>NC_080672.1:348433469-348742919 GCF_030247195.1 Topomyia yanbarensis | reverse complement strand
AAATCAATAGTGTTAAACAAATGAGTTTTATATTGAAAGGCAAGGGAATGAGTTTTATATTGAAAGGCAAATTGTTGGCTGTTGAAAATCAATAGTTTTATTGGTGCAATACCCGTTTGCTTTGAAAATGTCCAAAACTATTGATTTTCAACGGCCAACAACTTTATAACAGTTAACAACTTGTCTTTCAATGTAAACATAATTCCTACAAAGTTAAAAAATTATCCATTTTGTCACATTGGCGGACCCGCATGTACATTGAAAGTGTCTAAAACTATTGGTTTCTTACTGCCAATAACTTGCCCTGCAATATAAAACTCATTCCAAAAATGTTCTTTTTGACACATTGGCGGACCCCCTGTGCATTGAAAAATGCCCAAAAACAATTGGTTCTCATCTGCCAACAAATTGCTCCGCAAAATAAAGCTCTTTGCCATATTGAATATCAATTTTGTTTCCTATCTCATAACCGCCTCAAAATTTTTGTTAAAACATCTTTTTAAATTATCAGTTTTTTGGGATATATTACGATCTACCATGTATTGAAAGCTTGTACGCTCACTAGAGCCGCATAGTGAGAGTATCCCAAACTAATCTATTACTATCGGGCCGTCCTTGACATCTCGAGTAACTTTGGTGAAGACATCATCCTTTTAAATAGCCGCCATTTGGAGCTACTGAAATAAAAAGATGTAAAAATGTATGCCAAAAGCGCATCCAAAGTGTCCACGAGCATTCCGAACCAGCCAACGAGGTCCCATCGAGGCCTCCGATTCATTAGACAGTAGGTGAATCCAGTCACGAGGTGAAAGAGTGCCCTTGAATCGCCGGTCTGTCGCCGAAGATCGGCCGTTAGAAACAGCAGTGATCGCTTATCGACGCGCCCGCCAGAAAGTGGCATCGCTTGTCGCATCGGACCGAACCACCCAACAGCAGCAGACCGTTTCCCGCATCGTCCCAGCGTTCGCCGGCCGGCCTCGTACACACCTACACCCACACAGAAAATTGTAAATTACAATAAAAAAGATGGGTAGGTAATGTCAGAGATATAGCAGAAGAGAAGGTGAATACACTTAGGCTGGTAATTCGAATGCTGTATTTTTTACTATCTTTCGCATGGTTGCATTAAATACAGTTATCAAGTATTTCTGTTATTTATGTATATTAGGGTGGGGAAAAATGATCATTTTTTCAGCACAGCACTTTTTTGGTTCCATTTGGGGTCCCAAGTAATTGTGCAAAATTTGGAGTCGATTGGTTTCGACCCGGCGTAGCGCATTGCGTTTGAAATTTGTATGGAAATTAGTATGGGAAAACCTACTTTTTTGCATTTTCAGTTATACAGACTACAGTTCTTCCTGCAGTATACAATTAATTAGACAGAAGTATAGTCCAGGATATGCTGAACAACTTTGCCGAAGGATGTATGGTGTTAGAATGTCCCTAAGACAAGTTATAGTTGTTCAAAGTTCGATAGTTCGAACTGATTGCCAAAAATCATTTTCTTTGCCAACACTGCCAAGTGTATCAATGATATTTCATATAGCATACCGGAATAACATCATATAGTTTAGATTTACCACATTGGTATGTTTGGATGAATTATTCAAAAGCCTTAGCTCAATTCCATAGGCGTAGATAGTTGAGTATTAGGGCGTAGTGAGGGGAGGGGAGAGTTGCTTTAATATATAGAAATTCGAACTGAAATATTGTCGAGTTGGACAATTTAGATGAAATATTTTAAAACATTTGCATAATAGTAACGATGAAACGAAACTGTATCGCTCTGTATTGGCTTATATCAGTAGAAGTAAAATTACAGACTGAATCGACTGATGTTGAGTTGATGTGTCAGAGTATTGCATTGATATTATATTTCAGTTTAACCCATTCATGTCCATGTTGTTTGTGGACAACAACGTTTTCAAACAGCTACAACTTTTGATTGAGGCGAGATTTACTCACAAAAACAAGTAAGGCTCATTAATGTGATTATTGCCTTTAATTTGAGTATTAACAGTTACAAGGATCAGCACTAGAATTGAAGTTATTCCAATTAGTCTGATTGCATTTCGATGGAGCAGTGCTGCCAGGGGCAGTTTACGTTGACGACGGAAAATGATTTTTTCATATATCTTCGTTATGGTGCAATATTATTGAAAACTGATAAAACTTATCAATTTAGACTGTCGTTGGCTACGTTTTCCACGTAATTGGACTATTGCAATTATTCTAGGAGAATTGTATGGAGCATTAGAAGGTGAAAATTGACCAGCTTCTAGCACTGCCATGGAAGCACGTATCTTTATGAAAATAGGTTTTTTCTGTTTCTTGACCCCACCGTTTTAAAGGAAAAATAGTTTCGAAACCCTACATATACTAGAAAAAAGTTGGGTATGAAAGGGTTAAGACGCATTATGATTTGATAGGATGTTCTTTTCGGTCACCTGAAGCCAAAATCGTTGACAACCATCAATGAACCCACTCGTTTTGCATTGAGGTAACCCTTATTTTTATTCCACTCGTTTGCTAGTTTTCGCATGAAATCTGTCGAAATTTCCATGATGTCAAAGAACTCCTTCGTGCCTGTAACTTTACTTGCATTGATATAAGTCGATGCAGAGGGATACATTATGTTTCATTTCATCGTTACTATTATGCATAGGACATTGTGCTAATGTTTTAAAATAATTCATCTGAACATTTCAATATTTCAGCTATTTCAGTTCGAATTTCTATATAGTAAAGTCACCCCCCTCTCCCCTCACTGCGCCCTAATACTCAACTATCTACGCCCATGGAATTGAGCTAAAGCTTTTGAATAACTCATCCAAACATACCAATGTGGTAAATCTAAAGTATATGATGTTATTTTGGAATGCTATATGAAATATCATTGGTAAACCCGCAGTGTTGGCAAAGAAAATGATTTTTGGCAATTAATTTGAACTATCAAACTTTGAATAACTATAACTTGTTTTAGGGACATTCTAACACCATACATCCTTCGGCAAAGTTGTTCAGCATATCCTGAAATATATTTCTATTTAATTAGTTGCATACTGTAGAAAGAATTGTAGTCTGTAGAATTGAAAATGTAAAAAAGTAGGTTTTCCCATACTAATTTCCATGCAAATTTTAAACGCAATGCGCTACGCCGGGTCAAAACCAATCGACTCCAAATTTTGCACAGTTACTTGGGACCCCAAATGGAACCAAAAAAGTCCTGTGCTCGATTGATGTGGTTACGATTACGTTTTTCCATATAACAATGCCCCACCCTAATAATTTCTCTCGTAAATAAAATTTTATGTACCTAGCCGTCATCTAAGAACTCGTAATTTACTCCAAGTACAATCTCTTAGGCCAAACTATACCAAAAATGGCCCTGTCAATAGAACGATGCGTTATTATAATTGAAATTGGGAAATAATTGATATTTCTATGTTTGGAAAACAAATTGAATTTCAATATAACCGAAGAAGTAGTGTATGGTTTACAGGCATTGTAATTCTCTCTCACTCACGCGAGAAGAAGCTTATCCGATGTCCAACTTTTCCGAGATAGATGAGTCGCAAAATTCTCCGTCTTCACAAATGGCGTGAGAAATAATTTTCCAGATAATTTTTTTTTGATTTTTTCCTTCTCACCGGAGAAGGTGATAATATTTTAATTTCGTGGAAATCAATAAAAGCGTCAAAATATACATTCAGTTTCAAAGAAAGGCGGCAAAGAAGTACAATAGACTTGTTCTTTCGTGTTTTGGAAGAGTGATAGCAAGGCAGTGAGTGCCAAAAGTATACCGTGATAAACTCATTCGCTCATTCTCCGGCTGTTTTATTTATCCGAAGAAATAACATGTTGTATTTATCCGGAGAAGTTGTGTGAGTGCCAATAACTTTTCGTGTGAAAATGTGAGTTTTTAATGTCGCAGTAGCAAATTATCTGGACGCATTTACTCATATGAGCGATAAATACAATGCCTGATGGTTTATAAGTAAAAATTGTAATACCATTATATGTAGTCTACATATGTTCGACGAAAGTAAATAAATAAATAAATGAATAAATAAATAAATAAATAAATAAATAAATAAATAAATAAATAAATAAATAAATAAATAAATAAATAAATAAATAAATAAATAAATAAATAAATAAATAAATAAATAAATAAATAAATAAATAAATAAATAAATAAATAAATAAATAAATAAATAAATAAATAAATAAATAAATAAATAAATAAATAAATAAATAAATAAATAAATGAATAAATAAATAAATAAATAAATAAATAAATGTCGGTTGTCACGGTAAAGATGGACACGTCTGTCTATACCAGGATACATGCTAGTGAACTCGGGTGATTCGTAGTTAGGCTGCCTAAGCTCGACCCTCATTAGCAGAAGACAAAGATTGAGCCCGTACGATATTAAGCCTGTTCTAATAACCCTGCCACTTCTGGTGTTCCGATCTGTTTACTTCACATCCTTGCTCTCACTTGCTCTCTAGCTAATTGAATGTCGTTAAAATGTAAAAAAAGAAAATGTGACTAACATAATCGAAATAAAAGAGGAAAATAAATAAATAAATAAATAAATAAATAAATAAATAAATAAATAAATAAATAAATAAATAAATAAATAAATAAATAAATAAATAAATAAATAAATAAATAAATAAATAAATAAATAAATAAATAAATTAATAAAAAAATAAATAAATAAATAAATAGGGTAAGGTGGGGCAAATCCGACCGTTGGGTAAACCCGACCCCCCTCTGTTACCAAAAATCAGAAGCACTACGCGAACTAATATCAATGTTGTCGTGTAGAGCTTCGAAAATAGTCATAATGGTGGTATGACAGCATTTTATTAGTCTACATTGAGATGCTCATTCGACAAAAAGTGTGTTTTTACAACTTTTGATTTGACTTTTGTGAATCATTGACTACAGGATATTTTTGATTGTCAAAGTGATTGCATAATAAATGTAAGTGGATTTAAATTCTTTGATTTAAGTCCTACAAAGTGCATAGATGAATTTAGTTCAACCTTTTTCATATATTGTTAAATTGCATCGTAATGAAAAATGACGCGGTGGGGCAAATCCGACCTCTAAATATTGGGGTAAATCCGACCGCTTTTTTGCTAAGAAAATTTTTATTTATCGAATTTAAATATATTTTTATTGCTATTATTTATTATTTTTATTCAAAATGGTTTATAATTACAAACGAAAGACACAAAAACGTGATGATTATAGCATTCGTCGAGCAATTGCCCCGATGCTAATGGGAATATCATTACGTGCTACTGCTCGTGATTTTAGCATTCCAAGATTGATATTGAGCTCCATTTTCTTCATGTTACAATTCAATAACACAACATTCATTGATTTATCATTGAAAAACCATAAAATTTGAGTAATATCTGCACTAAATCAACCAAAAACATAGGGGGTCGGGTTTGCCCCACCATTTTTGAAAACAACAAAAACGAACATTTTTGTAAAACGCTTGTATCTCAAGATATTCCGAAGATCCAAATAAAATGCTGTATACAGAAAGTTGCCCAGGAGTCTAACCTTTAATTTGGTATATAAAACTTGATCCGATGTAAAATGAGCATTTTACAGCCAAAACCAGTTACTAGGTCGGATTTGCCCCACCTTACCCTACATAAATAAATAAATGAATAAATAAATATCACTCTTATCATTGTCAATATAAACGGGCATCTTGATTCTAACATTGGCATGTTCAAATTTTTCTATTGAGTTTCAAACATCTTGAAATCGTATCGTTACCGCCCGATGAAAGCAACGGTGCTTTGTTTTTCAAACTGGCTTGGGACTTTTATTTTTCGATTGCTTTGCTTGCTTATAGCACTGGCGCAGTACATGTAGGGAACAGAGTGTAGGTAGAAAGGTTCGTTTGATTCACTGCACTGTTTACAAGCAGAGCGGTTCATTAGGTACTGGTATTGACCCTGAAGTGATTCCATTATCACCAGCTCGAGAGAGCGCTCAATGAAGTAATTCCACGATAGTTGTTGATGTTTCGCTATTTTGCTTTTTATGGAATGGATTTTCAGTAAGGCGAAAAAATACCATTAGCGAGAAAACTCAAGAAGAAGCAGAATCACCAAAACATCGATATGTCTTCTACGGGTCCCGGATTGAAAGACGATTCAAGCCGAGAAGAATCTGGTAATCATCGTTTTATCGATATTGATAGCGGCCAGAGCAGCCACAGCTGGAATCGGTTCGTTTTGTTCGGATGTCAAATTCCCTTGCCAAAGAACTACAGTTCATTTATATTCTACGTAGATTCAAATGTCTCTTTCTCTTTTCAATTACCAAGTAAGAAAAGGAAGTTGTAAAGAGAAATAACGAGGCACTCTAGAGAGATTAAAAAGCCATCGTAAGGTATAATTGGGAGGCTCGAGGATATTCAGTTTTGTTTGTCGTACTCCGATTGTTGTCGATTGAGGATGAGTATCAGGGTGGCACGAGCATGTATGAAAAAAATTGAATACCGCAGAACCAAGTTAGAAAAATTCGTAATTCTTCAACGAACTCCTTCGCTAAATCTGAATTAAATCTGTTGGAGCATGTTTTAGCACAAATGATTCTAAGTTTGTATGGAGTTTACTATGAGAAAATAATACATTTTCATTAAATTCATAAATATGCCGCCTGGTGACAAATATATTGTATGCTACATTCTATAGATTCAGTCAAGTAGATCAACTTCTTCTAAAAACAGTTCATAGCTACGACAACTGGTTCATGAGTTATTGCGGAATTAAAGTTTCGTTGACTTGAAAGTTATGAAAATAGTGCTGTCTCTGGCTACCCGGCGTGCTGAACCTTCAATCAAGTGAACCTTGACGTATTTGTTGTGGTCACTAGTTATACCGTTGGTGTAACGCGAAATTATAGTCCAGATGATATCATCCGAAACATGTGATCTAAAGGACTTGGGATCGAATTGTATCAGAATTATTTTTGTGTATTTTTTTTTGTGTACAATAATATACGTTGAGCAAATTGAAATTGAAACGAGACTGAAACGGGAAAGAATCTCATTATTTTGAAGCTTAACTGGTGTTCACCACATCCCTGTGGAGCTGGAACTGGAACACCTATAGAGTGCCCCGTAAACTGAAGGTAGGTTAATTGAGTAAGCCGGGTAATATCTGTCACTATATGTCAGCAAGAGTGACTCCGGCCATGAAGCACGATTTGATTTCAACTAAAACTTTTGAACGAATCATCCAGGGATTAAGATTAGAGTAGCATCGTGAATATAGCGTTAGAACATAATTTTGCTAGAATAAAATAACACGTCGGAAATGACGGTTACGATCTCCCTTATTACTTTATTTGAAACGAACAATTCCACATAATAGTTTTCCCGCTTCACAGGCAATAAAAGAATTAAAAAATTAAGAACCGAACTCATGTCCTTCAGATTGTCTATTTATGACGCTCGCATCTGAACTATAAAACCGGCTATGTTGATAGCTGCCTAATTCGGTTTATGACTAGCATATCACGGTTAACTTGATTGAAGTATCAGCCAGAGTATCCAGATAAATTCAATTTTCACCAACGATGTAGACAGCATTGTATAAAGAATAACTTTTGAACCAGAAGTCGCAGCCTATTAAACTCTTCGGGGAAGTTGTACATGGTACTCGTATCTACCGAAATTAGCATAGCATATATTTTTAGAATACATAGGAACGTGTCTACGAAATATTAAATAATGTGGATTATTTATCCATGTTAAATCACATACAAACTTTAAACCATTTGTGCTAAAATATAGTGCAACCTATCAAATCAACATTTTGCATGGTTGAATGAGGTCGTATAGCGAATAGTTTTAGGTCGGTTCTACTGAATTCTAAAATTTGTGCCACCCTAATGAGTATAAGTTGCAGTTATGGTTTCGAACGGACGTAACCCGTCGCTGTTGTGCTATCTTATGACAAGCGCCATTTGGCACATTTCGAGAAAAACGATTTGAGTTTGAGATTGAATATCTTGACACTTATAAATGATGTAAACAATTCCAAGAAAACAATTGATGCTTCTATGTATTCTGTATTAATCTCTCAAATATTACGAAGATTAGTTGACTATGTTGCGAGTATTAACTAAAAATGTAAACAAAAGTCGCACTCACACGTGTCATAGGTGTGTATTGACAAAATTTGTATAATCGTGCATGGAAAATTTTCCATAGAAAAAAACTTTTTTTTAACTTTTATTCATATCTTTGGCTTTATTGGAACTATAAACAATCGGTGAGATGCATTTTAAAAGAAATTAGTCAGGGAATCTAGAACAAATAGTTATTTTTGGCTACAGTGTTGCCAAATATGCTATATTTCCAGTTTAAAACCAAAACATCATTTTTCTTGCTATTTGTGTATTTTAGTTTTGAAATTTTTTTATGCCATTGTGTTCCTCAGATAATTTTACCCACAAAAACATCTTATGCATCACGATAATTTGAGCCAATCCCCAGACACAGTCATCTAAAGCAAAAAATTGAAAATTTCTCAGCATATTTCTCGCTATATCTCAGGAATCAAGCAGAATGTCAAAATTCTGAAAACGCAACTTTGTAGAGATTTTTTAGACGAGTAATGTGACATATCTAATTCAGTTTACCCCAAAATGGCGTTTGTCATAAGATAGCACAACAGCGACGAAATGCGATGTGGAGCAGAGTGAATAAAGCGAAGATTTAATAACTAGAAACATAAGGCTTAGAGGAGAAAAACCAGAACAAATAAAGTGTTTTGCTCGACTTCCCAGGACACCAGGACAGTCAATGAAAAACCAGAACATGTCCTGTAAAACCAGGACGTATAGTCACTCTAGATAGGACCAAACAATTTGAACAAATGCATATTCCGCGGCTATAGATGACCTAGAAACAATGAACTGAGAATGTTGATCGCTGTTCTCAATCCAGAAAAGAAGAATCTTGATTATTATTATTAGTTCAGGAACGTTATTGTGATTATAACATTACTGTAAGACTAGAAGTTCATCATCGAGGAGAGTTGAAACAAGGTGTTTCAACTCTCCTAGGTCGAGAAATAAGGCTTGATCCACAATTTACAATTAATTCATTGCAAAGATCGAAAGAAACGCATACAATTCATAAATGTTAACTGTAAGACTACATAATAATGATATTGTCATGATAAAACATCACTTAATATTCTAATATACCAATTTGAAGAATATAACGAAAATTTACTTTTGCTCATTTTTGTAGTGTGTTTACCGTAAATACTCCACTGTGGGCACGAAATAAATAAATCAAATGCATTATTAATTGAATCCCTAATGGTACTGTTTCGCTAGTAATGGGCACTGTTTCAACTCTCCTCTGTTTCAAATCTCCTCGGTTTCCCCTACTCACCAGAAAAAGTGGACAAGGATGTTCCTCCAGTATAGAAGCCGATTACAATAAATAAGTCGTGTGCAAGATCAATAAGTATATCGTTACATTCAATATTATTAATCTATTAAAGAAAACTACTTTATAAGAATCAGAATTTTAAAAGACTCATATCGAAAAGCCAAGGCCAATCTTTACTCTTAAAGCTTATTCCAATTTTTACACTCTACATTTATTACGAAGCATGTTCTGTTCATGCGACTTTTATTTTTAGTCGCTCAATTCATCTTAAAAGTCTTATTTTGTCAATTATGTGTAAGCAAATAGAAGGCTTGATGAGAACAAATAATGGAAGCTGCAAATGAGCTAGAGCTGGAACAAGCATACGGTAAGCTATAAAATTGGTTTACTGTTAATGTATAGTTGCTTACTGGTTCATTCATAGTTTCATCACATGAAGAATCGTCATCTAAAATGAAGGGAAACACATAAAAATCAACCCAAAAATATCCCAACTGTCTAAAATACATTCTTCTATTGCCAAAACCACGATCGCCAAGAAGCACTACTGGTTCACCTTGAGCCAGTAAAATTCGCCCGTGCTAAAGTTTTAGTAGTCTAACGACAAACCCCGCAGCCTACAACGGATGGGTCAATTTTCGTCTTTCGCGCGTCAATTCCAACGATTGGGCGAGCAAGAAAGGAAAAACTGGCGATTTGGCAAAATTGGCGACATTTTCGGTTATATCACCAACCATTGGAAAGAGAAACAACAGCGAATTAGTGCACCTTTAAGTCTGTTACAATATTTAGAAAGCGATACTGCACTATGATTTATGGGTGGGAAACTGGTTCTCTCTTTGAAAGGGATAATAACTGGCTATAGTTAGGTTTCGATACATAACTTCAATATATGAAACACATCTATCGCCTACGGCTTAAAGAATGCTTCGTCATCATCGATTCAGTTGCGTTGAACCGGACGAACGAGAATGCAAATCCGGTGGTGGTAAGTACTGTTTACAAATATTTCATGCATAGTCTGTAGCAGACAGGTTAACTGAAACAGCAACGGTTAGTGGTGGCAACTAATCTTATACCGAAATATGTGTTGTTAAAATGCGAGAAGGTCAGTGAATTAATTTAAGTAACAGTTTCTTGAGATAGCCCAGGTAGAGCAAACAGATGAGCCAATGGCGGCTTGGTCTTCGATGGGTCTGTCTTTGAAAAAGGTCGATTTGTGTACCAGTTTGTGTTTCATGTACATTTCAGGAATGATTTTTATTTAAAATTTTGTTTTGAAGCTAATTTTATTTTAATTAAAAGTTGCGAGTTGGCCGATAGTTCTGAACCAATATGTTCATAATTAATGAAGAAAATAACTTGATTCATTTCATGTAAGGAGACTTCTTCCATGGCGTATATAGGGATTTTTGCAATTTTTGCACATTATCAGAGTACCCGAAAATTTTGCACAGGATTCCCGCATTAATGTAAGTGATTCTTATAGGGTTTGCTTTGGAGTACGGTCAGCTTAAGTATCCTAAGTAAGTAAGACTACTACAGAATTTCATTTGGATCGACATACTCTTTGCAAAGAAGAGAATCTCCATGGTTTTACTGTACAAAATACGGTTATCAAATATTATTTTTAATGTGGAGCAAGCAAAAACTTCTACGCCCTTTTAAAAAATTGCTCTTGTGCCAAAATGAGTTAAATGACGGTGGAAAACATCATTAACCAAAAACAATTGAAAACCTTCCTTCGAACCGGGGATGGTCGAGTTTCAAAGTCTGCCGCTGTTTTCGGAATCTGTCAAGTTTAAAAGTGCAATTTATTAGGTAAATTGAAATAAAAATTACTTGATCAGTTTGATTTCTTTTGTAAAACTTAAAACTCAACTTTGAAAATTCAAAAGTTTCTAATAAATTATAGAACTGATGAATCTCGACCTAGAGAAAATAAACCCAGAAATAAAACTTTTAATAAAACACGGAATGTCAGAGAATTAATGTTTCTAAACTCAGCCTAGGAAGGCACCGAGCAACTTCACACGATCCACGCAGCGAAACTTCACAGTCACAAACCCTTGCAGCCTCCTATGTTGCTACATGTCCATAGCTGAACGAATAAGTCTATCGTCTTGTTTTGACATCCGATTCACCGTTTTTTCTTCTTCTTCTTTTTCTACTGATAGGTGGGGAGGACCGATTACGGCACCTCTCGTGCCGTGTGTCCAAACGCACAATAAAATTGAAACTATCACAAAATTTCCTTCTTCTTTTTGGGTCCACCGCGCCTAAGGTTGCGCCCCGCTCTAACCGTCCTGACCTGTGCTTCTGGCGGAAAATAATGTCGCTTGGCAGTTTGGTTTCGATCGTCGCCTCGTCAAGATGACTGTCACCTATGGAGTGGAAAAGTGTCCCAAAAAGTTCGATGAGTATCTGTGCAGCCTATCGGAAAAGTATCGTCAGCTGGCGAAGGAGCAGCTCAGAGAGGATGACACTCTGCGGAAGCAGGCGTTGGAGGCGATGCGGGCTTGGATCGCTAAGCATCCCTACATCCGGCGATGTCGAACGGATTCGCTGTTCCTGTTGCGGTTCCTCAGGCAGAGAAAGTTTTCGATCCCGTTGGCTTGTGAAACCCTAGAAAAGTATCTAGCCATGAGACAAACATTTCCTCAGTGGTTCCAAAATCTCAACCCATCCCAGGATGACATGAATGCATTGACACAGAGTGATGTGTTCCAAGCGCTCGGTTTCGATGAAAAAGGCCGCATTCTAATTTTGATTAAATCAAAGAATTTCAACGTGGAACGGTTCAACCTGATCCATCTGATCCGGTACCTTCATATGAACATGGAAATCTTGTCCTGCGACGAACGGATCCAGGTTGCTGGGATTGTGCTGATAGTTGATTGCTTCGACACCACGATGATGCATTTTACATTGTTCAATTTGTCCGATATGAAGAACATGATGCCGTACATCAACCATCTGCTTCCGGTGCGCTGCAGAGAAATTCACGTGATTCGCCTACCGAAGATGAGTGTGACCCTGGTCGATATTCTGTTCACTTTTATCAGCCCAAAGCTGAAGCATCGGTTCTTCGTGAGTACCTTTGTTGTGTTACGTTTGTGTTTATTGGGGCGCGCAGAAGGTCAGCAGGTTTGTGGGTCGTGCCGCCGTCATTGTTGTGCAATGAGTGACGCATAGATTTAGGAAATTCAGTGGTGCTCAACTGATGTGAACCGGATCGTTCGGTAGTGTTACATAGTCAAAGAGGTTTTGAAATTAGAAGGGCTCGATAGTTCTTCGAGGTGTTTTGGGTAATAAATAATCACAGCAACCGATTTACGTGAGCTACCGTTCGATTAATCTGCTTCAAAACAAAACGAATTGCAATTTTTTAGCATTTTCGGCAATTGTATGAGGAAAACAATGGATGAACCAATTTACGCATGAGGAAAAGCTAGCTTTGAATGTTTCGTGTTCCACTCGTCAGTAACTGAATCCAACTTGCTATCAGACTACATATCCAAACAAACACCAAATTGTGCTTGGTTAACAGAGACATTACTCGATACCAGCCAATTACTCTTGGCGTTCACATATGTTGTGTAAACTGTTTGGGTTTAATGTCTAACTGGCGCCAATTTGATGTTTGATTGGATATAAACTCTAACTGATAGCAAGTCGGTGTCAGTTACTGACGAGTGGAACACGAAACAATCAAATCCAACTCGTCTAATTATATGAGAATTTGTCAACGAGGTATTCTTTTGGACAATTATAGTGTGTAGCCCTGTGAAATTAAAAAAAAAATGATTTCTGTTTTAGCTGAACTTTGCTCTAGATAGTTAAAAAGCTAAGAATGTTCAAATGTCAAAAAATCCTATTCTGTTGCTACGCCCCTTAGGGGCAAACCGAGCGTGCTGTTAAATATTAAAGTCATATTTCTAGAAAACACTTTTTTGGAGTGGTCGAAAATGTGACTCGAACAAATCTTAGTGATGTCTGATTTTTGCAAATAATCGATTATCCGTTAATCGAATAATTTTTGAGAGCTTGATTAATTGATTCGGTTAATCGACCAACATAATCGATTAAAATCAATAATCGATTAGGTAGTAAATCTTAGTTCGTGAATCAAAAAAAAAGGTCGCTGGGCCTGTTTTGAAATTTTGAGTCGCTTGTTTCGCCTTTTTCATATTTAGCATTAGCACATTATTATCATGAATTATGTTGTCGATTATTTGATATCAGCTAATCGAATTACTCGATTATACCGAATGCTTCTAATCGATTATAAATTTGTCGATTATTTAAGAAATTATTCGATTATTTGCGTTAATCGAGTAAAAAAATACATCACTAAAATCTTTTACGATCGGTGTGAAATTTTAACAGATTATGCAAAGTTGCTTTCAATGGGACCGTCCATATACCACGTGAACAATTCAGAGGGGGGGGGGGGGCACAAAAAAGTCCACGCTTGTGCACGAATGGTAGGGAGGGGTACGAGAATTGTCCGTGAGGACTTTTGATTTTTTCCTATTTTAGAATTTAGAACAAATTTGCATTCTCCCAATATGTAGTAAGAGAAACTTAAATTGCGCATGAAGTTCTGTAACTGACATCACAATTTTGCTCTCAGAAACAATTGATCCAATCTTCTGTAAGTCAATTCCCCTTTATTTTTTGAATTTGATAACTTGATACACGCACGCCCCAATTCAATAATTCATATATTACTTCCATTTTGCGTTATTGTGATGAATGCAAAAATGTGTCTAAGACACAAAAATTTTAAATATTTTTTTATCGATTTTGTTAAAAATGAGATATTTTAACAGAATTAAAAAAAAAACAAATTCTGTGGACAAAGTTTAAACGAAATAGGGTAGAAGTATCATTCTTCACCCCCTCCCTAATTTTCCTCCCTCTTGTAGAACAATTACAAATAATTACGATCTGGACCTCCGATTTCGACTATTATTGAAAAACAAACTAAGACGAATAAAATGTGAAAACTGCCCTAAATTAAACAAAAATATTTCATAACGCATTTTTAATCGTAAATAAAGTAATACCTGTAGAGCACTTATTTTACTGAAAACTAAAAATGGTGACAATTTTTTATCACGGGGAAAGTTATATAAATTTTGTGACTAAGCCTTAGAATATTCAATAGTAATGTTTTCTATTGGATTTATGTGTATTACCTTCACCAACAGGCCCCTTGGTCCCAATGGTGGTTGCTTAAACTAATTACATTTTAAAATTGCCAACATTTTCGCTTTTATCGTATTCCGCGTCCGGTTGTAGTCAAAGGCCGTCGCCACACTGTTAAAAATTCGTTGGAGTTCGGTAACAGCGCTCTGGCAACCATAGTGGGTTCTCCTGAACGGAACTCGCAGAAGAGAGTTATTACGTAGAGCTCGAACGCGAGCTTGAAGATCCAGACGTCTGAGGATTGGAGGGCAATCCACTCTGGCAGAGAGTAAGTCCGAGACGAACAGGGCTCGAGAGCAGTCCCTCCGAATGCTGAGTGTTTCGAGGTTTATTAGCTGGCAACGGTTTTCATAGCTCGGCTGCTGAAATCTGTTTCGCCGTATGAACGTATGAACCTGCGTTGGACAGCCTCGTTTGTTTGTTTTGAACAATTTTAAAAAGTGGCGAAAATTAACGCAAGATGAAACTCAATTCTAATCTTCGCCCCTGGCGAAATCCCATATAGCACACGGAAAAAAAAATGTTCCAAAATCGTGAATAAAGTGCCATGAATTCTGGAACAATCACGTTTTTACGTTACGAAAACAGGACCATGATCAAAAATCATGGCTTTTATAATTATGTTCAATTTCCCTTTAGTTACGCCCGCATAACGCTTTCATTAGTTGAAATATTTCATTTTGTTTTGTGAACTTCCATCACGATTTCCGCCAAGAATTAGTTCACAACTTTATGAACATTATTCATAAAACCAAAGGTTGACTCATGATTTTTTTCATAGTTATAGGAACAATAGTTTACAAAATCAAAATATTCTGGCTATTTCACGAAATTCGGAAGTTTATTCATGAATCCATTCAATCCTCGTGAACTAATTCATGATCCCCAATATATTAGTCACGATCCAATATCCGTGCTCGTGAAATGATTCACAAAATCACCAAATATTATTCATGGATTCGCGAACTGGTTAATGATTCCTAATATATTAATTTCGATCCAATGACCATGCTTGTTAAATAGTTCACGACATCATGAAATATTATTCATGTATTCGTGAACCGGTTCACGATACTTAGTATAATAGTCACAACTTACCATTCGTTTTAGTGAAATAGTTCACGAAATCATAAAATATTATTCATGTATTCGTGACCTGTTTCATGATTCCTAACATACTAGTCACGATCCAATATCCGTACTCGTGAAATAGTTCACGAAATCATGAAATATTCTTCTTGTATTTGTGAACTGGTTCATGATTCCTAATATATTAGTTACTATTTAATATCCGTGCTAGTGAAATAGTTCACGAAATCATGAAATATTATTCATGTATTCGTGAACTGGTTCATGATACTAAGTTTAATAGTCAACTTATCATTCGATTTCGTGAAAAAGTTCACGAAATCATAAAATATTATTCATGTATTCGTAAACTAGTTCATGATTCCTAGTATATGATTTACGATCTATCTAGTATCTATTTGGTAATGAAATTTTTTACTCTATTACAAAAGTTGGAGTATTATTCGTGGAATAATTTTGGTTTTATGCACTTTTTTAAGAAATACTCAGCTACTAGCGACCAGTAATAGGTACGAGCAGTAGATATAAAAATACTATTAGAACCTCGAACAGCGTTATTTATTTGATAACGTTCATTGTGATGTCCGGACAGAAAACGAAAACTGCACTGAGAACCCAAAATAGTGTGCGTGATATAGTTCACAGAACCAGGTATCGAGAATGAGTCGTATTTTAATGATCCAGTTCATATTGTCACGTTATTCCGAGTAAAAAAAACATTAGTAACCAATAAGTAACAGATCGCGATAAGGCGAAGAGAATTTACGAATACCATGATTAAATTGCTGATATCATGATCATTAGTTACATTACTCTTTAAAAGTAAGCTCTAAAATAAAATATCATGATAACATGAACAGAAATTACGAAAATCGTGACTAAGATCCTGAAATCATGAACACAAATCACACAACTGGTGACAAAAATATCTAAAATTGTGACCAAGATCCTGAAATCATGAATTGATGATTTCATGACTAAAATATCACGATAACATGGACAGAAGTTACAAAAATCGTGACTAAGATTCTGAAATCATTCACTTAAATCACACAATTCATGACAAAAATATTTAAAATCGTGATAAAAATCCTGAAATCATGAACATGAAGCACTCTACTCATGACCAAAATATCACGATAACGGAATGAAATTATGAACATCGCGACTAAGATCTTGAAATCGCTACCTTCAATCCCGCTAACGTCATGAGAATTCACAAGAATCGTAAATAAGCTCTTGAAATCATGAACAACGTTTGACTGTCGACTGTGTATTCCCAAAGCATGAACAGGAATCACAACAAAAACTAAACATGTCCAGGGAGCATTCCAAATGCCATGTATATATTCGGGGCGAACTGGATTTTAGAAATCACAAATAGTTTCATGAATACGAGGTTTATTATTCATAATTTCAAGAACATGGTCACGGTTTTCGTAAATCGTTCAGTTCACGAAATCGTGACCTTTTGTTCATGAATTCATGAACGGATTTTTTCCCGTGCAGCGGTTCTCAATCTTTTTCATACCACGGACCCTTTAGAAATTGCCCTGGGTTGCTGCGGACCCCCACGGATAAACATCGATTTTGTATGCTATAAATATGTTATTTTCAGTTTGTTGGGAAACAAGACTTGAAATTTCAATTTGCGCTCGGAAAATATATTTTTCTTCACGGACCCCCAGTAATGACTTCGCGGCCCCCTAGGGGTCCGCGGACCCCAGGTTGAGAATCACTGCCATAAAGCGTTCTTTTCTTCGTATGGGTTTCTATCATTCGCCCCGTTCCACAGTGGTCCCAAAGCAGACTATTGATTTTAGCTATGTGATGTCTTTTAGGAAATTTCTTGAAATAAAACGCTCTATCTTTCAATCACATCGGATCGTTGCCTAATCCCCTTAATAGTGAGTTACGAAATTTATTTTCTTCAATAATTCAGATTGAAAAATACTCACTTCAATGAAGTTGTAGAAAAACTTACCAGGAAGATTTCTTTCGGAAACTCTTGGTTTTCGAGATACAGGGCGTTGTTTGTGAAAGGCTCCCCAAAAACAGCTTTTTCGTCACAACTTCTATTATGGAGCTTCAAGCGATTTCTGATGTTCTAGAAAGTTATATAGACGGCTGAAATAGACTATTTTCTAAAATACCATAACCTGTTTTCGCCTCGCTTTTCGCTATTTACAGAGCTATTCACTCTTTCTAAGGTCAACATCTCTAAACCGAGTAAAAACGGATAAAGTACTTGGTAACTAAATGAAAGTACCTTTTTGCCTTTCTCAATAGAAAGGTATTGCAATTTTGCTCTGAAAACCGACTTTTTAACGGAGGCCCGGAGGGCCGAGTGACATATTCCATTCGATTCAGTTCGTCGAGTTCGGCAAATGTCTGTGTGTGTATGTATGTGTGTGTATGTATGTGTGTGTATGTGCGTCTGTGTGTGTGTGTACGCGAACACAATCTCACTCACTTTTCTCAGAGATGGCTGAACCGATTTTGTCAAACTTAGTCTCAAATGAAAGGTGCAACGCTCCCATAGGCTGCTATTGAATTTCTAATGGATCCGACTTCCGGTTCCGGAATTACATGGTGATAAGTACGAACACGCAGAAAATGTCGATCTTAATAAATTCTGCAATGAATGTATAAAGGTGAACATTTTTCCAAAATATGACCACAACTGCTTCGATTTGTAGTATTAGGTCACTAACATCCATTCAAAGTCTGTTTGGCCACATTGGCCACCATCATCGGTTCCGGAAGCCCCGGCGGAAGTATCTAAATTCAGAATAACAGTCACATCGGTTTCTCGGAGATGGCTAGACCGAACTTGGCGTCAAATGAAAGGTATTGCGTCCCCGTAAATGGCTATTTAATTTCATCCCGATCCGACTTCCTGTTCCGGAGTTACAGGTTGTGGCGTGCGATCACATAGCAAATTGTGATTCAAACCGATACTCCGATGAAAGCAAAAAAGGTAAAAATTTCGCTAAAATGTCTCTCAAACAACTTAAATTTGCTGTTCTAGGTCACCGACGGCCAACCAAACTTTCGTTGACTACATTGACCACCATAGACGGTTCCGGAAGTGCCCGTGAAAAGCGGCCATCTTTCAAAATTTACGAACTCACATCAGTTTCCCGGAAATGGTTGGGCCGATTTTCACAAACTTAGTCCCAAATGATAGCTACAATATCCCCATAGATGTCTATAAAATTACGTACGAATCGCTTATATGGTTCCGGAAATATAGACTAAACCGTTCGGTCACATATGAAATTCCCATATAAGCCGGAACTCAATTTTTTTTTTCAAAGGGGGGACCTCATGAAATTTCAGAAATCGAATTCGTATTTTTGATGCCAAACATCTTTAAAATGCATGAAACGTTGAGATTTTATGTTATCTCGAAAAATTTTTTTTTATAAAGATCGACTTTTTGGGACCGATTTCGCACCTTTTTTCAGTTCAATACTACCATAGCTGTTTTTTCTTTTTCAAAATTTTAGAACTCGAATAATGATTTATTTTCCTGTATATAGTTGTCATGTGATGTATAATAATGAAATGTAATATATGCATTTAAAAGTTTTTAATGAATATAAACAACGCACACATTCTCGTGATTCATGATTGAGAAAGGCACAATTGCACCGCTAGGTGGATTAAAATAGGTTTTTATATACTGGAAAAATAAGAGCCCCCCTAGACTGCTCTCTACCTATTCAGTTGCAGTGAAGATAGTAAGATTCTGCAATCTATCTTTGAATTCCGCGCAGTTGTTTTCGATTTCTAAAATATGTTATTAACAATTCAATTAAACTATATCAATAATAATTAGAAAACCTTTTACAAACGTAATGTTTGGTGTTTTACGAATATATATTCATGATATGCGGATTCTAAAAAGCACCGAGCAGGTTTATAGGCTTTCTCTGTAAGGAAGACAAAAGCTATCAAAATACATTTTTAATAGATTATAGAGAAACAAGCCAAAAATTAATTCTGTATCGATTTTGTTGGTTATTTTCGGCAAATTTGAGACTAAGAGAAACGAAAGCAATGAAATTGAAAGACGGAAAGGTATTCTAGAGCGAATCAGTTATAAACTTAGAACGGAAAACTAGGACTAGGCAAGCTCATATGGACATGATCGAAAGGAAATGTGAAGAATCATGCTAAAGAATGGGTGGTTCGTTTTTGCACGTTGCTATTCTCGTTCGTTGGCGCGTACATCGCCTTCCTCGGTCGCGCGAAATATCGAGAACACTCTTAGTAGTCCATGCTCTTCGTGCATCCACACTCGCGTGTGCTCTTCAACGTCTTTCTCGCTTGAGAGTTAACAAAGCACACGAGACTTTGCGAGAAAAGCTTCCTGGATATGCCCTACATACTAGATGAACGCTTGGGTTTCTCGCGCTTCACCCGGGCTCGAGATTTTGCTTCACCCGGGCGCGAACGATGAAGAGCGCTAGGCATGCTATTCGTACACGCTCGCTCGCGAACGAACTTGGTGTGCTTCTCGCTCGTTTCGCAACACAACATAACAAGACTATAAATACAAGAGCTTGTAAGTTAACATATTATTTGTTTAATAGCTAGTTTTTGAAAATATAATCTGGATTTGTCTAATCCTTTCTCTATTACCAATTCTGTGATATTGTAGCATGATAGAAGTCGTGAAATTGTGCGTGGGCGCACGGAGGCGAAATAATAGAGCAAGAGGGGGGCGAAAGATTAAATTTAGGGGAACGAAAGTTGAAACACATCTTGATTCAGAATATTGTTATTTTTTCGTTAATTTAATGTTTTAAATCACTTTTATTCAGGATTATTGGATATTATATGATACGTAATGAGAATGATAAAATAAAATTAGAGCAATTCAAAATTGTTAAAATTTAAAGTTTTTCCGCAAACAAATGTTTACGCCTTTCATAGTATTAGCATAGCTGAGAAACAGCTGAGTGTCCGAATAGGCCAGCGGTCCGATTTGGGCCTCTTCCCCCCCCAAAATCACAGGAAATACGCAATTTGCAATAATATTTCGGCAAACTTTATGCAAAAAATAGCAATAGAAATAATAAGCATTATGTCCTAAATATTTACAAGAGAGCAGGTCCTAATCCATTATAATATATTTCAAGAATTCCACATATCTATTTACAGTTTTATTCATTAGAGAAACTATGTCAGATATTGTATGTTTAACATTCGAACCATTAAAAGGACCCTTAGCACGTACAATATCACATATGATTTTAGTTCTAAGTATTGTTCTACTATAATTTAACATTCAATTCTTCGTAACTATTGGGGATATTGTGGATCTGCCGGAGCAATACCAATATTTCAACTAATGAGAAGGTTTTCGGGTGTCGGGTGAGCCAAAGTTTTTGTTATGACATCCCAGGCCTCCCTGTCCTTTTGTCCTGATGGCGCCACAGTATAGGTACGGTTTGGTTTAAGCGTCTGAGAAATTAATCCCAGGATAATCTGCGAATTTTAACAATATTTACCAGATGCAATTTCCTTCACTTCTTGGAATAAGACTGGCCGGCGCGGAAGTTTGTTTAATCGCTAGAGTTTTGTGTATTTTTTATCTTTTCTTGACATGCCCCCCGTGGATCGACATCTTTGTCGTAATCTGTCGGCGAAGAAAGTTATTTGATTGGGGTAAAAAGAGGTCACAATAAGTAGTTTTATACACCACAACCAGATAGGTGTCACCTCGAACCTGATCCATTGCGTTCGTCCATGCTATCAAAAAATTCTTGCGAAATAGATTCGTCCTCAACCCGAGAAATTTGTTTTGCGCTATTCATGATTTCTTCCAAAAAAAATTATTTCACGAAAAATAATTATTTCAAGAGTGCATCTAACTTTCAAAGATGCACGAAAATGAATTTCTAAAATGCACGAAAATGAATTCGTGCGACCAACGAAATCGTTCGTAATATACACAAACACTTATTAAAACAAACGTAACATTTCGTTTCATTCACGAATGATAGTTTCGTTATCAACGATAACATTCGTGCATTGTACACCAAATATGTAAAATTTACGAACATTTTCGTTCATCAAGCAGCCATGTGTTCAGTTCACAAAATTGACGAACTCGTGCATTGCACAATCATTTTCACAATATTTACGAATTTATATTTTCAGCTATCCAGTATCCATTTTACCGACCAAAAGACAATGAAATGATTATGTGTCGCAACTATCAGAACAATCTATTTGTTTGAAATTTTATCAGCATAATTCCATATTAAATTTGCAAAAGGGCGAATAAGATTTGTAAACAAACTTTTATTTTGGTGGTTTCTCTTAATTTACTATAATTTCAAAGCAGAAAACAATTTAAATTACTTCTACGAAGGGTGAAAATTTACATTAACGCATATTTTTCATGAAATTTCACTCTGCAGCGGACTAATGAGCGGAACAAGTTTGTTTACAAAATACTCTTTCGCCCTTTTGACGAATTAATATTAAATTAACTATATTGACAAAATATGATCTCAAGTCACGGCTTAGTAAACTAAAAAAATACAATTTAAGCCTAAGGTTTTACCCAAGGTGCTCAGAGTTCTAAGGTGATTCGTATATGGCAGTAACTGGGAGAGGAGTGAGGTAGGCGTGCAGCAGGCTGCGTGGAAGAAAAATAACAGCGAACAACTTTGTTTGCATACTGATGTCCAAGTAAACATAAATGGAAATTTATACATGTATATTATTGAAACTAGTAAACAATGTCGTTAACTGTCGTTTCTGAAACCAACATCGGCGTTTTTGAGGATCGTATCACCTGAGAGTAAAAGCTCCTTGGTGTTATCCACTTTTACCTTTCTTTACTCTTAGTATTATTTTGCTGAAAATTACTATAATATTATCACAGAAAACTAATCGTAATTTTCGCTAATAGATCCATTAAATAGAAATAGGCTACGAATGATGTATATCTATCGAATCAAATTGTAAACATAAACAGTAAATATAGATTTAATCGTGCCAAATTTATTTCCATCTACACAAGGCTACATGGCTGCTACACGCACGACGGCTGATTCAGTTGATTGTGGGTAAATATCTGCTAGCAGACCTTGCAAAATTTGACCATGCTCTTCAAAACCTGTCATAATAGGTGATTTGAGCTAGCACGAACAAAACAATTATGTTCAATGTCATGGTTACAGCCGGTTAGCAGTTGTCAAATTGAAACATTTTCTACGGTCGGTCCTCTTTGCAGCCATTCTGCCTGAAGCGATCACCCATTATCACATTATACCACATACCTACTTTGTTGATCTTTGCGTTAATCGATTTTTAACTATTCTCTTTCCTTTCGTCATCGTAGTTCCACAAAACGCTTCGAGATGCCAAGAAGCACCTAGATAAATCGCTACTACCCACCGAGTACGATGGAACAAACAGCTCGGCCGAGCTATCGATGATCCTTCACCGGCAAGTGCACGACTCCCACGAAGAACTGACCCTGCTCGACCAGATGGAGATCGATGTCAGCAAGTATACAGCGCTGTGGAACCAAAATCATCCGGCCAGCGGGTGCGGTAAGGCGAGCGAAATCGAAAGTGGCATGGTGGGCAGCTTTAGGAAGCTCAACATTGACTAGGGATTCGATGTGTTTATAGTGTTGTGTTTATAGTGAAAGTGTATACGTAAGGTCGATCATATCAAAACTACGGCACAGGCACAGGTACCGCAAAGGAAACTAAATGGCAAATTTGGGATGTCTAGGCTGAGTCTGATACGGTTTGAAGTGTGTTCATTATTCAGCAGTATTTACCAAAAACGTGTTTCAGCTCATTAAAATTTATGATTTTTCTACGCTTTGTTTCCTATCGAGTTTGGTGTGATGAAATGCGATGAATAGCGACGAAATCAAAAGATGTCGGTTGCAGTTTCGTAACCGAATGGTGACTGCTGCAAAATCGAAGCTTTTGAATGGGAACTCGAGTCGGTTTTTCGCAAAAGAAACACTAGAGTTTTTTCGGAAACAGTTTGTGTATGCATAGCACATTTATCCGCACGAGATGTTCATTTAAATCATAAACTGAATAAATTTAAAAATATAACTAGATTACGCCACACTTATATCCATAAGCTAATAGTAATCGTTTTCGAAAAAAGCATGCGTGGCATTTTTTTTTCTAATTCAGGCAAATTTATTAGATTTCAAATATCACATTCCCTTTTGAGACGATCATTTATTGTTTAAACTTAGAAACTGTCCAAGAATGCTAAATTTATCAGGGAATGTGTTACAGGGTGATATAACTGGATAAATTCTGGAGCTGTTCGACGGTTCAAATTGGAAGGGGTTCAATGATGTTTCACGTCTAGCAGGAAGTGTTTTTTTTTGTTTCGGTTTTAGAACGAAATAGAAAGCTGGGCTATGTGTAGGGGAATACGACGCTAGGCCGCCACCGCAATCTAATGTACTTATTCTGCATTACGACGGATCGCTTTTTAGAACGAATTCATTTGCATTCGCAACAACGTCAGCAAAATCAAACGAGTGTCAAGTTCGATCCAATCACATTCGTTTGAACGTAGACCACGTAGACAGGTTCACGCTTGTCCACAAAAGGCGGGAAAGGGGAGTATGGGTACGAGAATTGTCCACGTGGACTTTTGACATTTTTTTCCTTTTCTAGAATGTAGAACAAATTTGCATTTTCCTAATATGTAGTAAGAAACGCTTAAATCGCCTAAGTTCTGCAACTGACATCATACAATTTTGCTCTCAGAAACATTTGATCCAATCTTCTGTAAGTCAACTCCTTTTATTTTTGAGATTTCATAACTTGTTACACGTCCCAATCCAATAATTCCATTTTGCGTTATTATGATGAACCGTAACATGGAGAAACATTGATCACTTTTTCAACAGTTTTTCGAATAACTATCTTCAGTTCAAGTAGATGCAACTGTTTGCATTTTTAAAACAAGTACTGGTTCCCATAGATTGAAAGTGTTCGAATTGTTGTGTAGGGTGATGTGCCTATTATGGCAGTAGAGCCTATTGTTACCCTATTTCGTACCCCTTGGTTTCGAACCAAGCATATGAGATAATGACACTATCGATTTGGCTAAAGCAGGTGAGAAAAAATAAGCTCAAGTTATGTTCTTTATTTGTTGTGCACATATGTATTTAGAACTATCCTCTAAATCCAACTTTTAATTAAAACAAAATCACCTTATAGAAATATCTACTAATCCGCCTCACTCACGTAGTGAACCGCAACTGGATGCAACGGCGCTTAGCAAAATAAACACTTACGAGCCAGCATTTACCGCCTCATATCTCGTTATTCCAGCACAAATATACTAAACATTGCACTGATACATACCTTTATTTTAGCTGGAGAACCTTTTTACGATAATTTCACTTTAAAATCACTCGTCAAACACTAGAATAGGCCTAGTGTTATAATAGGATAAAACTAAATACGGGGGTTCCTATTATTGACATGTTTTGCTGATACACTACCACAATCAAAACCAACTTTTTGTATCCATCATACAGAAAAGAATCACCAGTGCGGCCAAACCAAAACATGAACTTGTAAATATAATTTAATGCAATTCCAGGTATAAGTAATCAATTACTTCAAGTTATTCAACTAATTGTTGATTGCAGATATTTTATTTTCATCTGCACATACAATTCGGATCGGGAGAAAGCAATGTGTGATGCTGATGTGAAACTTGTCATTCCAGTTGCTAACCTTCGAATGGTTTTTTCTGCGTGCGCAATTCTGGGCGCTCTTCTACTAACAGCTGATGAGTTTCATTGATGTGCGTGATGTTTACGTTTGTTTTGATCGGCTGAAAAAAGCAGAATGATTCGTTTTACAAATCACACGTTGGCGTCCATGATCTGGATAGCTAGTTAGAATCGACGCAAATGGAATATGAGGCATTGCGTTTCAACTAAATTGTTTTTCGATGAGGTGGAAATTGGCACACCCATGAGGCGATAATTGGATCGTTGAGGTGGGAATAGATGCACAGAATGGAACATTTATTTTCATTTATGCTGAAAATTGAGGCAATTCTGCTAAATAAGCATTATATAGATGTTTAAGAAACAGTACACTGATACTTTATGCTGAGAAAGGTTATAGATAATATGGCTTCTTTTAAAGTTGTACAAAAAATAGTGCGACCCTCTCCCTAATGGTGCCAAAATAGGCTCATCACCCTATTTAATTTCGTTTTACTATAAAAATAAAATTACTTTGCTGTTAATTTTCATTCTTTGTTTTCGGGGTAACTTTGATCAGCAAAACATGTGTATCGAAATGAGAGATAACGCTCGAAATGTTGTGTAAATTGCATATCTGCAGGCAATTTCATGGCCCGATATTGTGACGTCTAGAATGAGAACAAAATTGCCTTGAAGGAAACTATTGACTTTGATTGAACTTTTTCAAGAAAATATCATATTTTTTAAATTAATTTTTGAACAAAAATATTTACAGATTGAAACGATGAAATTGTCATCTTATCGTACGTTACTGAAAAAGTCTCATTTGATCAAACTTACCCCGGTGATCAAAGATACCCCGTTTTACGGTACAAAAATTTGAAATACTTTTCTATATCGATTTTAGTAAGAATGAGATAATTCAACAGAATTGAAATTTATGAACAAAGTTTAAACGAAATATATGTTTTAAGGACAACATTCAAAATTATAGTAGTCCAAAGCATTAAAAAATCCCTAACTTCTTGGAATATAAAACTAAATAAACAAAAATACAATGAACAAAACAATGGGAAAAGTCCACGTGGACTTCGTGGGTAGGGGTAGAAAGATTGGCCACGCTTGTCCACGAAGGGGGAGGAGGGGGTCAAAAGCCAAGAAATTTCTGTCCACGTGGTATATCGTGGCCCTAATGCAAAATAAGTCTGCGCTTCCATCCATATTAATTTACCCACAGCTCAAAATTGTTGATTTGTCAACTGATTTTTGGGCTCCAGAATAAATAACATTCCTTTAGAGACAATTTTGCAGCAAGAGATAAACGGTGCATGAATCAAAGTGGATTTAATCATAAGGGATCAAATCGTTTCACGAATCGTTACATTCAAGCAGGAATATTGCCGGTGAAATTTTTCATAAATATTTGTTCCCCCTTTTGTGTACCAACCTATATTGTTAGTTTTAAGATAACTGTAAATATTTCCTAAAAAAAACTATTACTATTGAATTCCTTGTTTTAAAATTTTTCATAAAAAAATCTTTTGCCCCCTCTCTTGTATATAGAATCTTTTTTCTAGTCTTAAGATAGCTGTAAAATTTTCTCGTTTATAAAAATAATATTTCAACATTGTAACCTCCTAGTTTTAAAATATCCAAAATGTAAAAACAAAAGAATTTGGCACCGCCAAGCTAACGCATTTGTGCCTATCAAATAAACGAAATGAATAAAAAAAAGCAGGAATATTGGATAATGTGATAATCAATGTACCTAGCACAGCATATAACTCACTCAGCAGCATGACAACCGATTGCAGAACCAACCCTCTAAGAACGGTTGGTTTCAAAATCGTCCAATGAAGGACGTTCGTTGGACCAATTTGGACAACGTCCAAATAACCGTTCAACGAACGTCCATCGTTGGACCCGTGTTGAACGATTTTGAAACAATTTTTTGGACGTCTCAGTGGGAAGGGAGCTTTTATCTTCGCTCGAGAAACGAAGAAATAATAAGGTAGAGTCGCTAACAGTGGTATTATAATTTCTGTAATATACTGAGGAAGCTTGCAATCTGTCATTTGTGTTCATAACTGGCGATTTAGAGAATTTTGAAATTTGTGGAATGTTTATTGGGAGGTTCACTCTACATTCGAATGAAAGGCATTCGGGAACAATGAGACCCAGTGGATACTGCTATCCGAGCTTTTATTCACAAACACAAAGTAGCATATTTTTAGGCGGTAACGTATTACTACAATACATAGTGGCGGATTTCCCTAAAAATCTGACCTGAAAGTTATGCTGACGGTATGTGATTTCAAAACATATTATTTTTTTGTTTATTTATAGAAAATGTCAATAACTTTGACGCTTTTGCAGTAGACGGTTTCAACACACGTTTTTATTAAGTTATTGAAATACTTTTAGTCCACGTATGTCTACTATATTTCAAAGCAATTTGTGTACCCCATAGTATTCTCCATTTGGAACATTTTACAAATTTTATCCAATTTAGCCCATTTTGGAGTAATCCTTGGTTAAGTGGACACGGAAAAGACTTTGAACTTGAAAATTATAACATAGCGAGAAGCAAAATACACTATTTGGATCAGGAGGATTCTGTATTCGGGGATGAAAATTTCTTCGCGATTAATAAACATGTTTAAAAGTTATTAACCCTACGGCACTCGCGCGAATGGTTCCCCGAATGAGCAGCCGCTGATGCTGGAAGAAGATTTGGCTAGAGTTTCGGAAGGTGTTGCACAAAATACAACGGCGCACAGCACAGTGGATGGAGGCTGGCCAAAACCTCAAAAATTTATTTTTGAAATATTTATATTTTATATTTTTCCTAAATTTCTTATATATTGAGTGATGTATATTCAAAATTTTATGATCATTGGATAAGAACACGATTATTAACATGAGTTTAAACGTAGCAAAGTCCGGACTTTTCAATGATTTTCATTTCCGAAACCACCATTGCTCTGTTCATTTCAAATGCATGTTGCTCTTTTGATTTTGGTCCGATTTTAGCAGAACTTGTTTCATTGTGTAGAGGAAATACTTTTTTTCACTAATGTATTCTGTACAAATTTCGGAATCATTTCGGAACGGTCACATAGTATACATTCTATATAACCTCTACTTTTCGAATATCATGGTCTCGTTCTGCGCCTAGGTGCGCAAAAAGTTTTAAGGAGATTTTGAAGCTTTGTTGCTGATATGGAGGCGCATGGTGTTTTGTTTAAAATAGACAATCTACAGTAAACCAATATGTTATACAATGGATTTAAAGTAGTATTCTTAATTTTTTATGATATTGCTAACATTGGTGAACAGTAACGGAAAATCTATCATGAAAACGGGATCATAGTTAAGAAACTGTGCACAGTGGCGGGTCTTCAAACAAAAGTCGGACTACTTTAAATCCATTGTATAACATATTGGTTTACTGTAGATTGTCTAACTATTTTAAACAAAACACCATGCGCCTCCATATCAGCAACAAAGCTTCATAATCTCCTTAAAACTTTTTGCGCACCTAGGCGCAGAACGAGACCATGATATTCGAAAAGTAGAGGTTACATAGAATGTATACTATGTGACCGTTCCGAAATGATTCCGAAATTTGTACAGAATACATTAGTGAAAAAAGTATTTTTGATCTGACCACCTCAAACATATTTAAACTAAAAAGTCATAGTTCCAAGCAAATTTACCAAATGTATTTCATTCACTTACCAAGTTCTTTCGTTCCTCTACACAATGAAACTAGTTCTGCTAAAATCGGACCAAAATCAAAAGAGCAACATGCATTTGAAATGAACAGAGCAATGGTGGTAAAATGCAGTGCAAATAATACTGGGATCTCCGGCCGCGATTTGGCCAAAAACTTCACATTGGCGCACTTGGACAAATCTTTGGTCTAACAATTTAAATAAAACTGTGAATCTTAGTGAATTTCACTTGTTTTCGTATTTTGGTATATCCATATTCATCCAATCCCTGATATTTTCCCAAATTGCCAATGGCAAACATTTCAATTGAAGTTTGCGGGGCTTCAAAATTGTCATATGCCATCCGATTCAGTTCGTCGAGATCGGAAAATGTCTGTGTTTGTATGTGTGTATGTGGAAAAAATGTCACCTCTGTTTCTCAGAGATGGCTGGATCGATTTGCACAAAGTTAGTCTCAAATGAAAGGTACAACCTTCCCATCGGCTGCTACTGAATTTTTTATTGATTGGATTTCCGGTTCCGGAGTTACGGGTTGAGGAGTGCGGCCACACAGCAAATTACCATATAAACTGAAATAAAAAGTTCTCAAATTGGGGGAGTAAGGTAAAATTTCAAAATCGAATTTGTATATTTAATGCCAAATGACTTTATAATGCATGAATCTTTGAGATTTGATGCAATCTAAAAAAAATTGTTATGAAAAGTGACTTTTTAGACTTGGACACATTTTTGCTTTTCTCATATAGAAAGGTTATGCAATCACTCTAAAAATCGACAACCTGATCCCGGCTTTTTGACTTATATAGTCTTAGGTAGGAATATGCAGTGAGAGGTTGCTACTTTAAAATCAAGTGATGTTTCAGTACCGACACATAGTATCTCATAGATCGTGGCTGTCCATTCATTTTATGTATGATTAAACAGGTTTTTTTTTCAATTTTAACATGTTGCTTTAATCACGGTTTTACCATCATATTTTTTTGTTTAGAGGCTTTTCCCTTACTCCTCGCTTTTTTATGGTACCAAAATGTAGCTAATGTTTCCAACTAATAATTGGGACCATTAACCGATAAATTCTTTTACATCTATTCACCTTGGTATACATATGAAAAAAAATTTAAAAAAATTCTGAGCAAGAAAAAAATGTACAAAAACCAACGACCCGACCCGCTAATACAACTAATCTTGCACGGAACCTGATTCCTCCCCGGCACACAGTAGCCGGAGACTGGACAAAACCTATGTTTCAAATATTGATTATTGATATATTGAGGTTTCTTATGTATTGAATGACGTATTCTCCAAATTTGGTGAGATGAGGATTTTTAATAGCAATTTAAGCATCGCTGTGTCAGACAATTCTAATGAAATTCATTTTCTAAATCACAGTATCTATGTTCACTTCAAAAACCTGTTACTCTTTCAATTTTAATGCGATTTGAGCCCAACTAGTTTAATTTTAAAGGGCATTTAAAGAATTTTGTTGATCACTTCAATATGTTTTCCAAACATGATTCTAACATTATAAATATATTTTAAGTGGGTTGATAGGAAATTCTTTTTCACAAATGTATTCTGTACAATCAGGTGAAACAGTTCGGAACATGGACATGGAGGAGCATGGTGATTAGTGCAAAATAACAACTAAATAAAACAAAAACAAAAACTTTTTGTAGAGATTGAAACAACAGATATTTTGCTATACCTAGTTTCAGTTATATATAATCAGTAAAAAAAAGATTATTCATAAAAATGATATTATGCTTATAAGAAAGGTTCAATAGCACTGTATGGGAAAATTTATTTCATCTTTTATAACTTTTGACTGTGCCGCATTACCTTTCGGCATTACTTCGGGAAGAGATTTTTTGTGCCCAGCACACACTCCTATCCAACTAAATCTTTCAGTAGGATTACAGCACCCATCGTCGACACACTACTAGTTTTCGATCATCCACACAACGTGGCAGTTTCGGTATAGTAGTAGGAAAGCTAGCTATGGGTCCAGAGTTAGTGCTCTTCCCCTACGAGGACAATCTGGGCGGCAAACTTCAGACTGTCTAATTTACTGAGCCCTTCAGTTCCCTTATGCCATTTAGTTTCACTTCCTCGTTGAGCTTCCGACTGGTTCGCGTATTACTCGGTTTAGTCCCCGACAATGGATCTAGTCTACTCCGACGAAGAGTTCCCTGGTGAGAGAAGTTCGAAAGCAAACCAACCAGCCAGGTGCCGAGGTCAGTTCGGCGATTCTAGTAGAGTAGGGCGTCCGGTTTGCTGGAGCCCCTGCGCGACTGGTGGTGTCTCGTCGCGGTCTACGCAGTCTAGCTCCCGGCGGTGAATCTGACTGTACGCTGACGGAGAGTTCCCCGGCGAAAAAAGTTCTCCCGATACCGATTCTTATTTGGTTTCAGTACCCCAACTTTTTGAGTCCTATGGCTCCGTTACCGGTGCCATTTAGCGCCGCAACTCCTTTAAGCCCTTTAGTTCTTTTCTTGGGTCATTTGGAACTACTTCCTTGATGAGCCATTTAGCTCCTCGACATGTTCGCGAACTACTCGGTCTAGTCTCCGACCATGGACCTGACCTACTCCAACAGAGAGTTCCCCGGCGAGAGAAGTTCTCCCGAAACCGAACCAATCAGCTAGATGCCGCGGTCAGTTTGGCAATTGCGGTGAAGCAGGGCGTCCGATTTTCTGGTGCCATGATGACCCGCGACTGGTGGTGTCTCGTCGCGGTCTACTCAGCCTTGTTCCCAGCGGTGAATCTAGCTTAAGTTGACGGAGAGTTCCCTGGGGAAAAAGTTCTTCCGATACCGATTCTTCTTTGGTTTTCGCTAATTTTCTATGGGAACAGCCAGTGGGGTGCCATGGTCGGTCTGGCGATTCCGGATGGAGCATGACGTCCGGTTCGCTGGCGTTTCGACGATTCATACTTTGTTGCAGTCTACTCTACTAGTCCTCGGCGGTGGATCTAGCATTTTTCTGCGGAGAGTTCCCTAGCGGTGATTGCTGTCCCGAAACCGATGTTCATCACGCCGTTTCCGCTGTAAGACGGTCATGATCTACGTCATAACTCTGTTTACTGCGTTCCACCTCTTTACGACGCTTGTCATTCTGTAGGTTACATTATCCGGGTTGATATCCGGTCCTCCCGCTTTAAATAGCTCCCTGTACGTCACTTTAAACTTCAGACTTTAAAAGACCACATGCTCCGGTGTCTCCTCGACGTTCTCACACTCCGGGCACAGTGGTGACGTTGTGCACCCGAACCGATGAAAATACTTCCTTAAGCAGCCGTGGTTTGATAGGAGCTGTTTCAGGTGGAAGGTAATCTCTCCTTGCTTTCTATTAACCCACGTTGACAGGTTTGGATGAGCCAGAAGGTCCACATTCCTTTCTCCGTTCCAGCTGCCATATCACCATCGAATCGACTCTCATCAGCTTCCTCACGTTTTTGACGTTTCATTGATTGTAGCACTTGATATCCTCCGAGGCAGATGGGGATCATTTTGGTGACAACGCATACTGCCTCCGCTACGCAATCGCAACTCGTAAGACCACCAGCCGGAACATCCTGTTCAGCTTTTCGCGGTTCCACTTGGTTTTCAGCGCCGCACCCCAGGCAGGAGCCCCATATCTCAGTATCGATTACGAAACACTAGATAATAGACCGACATTTCGTAGGTGAAATCAACGTTGTTGTTAAAGCTCAACCAGTCGTTGATTATCACTCCCAATTGCTTCAGTGTACGCTTCGATGCAATCACATGCCCTTCGACGGTGCTCTGTACCTGCTGAACAGTTTTGCAGTTGCTGACCAACAACACATCCGTCTTGTGGTGAGCTATTTGCAGCTTGACCTCGCATCTATTGTCTCCGTCACCGACACCTCCATTTCTTCAAGTGTCTCACTCGTCACCGTTAGTGACATGTCGTCCACGAAACACGCGATTTTCGCTTTTCCGGGCAGTCGCAGTCTTAAGACTCCATCGTTCATCTCGCTGAGACCGAGAATGGAGCCATGAGGAACGCCCACTGCGACTCGCATTGCCTTCTGCCCTTTGTTCGTCTGGAACAATAGTACTCTTCTATGGAAATAGCTCTTCAGGATCTGGCTCATTCTTTTGGGCAGCGCTGCGGCATTGGTCTATACGAGGCTGGATGGCCCGGTTACTCCCCTGACAATAGAAGCAACATCAGCTTCTGTGCCTTCCTCATTTCGAGAAAATTGCCATCATCTAAAGACTTCAGCAGTAGCATCCTGAACATGTCTGGATATGCCAGGATTGCAGCTTTCAGCGCCACGGTTGGTATTCCATCCGGATCGGGGGTTTTCTTTGATTTTAGTCACATCGACGCTTCTTTGAGCTTGTCGTTACTCCCGCTTGCCACTCGGCTGGGTTAGCTCCTTCTTCGCCGTACGGTGTCGGTGACCAGGTAGTTGAATCGTACTTCGGGAAGAGACCCTCAACGATTATCTTTAGCTTACCATGGCATATTTCAGCTGGTGTCGACGGGCCCTCATCTTCGTCATGACGACTCAGTACGTGTCCCCCAGGGATTGGCGTCTATTTCTCAGCACAGCTACTTATGGCTATTGGGTTGCTAATCTTGATCTCCCGTTAAAGAGTCCCTAGCTTTTCGAAACGTCGCTTGCGCTCCTCTTTCACTCTCCGATCTTGCGCTCTGAGCCCGCCTTCTGGCTCTAAGACAAGCAGCGTGTAGCGTACTGAGCTACTCATTTAACCAGGAAGCTGCATGCCGTCTACTGCATGGCTCCAGTTTTCGTGCCATTGTAACGCCACAAGCCGTCACAATCGTTCCTGTTAGATCAGCCGCATCAACGTACTTGATTCCGCTGTTCGCCAAAGTGACTCAACAAAGAGGTTTTTGTTAAAGACTTTCATCTTCCACTTTAGCTTGCCGGTCGTCCTTCTCCGTACTGCAGCAGGGTTCCATTGGCCGTTGCGGTAGCGAATCGCCTGGTGGTCGCTATGGGGATACTTCTCGCACAGTCTCCAGTCCATGTTCGCCGTCAGTCAAAGGCTCCACACGGAAAAAATCTGTTCATAAATTCATGAACAAAAGGTCACGATTTCGTGAACTAAACGATTTACGAAAACCGTGACCAAGTTCCTGAAATTATGAATAATATGATCGTATTTATGCAACTATTTGTGTTTTTTTAAAAAGCAGTTCGCTCCGAATATATACATGGCGTTACATTAGAATGTTTGGTTGGGTTACTGTTGTTGTTCCTTAGACATGTTTAGTTTTTGTTGTGATTCTTGTTCATGATTTGGGAATACACAGTCGGCAGTCAAACGTTGTTCATGACTTCAAGAGCTTATTCGCGATACTTGTGAATGCTTATGACGTTAGCGGGATCAAAGTTCATGATTTCAAGATCTTAGTCGCGATGTTGAGCAGAGTGATTCGTGTTCATGATTTCAGGATCTTTGTCACGATTTTAAATATTTTATTCACGAGTTGTGTGATTTGTGTTCATGATTTCATGATCTTGATCGCGATTTTTGTAACTTCTGTTAATGTTATCGTGATATTTTAGTCACGAATAGAGCAATTCATGGTCATGATCTCAGGATCTTTGTCACGATTTTCGTAATTTCTGTTCATGTTATCATAATATTTTATTCTGGAGCTTACTTTTTGACGCATGCTAGGATCTTGTTTAGAGGACTTTGAGAGTAATGTAACTAATGTTCATGATATCAGAAGCTTTATCATGGTATTCGTAAATTTTCTTCGCCTTATCCTGATCTATTATTTTTGGTTACTAACAGTTTTTGTACTCGGAATAACGTAACAACATGAACTGGATAATTAAAATAAGACTCATTCGCGATATCTGGTTCTGTGAACTATATCACGCACACTATTTGGGGTTCTCAGTGCAGATTTCGTTTTCTATCTAGACATCACAATGAACCTTATCAAATGAATGATACTTCATGATTTCGTGAACTATTTCACGAGCAAGGATATTGGATCGTAACTAATATGTTAGGAATCATTAACCAATCCACGAATACATGAAGAATATATCTTAATTTCGTGAACTATTTCACGAGCGTGGATATTGGATCGTGACTAATATGTTAGGAATCATGAACCAGTTCACGAATACATGAATAATATTTTATGATTTCGTGAACCATTTCACGAAAACTAATGGTAAGTTGTGACTATTATACTAGATTTCATGAACCGGTTCACGAATACATGAATAATGTTTCATGATTTCGTGAACTTCACTTCATTTCACGAGCACGGATATTGGATCGTGACTAAAATATTAGGGATCATGAATTAGTTCACAAGTATTGAATGGATTAATGAATAAAGTTCCGAATTTTGTGAAATAGCTCACGAAAAAATATTTTGATTTTGTGAACTAATGTTACTATATCTATGAACAAAATCAATGTAACTTTATGAACAATGTTCAAAAAAATTGTGAACTAGTTCGGATTAATAACAATATGGCGGAATGCGTGACTGGATTTCACAAAACAAAAACAAATATTTCCACTAATGAAAGCGTTATACCGGCGGTACTGAAGAGAAATTGAACATAATTATAAAAGCCATGATTTTTGTTCACGGTCCTGTTTTCGTAACGTAAAAACATAATTGTTCCAGAATTCGTGGTACTTTATTCACGATTTTGGGAACAATTTTTTTTCCGTGCAGAATGTGGCGAAATTTCTCTCGGTACCGATATCCGTTTCGTGAACCAATAAGCTCCCAGTTTTGTCACGATACCAGAAGCCATTTAGCTCCTCCCTTCACCGAGATTTATTCGTTGTAGTTCTCGGCGGTTGAGCTAGCCTCCACAACGAGCCGACAGATAGGTGTCGGGATGTGCCGCCAATTTTCACTACAAGGAAATATTCTCGCAAGATAATTTTTGCAAATCAAACTTTGAGAATTCCATTTAAAATATTAGGTATATTTTTTTGAACATATTTAATTTTTTCAAATCTTCAAAAAATTTGGGGGGGGGGGGGGGGAGTTTCGTTTTAATCAAACCCAACCATGATTCAAATTCAAAGCCTCCCTTAATCATTCACTTTCAAGTTGGCAGGATTTTCATAACTAAACCGTACGTCTTCATTTCAAATTGATGCTTTTTCGTTCACCAACCAATATTGTCATCTGCTCTGTAGAGGCCAGTTTGGGTTAAATGTTGACATGTTTTGCGTTTTCATGCTTACATGAACAGTAACAAGAATGATCAGAGTAGTTTTGCTTGAAAAACCTAGTCAATACTTCAGTACAAAGATATTCACAGGGTCACAGAAATTGAAAATGAATGGAAAATGATTGAGCAGCTCGGATGTTGAAAATTTGCAGCTCTGGCGAGAATACACTGGTTTGTCGCCTTTATAAGTAGGTACTACGTGCGTTTGCGCCTGTATTATTCATTCACGTTATCAAAACAGCTGTTCGTTGAATCGCACCTGGCATTCTTCTAATTGCTAGAAACGCAGTGATAATAGTTTCTCACGTATGATTAGTGTCCAACTAAAAACCTACAACAAATACAAAATCGTCATAATCATCGAAGGCAGTAGTAGTATCCAATTATCATTTGCTCGACCGGACAGTGCCAGTGGGAGGTAGCATCACTTGAATGTGATTGAAGTCAATTGGTGTGCATTGCCGATGCGGTAAGGCCACCCGAGATACAAGTTGCAAAATGTGAACACCATTTCAATGAAATGATCAGTTCTGTATATTTTAGGTGAAATCAAATTTCACCTAAAACACGAACACACAGCGAATACCTCAAAGTCTTGAGGCAGTGATAATCGACATAGTTTTTATTTAAGCCTAGACCAGGTTTTTTAGTGAAACATTCCTGTAATGTCACATCGTTTCTAATACTAAAACTTGTTATCATCCAACACATATCTATAAGACCGGCAAAATAATTTGTATTTTTCTCAGAACACCACTCATACGAACGGTAATGGGCACCACGAGCCTTACCCTGTTTAGAGCTTGCAAATTTGAGGTGTACAGAGTGACAGTGAACTTTTGGATTGAATGTTTTGGTTTTGATCTCCTATACATGTTCATATAGAAACATAAAAAGTCAATATCTGTGCCGGTCTAATATCTATTAGAACAGTATTTTATCCCACTGCAAGAACAAGTTACTTTGTACAATTGACTTCATCCTCACTTTTCTGTGGGAACTCGATCAGTTCGTGCGTGACATTGGTGCTAACCGAACGGTTTATTGAAGATCTCCATCATCGTTTGAACGTTTGCCACAGCTATCAGTATGGAGAATAAAAACGACGTAGAAGAGGTGTGTTTATATGAATTACCCGAGTTAAAGAGCCATTTGGCAAAAATTGCAAAACAGGAACTCGGCGAGAGTGAATTTGTGCGCCAGCAGTCGCTGGAGCAGATGCGTGCTTGGATCGTCAAAAACCAACGAATCAAAAGTTGTAGGACAGACGATCGTTTCCTGTTACGGTTCTTACGCGTCAAAAAGTTCTCGGTGATAAGAGCTTGTGAGATGCTGGAGAAGTACCTGACAATGAGACAGACCTATCCGAAATGGTGCCGAAATTTGGATCCTCTCGATAAAGATCTGCAGGAGGTGTTGGACTACTGTGCCTTACTGCCGGTGGGTCGTGACAGCGAGGGTCGAATAGTGCTCATCGGAATCGTTCGGAACTTTAACGCCCAGAAGCATAATTCCGATTTCATGATCCGACTGAACATGCTCGTTACGGAATCTCTGTTTGACGACGAGGCCAATCAGATCGCTGGTTTCACGCACGTGTTCGATAATAGTGATATGAGCATGGCGCATGTAACCTGCTGGACGATGGAGAACTTGACCGGTTATCTGCGTAGTGTCACTAACTGCGTTCCGGCGCGTCTAAAACAGAACCATTTCGTCAACGTTCCCGGCTTTGCTGCCCAAATCAGCAAATACTGCCTAACGTTTGCCAGCGAAAAGCTCAAGTCACGAATTTACGTAAGTTGCGCCGCGCTTCGGATGTAAACCAGTTTCGCAAAAATATTGTATCTTTTTTTGTTTTCACTTGCAGTGTCATCGTAGCGTGACTGAATTGAAGAAGAATATTGACGTCGATTTGCTACCGGAAGAGTACGGTGGGAAAATCCCACTGACTGAGTTAAACGAGCATTTCAAAAAGTACCTGCTACAAAAACGCGACATGCTGCTCGCTCTCGATGAAATGGAAATTCAACTGGGTGAACAAGCGGAGCCCACCCATGGAAATGTGGATATGGCAGACAGCGGAGTTGCGGGAAGTTTTCGAAAGCTGCAAATTGACTGAAATGTTAGTGGCATGTTCATCTGCGTGCTAAACTTTGGTGACATACAACGTTTGTGATAGTTTTGTTTGGCAAATATCCAACAAGGTAACATGAGTGTTAGTATTAGTATTGTTGATCTAATCAATGGAAAATATTGTTATCATATAAGAATAGGTCAAGGACGGTTGTGATGGTGAGTTATTAAAATCTTGTTATTTAATTTTAGATCTTTACTATATAGTATCTATTTAAGAAGTTTAGTATGTTCCAGGCAATTTCAATCCTGTTACATCTATCCTTGCAAATTTGTATAATAAATTTTAAAACAAAATGATGCATCATTATATTATTCAAATTTCAACATGTCCTGTTATATTAATTTTACATTTACTAGTACGACAAAGTAAAGTAATGGTAAATATCTCACGGTTTTGATTTATGAATTATTATTGATTGGAAAGGCTGTTCGGCCATCTACGGAAGCTATGGAGGGGTGGGTAAATTGGTAAATCGATTGCCTTGTACCAGAGAAGAGAAGGGCCACTCGAAATCAAAACTTCTCACAATTCTTTTTAAAATCACTAGCGGCACGTGGTGTCGAAGCCCTGCAAAATACACTGTTAATCAACACATTAGTTAAAAATTATACGAGGTTACTGGTATAAAATGTCTAGCAAATTCATCCCCGATAATCCGACAAGTGGTCAGAATATGTTCTTCCAAATAAAAATTGTCATGCAATAATTAACCCATCTTTCAAACATTGACTGCGTTTTTGGGTTACAAACGGATATTTTACTTTAAATATTAACCTATCCTTTTCCATCGAAAAACGAAAGTTTTAATGTAGAAGTTTGTAAGCATATATTTACGTTTAAATATCGAAACTTTTAACTGCATAGTTCATTCTTAGTGCACTGACCAAGAAAGATTTTCAATGTATATCTTCCCAAGGGTTATTGTATGTCCTTTCTTTTGAGAACCACCACATAAGGATATTAAATTTAAACACAAACAGCATTTTGATAGCCAACCATTTTCCTTTTCCAGGATTCGATATAAGTTTTTTGGTCCTAATAAAAGTAGAGGAAATTAGTTTTTAATTATTTTCAATCTTTAATATTAAAGGCTGCTTTGTATAAATTCTCATGAGTACCTTTTCAAGGATTTAACGTCGCATTTCAATTTTTAGAAAATGTCACCAAGGTCTGTAAACCATGATAGGCTCGAAAACCTCAGCGGATTAATTCGTATGAAAAATGCAAACGACGATAGGTCTGACTACTCACCAGTGTTGCCACAATTAAATCTGCACTGGGAGTTGAAAATTTTTCGTATTCTGTACTAACACAATGACAAACAAAATTATTTTATATAATTATTTTTCATTCGAGATAGTAATATACTGAGTTGGTGCTGATGCTGATATTTGGCTGCGAAAAACCAAAAATCAGTTATCAGTTATCAGTTATTTCATTTGCGATAAAATTTCGCCAAAAACCAGTCAAAATTCCAGAGTATTTAACTGGGTAATTTCAAAATCAGCTCCAGTTCAAATTCTCGTTGTAATTTTGTTTTCAACCTAAGCTGAGCTGCGGCCAGGGCCACATTGGAAGCTGTGTTTCAGTCTAGAAAATCTTTTAGCCATCTGTTTTGCTTTAAACATAAGGAAGATCTGTGTAAAATTTCCAAAAAAAATATGAAAAATTAAAATATTTCCAAAAAACAATATATGAGACGTTTGATTGGCAACTCAGTGGTGGGTTTTGTCAACAAGTTTGATTTGCTTTACTCCTGCGAACAGAAAAACCCGTCAGACAAACATCTTTCATTAGTTCAGATTCGTTGGATGTTGGATAGAATCAACGGTTTTGTCGGACATTGTGCCCAGCAGTGCGGAGTAACGTCAGAAGAAAGAATCAATAAATAATCAGCAACACGTCTCATGGATTGCCTAATTGTTTAATAAATCTGTGACATTAAAGAAAAATTTGTGAATGTGGCAACTCTGTCTGTGGCTTGTACTAACATTTGGATGCGAGATGTGGCAAACCTGGATTCAGCAAATCAAATGAAGCCTATAGAGTTCTATGCAAATCATTTCACACACAAACTAATTGGAGGTTTGTTTTCCACCAACTGTCATATATAAAACTGTCAGTCAATTTAAACATTTGAAGTAGCTCGCTTAAAGTATTTTTTTCAATGGTGTTGTCATGATCTACGCCGCCGTAAAACTTATTCCAGATACGTACAATACTGATTAGTTAGGACCCGTATAAATAAATAGCATTCCAGAAATCTTCGGAACCATTTCCAAACTATTCGTATAATGCTCACCATATTCGGAATACTACTGATATATTTCATCATTATAATTTAACTGTTATACTACCATACCCATTTTAGTTATCATTTCCAATACCTTCCGTTGGTTAATGGTGAATCTATTGTTGAACGAACCATATTGAAAATGGTTTTGAAACGATTGGTGCAATGGTTGGCATATGGTACACATGTATGCGGATCGCCATCTTCTGAAGAATGCTTCGTTGACACTAAGTGGACTGACACTTTATCCAATTGAGCTATCTCCGTAATATTGTTAGACGAGGATTTTTGACCATCTTAAACTACAGATTTTTGGAGCGTGGTAAACAGATATACGAATAACAAAGCCCACCAGAGCAATATTAACCTCTGGCGCCAAAGGACAATGTAGTATACAAATCTTCAATATAGGATACACGGAAGGTATTGGAAATGGTAACTAAAATGGGTATGGTAGTATAACAGTTAAATTATAATGATGAAATATATCAGTAGTATACCGAATATGGTGAACATTATACGAATAGTTTGGAAATGGTTCCGAAGATTTCTGGAATGCTATTTATTTATACGGGGAGTGCAAAATAATATTTCATCAATCGATAGAATTGAAATGTGAAGGGGGAGAGATTTTTTTCTCCAGCTTATATTTTATCCATCGCTAGACCTAAAATATGCATGCCACTATAATCTGTATGGTTCTTGAATGGTATGTTGTCAAAATGTATATGGAAAACAGCACATTTTGGTATGGTGACTGTTCTTAACAACCCGTTGTTTGTATGGTCGAGTATGGAAAAACGACACTGGTTATGTTCGATATGATACTAGGCAATGGTTAATCTATTGTTGAACGAACCATATTGAAAATGGTTTTGAAACGATTGATGCAATGGTTGGCATATGGTACACATTTATGCGGGGCGATCCATCATGAAAATATTCCGACCGAAAAGCTATTTTCGATTTGTTTTTCTCCACTTATGACAGGTGGAGTAAAGATGCTGAATTACTGAACTCGACTAAAGACTCGCCATCTTATCCCAACTAAATAAAATGGTTTGGCAACATTATTTTCCGCAAACTAGCACCGCAGAGTTGCAACGTCGATAATTTCTTCATCATGAAGTGCTGTGTGAAGTTTTGTACCAATAAAACTACCGCCGGTTTTAAAAATATTGGTTTTTTTCGCTTCCTGGTAAACTACGACCTTCGTGCGGAATGGGTCCGATTTGGTGGTTTACCAGAAAATAACAACATTGCGGATAGCTGCAATGGTTGATGCAACTTTTAGAACGCACTGTAACGATAAAAGTTGTGTTTTACCTTGCCTTAGAGATTCGAAACAGAAATTTATTCAAAATTTTAACTCACTATCACAATACTTTCCAAAATTCATTCATCAGATTGCAACATTTGACAAGTCTTCTGCTCGATTGGAATGACATTGACAGGTCTCGTGGAATGACACTGACAGATAAATGGTAAACAAACTATTGACGTGTCGAGTCTTCATCCAGAAGGATTCAGCGTCCTTAAGGTGGAGGAAAACAAATCGTTGAACACACTAATACCGTTACAGATTGTCAAGTGCTCTATGGGTGCTTACAGAGTGGCGGCGAGAAGCTAAGCTGACATTATAATGCGAGAACCCTGCTTGCTGCAAACCAAAGGGATGATGTCAAAGTGAAAGCCGAGCGGATCTGCACCGGTTACCTGCTTTTACTCTGATAGGTTCCATTTGATACCCGAATAGAATTATACGGTAACAAAACCATGATTTTCACTGTGACAGTACAGTAATTTTACAATAATTTATAGTAAATTCTAGTAATATGCTACCACGCAAAAACAATAAACTTTAACGTTTCTACAGTAAATTTCAATGTAAAATCGATTTTTGCAATAGAAAAGGGGGGTGGTTATGTATCTTAACATCAAAAAAATTGATTTTTCTTCATACTTTTTTTTCTCGAAAACAGTCAAATTTAATGTGAATTTACCGTATCAGTTTTTTCTGAACAGTAAAATTGATTGTTACATGAAATTTTATTGTAAATCTACTGCGAGAACGCTGCGTCGAACCATGTTGAAACAGTAGAAACTATAATATTTATTGTTTTATGATTGTTTGTAGGGTAAATGCTATTGTAAAATTCTATCCGGGTAGGCTGCAAGCAGGTTTCTAGCATCTCGCATCCTACTGTCAGTACCAGCCCCTACACAGTTTCTCGCCGCCACTCTGCAAGCGGCCTATTACAATAAACGCAAGCAATCCGCGCAGATCCACTCGGCTTTCATTAGGTTTGTTTCAATAACGCTTCTTGCTCCTAGCTGCTCCGTAGCAAACAGGAACAAAAAAAAACTTGCTAATTTTTAATTCGGTTTGCTACTAGAAGTAGAAAATGAGAAGTACTTCCAGTTTCTCCCGGTACTGTACGGTACTGTGACATCAATCCTTTGATTTGCTGCAAGCAAGTTTCTCGAATCCCGCATCCTAATGTCAGTGCTAGCTCCAGTTCAGTTTCTCGCCATCACTCTGTCAGCGGTCTAACTCAACATTTACAACCTGTTTACTGGTATTCATCGCAGTGTTAAATTATTTTATATGTCATGTTAAAAAAATCTGTACTTTTTTACAAAAATATGTTATCCGTATCGTACAGAATCTGTACCAAAAATACTCGAAACTAAACCTTTACCTTTCTAGATAAATCTGTACTTGTGACAACGCTGTTACACACTTTTCAGATCTGCGTACCAAGAATTTATCAGTTACTCAGCAGCCAAGTTAAAATTATTATTTATCAGTTACTCAGCAGCCAAGTTAAAGAATTTTTCTAAAAAAAAATTAAAAATAGTTAGACTGTTAGAGAAAACAACTCAAATGCTGTTCCGACGATGGCGAGATTTTATACGTTAATTGGGTCATTAAGCCATATGCTGTTTTCGATTTGTTCTGATGCAGCTGACGTATGATCGAACTTTTTTTATTTTCTTGTTCGCAAAATTACAAATATTTTTTAACAAAATTGAATTGTCACGACAAAATCTTCCATTGGATTGCCTAATATGGGACCATTCATAAATTACGTAACGCTTTTAGGGGGGGGGGGTGGTACAACAAGTTGTGACATGTTGTGACATAGGGGGGAGGGGGAGTTAGCTAGATCGTTACGTAACATGTTTTCACCGAAGAAAAAAAAATTTCTGGGAATTTGTTACGTAATAGGGGAGGGGGGGATGGAGAAATTTGAGACAATTTGTTACATGGGTGGAGGGGGGAGTCAATTTTGGGCAATTTTTGCGTTACGTAATTTATGAATGGTCTCTATGTGCTAAGTGCTCTTGTGACTTTAAGTACTTACATTAGCTTTCACTGCATTGGATTGGAATTCAAAAAAAGTTTACTTCTTCAGCTTAATTATCACAAGTAATATTTTGACGACAAATTATGACAAATGGAAAAATCCACCATCCATGCGGAAGATCACGTTCCACTACTTAGAAAGAGGGCTCTGCAATCATGTGTTGCTTAGTAAAGGTTCCTTACCAGTTACTCTTCAATGTGCCAAATTAATAAAAGCATTCCCGTCGGACCAGGTAATTAGAGAACATTCCGTTGAAACTGGATGATTGTTTGGACGCCCCACAAAAATAACAGATAATGTCGTTTTAGAAAACGAGCGTTCAATGATAATATACAGCAATAAGCATAATATCAATCAGAAAAGTAAAATCTATGATACGAAATGCAATAATACATTTTCTGTTATCTACTGTACGCTTTAGCGAAGCTCGACCGTACTGCCTGGAACGATTTATACGAGCCAGTCTTAAAATTTATACTAGTTGAAACGTCATACGGGTGCACTCTCACATCAAAGCAAGGAAAACCAGCAACAAATCCGATTCGCTTTTGTGAGAACTTTCGTGATTTTTTTTGTTCTAAGTGGTACTTCTCTTCTCTGCTTGTACGCAGCGCACCTGGGTTCGAGTCCCGACCTCTATAATTGAAATAAAAAAAAGCTTTCCTTCAATGTCAGCTTCTTTCTCCGAACAGCCTAGATAAGCCGTGTAGTGTCGGTAGTGGTTGTTTCAACCGGCTAAGAATTACACTACGGACTACCTGTTCCATTGGTAAAAATCCACCAAACAGGGAACCCCAATTCCATAGTGTCATGCGACCCGTGCTATGGGTAAAATTGTTGAGGGGGTTTAAAATATTCTCAATGGCGAACGGAGCCTGGGAAGAGTTAGGCGAACTCCCCAGTATGTTGCATTACGCAGCGGAACGTTCACTCTACGCACCGAAGTTTTTTCACCGATGGTCCGCTTAATTTTGCCGAATTTTTGTTGATTGGGGGTTTGCTGAGACTCTCAGCTGATGGTAGTTCAGTGAAGTTTTGTTGAGTTTCGATTATCAAATTTCGATGTGTACAGACGAACCTGCCCAGAGGCCGTGTGGTATCCGGCCAAGAATTGAGCCACTAGGGTCCTGCTCCCATGTCGTAGGAGGCGACTGAAAATAGGAGACCCTAAGTCAAGGTGTAGTTTCGTGCCGAGGACTTGATGACTGGAGGGTCTAAAATATGCCAGTCGCGCACGGAGCATTTTGGGTTTTGCCCTTACTGTGTTATGCAAATCTCTGACTCAGTGGACCATTATTTTCTTCGCGAATCGTGGGAATCAAATGATCGTGTCCCATTTAAACCTGATATGGCTCGCTACATGCGTTAACATCCCAACTCGCTTGGTGTCCTCTAGTTATTTTTTTTATTTCGATTATAGAGGTTTTAACCTTAAGGTCATTCGCCTCTACTCTAGTTTTTGTGCAATTTATGTTGGAAATGAAATGTACAGTTCTCTAATCAACAATGGTTAGAATAGCACAAATCAATCTCCAGCATAAACGTACAGCAACTATGAATTTATCTCGACTCATGCAGAAGGGTAAAGCTTCCATAGCATTGGTTCAAGAACCGTATTTCCATAAAGGAAACTTCTATTTTGGAAAGTTACTTAACACTGCCTTCATTGCTTACAACAAGACAGGCATGATTAACCCACGTGAAATGCCTCGTGCTTGCATTCTTGCAAATAAGGCTATTGACGCGTGTCTCATATCGGAGCTCACAACTCGCGATATCTGTGTTGTCACAGTTACACTGACTGTCGGAAACGTAGACAAAAAATATATATATTGTTCAGCATATCTACCGCATAACGAGTCGTCTCCTTCTGATGATTTCAAAAGCGTTGTATCATATTGTAGCAGATGATGCGAATGCTCATCACAATCTGAGAGGTTCTGAACTGATGGAGTACATAAGTAGTACAAATCTCTATATTCTAAATGTGGGAAACCGACCAACTTTTGCGAGGTCTGGGAGGGAGGAGGTGTTAGACATAACACTTTGCTCTGATAGAATTTTGCATGAGCTGGGAAATTGGCTGGTTCCAAATAAACTCTGAACCGTCTCTATCCGATCATAAATATATATTTTTCGATCATTTTGATGTCACCTTCAATGTGGTGACATATCGTAATCCTAAATCTACAAACTGGGACCTCTTTTTGGAAAACTTGGCGACTAAATTTCATGGATATTTTCCAACAATTAGTCAACTAGACGACTTAGATGACGTCGTGGATACGACAAACTCATTCATATTAGCATCCTACGAAGAAGCTTGTCCACTTCGTACTGTTAAATCGACTAGGGGAACCCCTTGGTGGAGGGCTGAGCTTGAAAGAATGAAGAAAGTTATGAGAAGAGCTTGGAACCGGCGTCAGCGTGATGACTCCAGGGCTTTCAGGTCAGCGAGTAGTGCATATAAGAAATGTCTTAGATCTGCAGAACGGGCTGGCTGGCAAAACCTATGCACTAATGTCTCAGGTCTGAACGAGGCTAGCAGGTTAAATAAAATTCTCTCCAAATCGAATGATTTTCAGATGAACTCCTTAAAAACCAGAGACGGTGTTTATATGACGGACGAAAAAGATGTTCTTAATTGTCTCTTCGACACACACTTTTCAGGGCGTTAGCACGCACATTGGTTTCCATTGGGCGTTAGCACGCACATTGGTTTACAACATTGAGAAAGCCTTCTCGCTCAAGCAATCTAGCTTGGGTGTATTCCTAGATTTTGAGGGTGCTTTTGACAATGTGTCCTTCTAGTCTATTCTGGAAGCGACGCGCGGTCATGAGGGTACCTGCATGTATCTCGGGTTGGATAAACGCAATGCTTAGTAACCGCATACTTTGCTCGTCACTGCGACAGGCTGAGATACGGAAGTTGAGTATTTGCAGTTGTCCTCAGGGCGGCGTTCTGTCACCTTTGTTATGGAACTTGGTAGCCGACGGCTTGTTGAAGAAACTCAATGAGCTTGGATTTCCAACCTACGGGTTTGCTGACGATTACCAAATACTAATTACTGCATCGATTTTGTTGGCTATTTTCGGCAAATTTGAGACTAATAGAAACGAAAGCAATGAAATTGAAAGACGGATAGGTATTCTAGAGCGAATCAGTTATAAACTTAGAACGGAAAACTAGAACTAGGCAGGCTCATATGGGCATGATCGAAAGGAAAATGTGAAGAATTTTTTGCCTTCTGCAGAGTAGGAGTTGGGCGTTTCACCCAAGTCTACCGCATGGTCTATGGTAGAACATAACTCATCATCATGTTTTACCGCCGACGCCTGCAAAAAAATTCTTCACAAATCCTCGCCTAGAACGACCATGCGATCATTCTTCTCCCTTTTCCCCTTTAAGTTCTAGTTTTCCGTTCTAAGTTTATAACTGATTCGCTCTAGAATACCTATCCGTCTTTCAATTTCATTGCTTTCGTTTCTCTTAGTCTCAAATTTGCCGAAAATAGCCAACAAAATCGATACAGTAGAACCTTGCGGCAATTAAAACATAGTAACATACAATACTAATTACTGGATTTTGCATCGGAACAATCTTTGACTTAAAGCAATTAAGGCATTAAGAGCTGTCGAACAGTGGTGTCGACAAGTTAAATTATAAATTATCAGTTAACCTAAGAAAAACTTCAATGGTTCTTTTCATGAAGAAGCGAATAACAACCGGGGTTCGTCCCTTGCAGTTCTTTGATTCTGAGCTACTGTGTGCAGATCAAGCCAAATACGTTGGAGTCATATTGGGTTCCAAACTGAATTGGTCTGCTCACATTGAGTTCAGAGTCAAGAAAGCGCGCATGGCCTTCGGGCAGTGCAGACGAACTTTTGAAAAAACTTGGGGTCTCAAACCTAAATACATCTATTGGATTTACACGACAATTGTACGTCCAATACTGTCATACGGATGCCTTGTGTGGTGGCAGAGGGGAGAGGTGGTGACAGTCCAGTCAAAGCTAAACCATCTGCAAAGAATGGCGCTCATGGCGTTGACTGGTGCTTTCACCACGACTCCGACTGCTGCTCTTGAGGCTCTTCTAAATATCAAACCATTACACATACACCTCAAACAAGAAGCACTATCATGTGCATACAGACTGAAGGTTACTGGGCTTTGGAACAGTAATCATGTTGATCTTGCTACCAGTCATACACGATTGTGGTCACAAATGGTTACATGGGGTGAAGATATTGTTGCTCCCAGCGATATTGCACTCACTTGTTTTCCGTACAGGACATTCCATGTGAAGATTCCCTCTCGAGAGGAGTGGCTTTTTGGAAAGACAACAACAAACGCAAGTGGTCTGTTACACTGACGGTTCCCTGATGGAGGGACGTGCTGGTGCTGGTGTCTACTGTCGTGAAATGAGATTGAAACAATCTCACTCACTAGGTAGATACTGTACTGTATTCCAAGCAGAAATCTTTGCGATTATGTGCGGGGTGCACCCTTCAACTGAGTTTTTCCGGCAGAGTTATAAACTTCTGCTCCGATAGTCAGGCTGCAATCAAGGCCCTTAGCTCAGACAAATCCCGGTCCAAGCTAGTGATCGCGTGCTGAACCCAAATCGAAGAACTAAGCATTGTCAACACTATCTACCTTGTCTGGGTGCCCGGACATTGCGGTATTACTGGAAATGAATGGGCTGACGAATTGGCCAGGGCAGGTTCAGCGATTGCCTTCGTTGGTCCTGAGCCCGCGCTGCCAATTTCGACAAGTTGGATAAGGAAAAAAATACGGTCCTGGGCATCGTCCGAGCACCGCAATTATTGGAGAAATCTACAAACGTGTCGCCAAACAGAGGTGTTTCTAGAACAATCATGCCCAGTGGTTTCGAAAAATCTCCTTTATTTTTCGAAGCTCCACTGCGGCATGCTGACCAGGGCTTTAACCGGCCACTGCAAACTCAATTATCACATGGCAACTATTCAGCGCGCTGAGTCTTTTTCATGTGATCTTTGTGAATCCGACTACGGAACCTCATATCATCTGATATGCAACTGTCCAGCGATACCACAATTGCGATTTTGAGTCTTCGGCCGTCCTTATATAGACGAAACCATGTTTGGACGATTGAAACTAAGAGACATACTAAAGTTTCTTATCCAATGTGGTAAAGAGCTTTAGGCTTATTCGCAGGCAAGTTGAACTACTTGTGAGTTTAACTTACCTGTTGTTTATTTTTGTTTTTGTGCTGTTATTTTTGTTATTTTTTTGTTAGTCGATGATGAAAACAAGGAAGAAACCTTGCGAGGGCTGGAAAGTGATGTATGACAAGTTGGTCGGCTTCTCCGATGAATCGGTACACGTTTCGAGAAGTTTCGATATTAGCAACAGTTGTAAGTAGACCAGCTCCACAGCAGATGTCGGCCAGCGGGCTACAACGGGGACTAAGGAAGAAAAACAGAAGGTTGGAAAAAATCGTAATATTGTTATCTGGAGAAATTTCACTGCCGATGATCACTCCGCCAGAGTGGCTGACAGCTAAGTGGATCGTGCATATGGGCATCGGTATCAGGTGAAATACCGCCGCCGAGGAATTCTCAGATAGCAGATAAATAGGAACGAGTAGCGTCAAGAAGGATAAGAAACCTTACGAAGGTGCTTGTGAAGAGATCTAAATCATTATGGTTGACACCTCCGGATCTGTTTGAGTCTCACCAGGTTGCAGCAGACCAGAGCAGGTCAGATAAAGCGTGAAGGTTGGACAGCGTGCAAAGAAAAGCAGCTATGGACAAAAACATGAACGATTAACATGAAATAATCCCTACTGAAGTAGTGCTTAACGGTTGCCCCAGACAGATGAGAATTGGGGGATACAAGTGGTTTAGGTTTAGTCAGCAGGCTTAGCTAGTACAAACCAATCCGAATCTACTACGAGCCCGCTGGCAGCAGTGCCTGTTGATAATTCTTTCTCGATAGCAAACATTTACTCAATCTGTTGAGCTAAGACTATTGGTACACAAGACTCGGCTCTCCAGGCCTAGGAAAAAATCTTAAATGTTTAAGGTTTCTATATTTTCCTTTTAAAAGAATTCGTTAGTAGCATACAATAAATGAATTTCATCTAATTGTTTCCACCGACGATTTCTATGACGCGCACAAATGTTTACACTCTAACGAGCTAGCCTAGTATATGTAAACCGTGCACGGAAGGTGAATGGCCGTAAGGTTAAAACCCCAAATAAAACAATCAATCAAGTGTACACGGAAAAATAAAACAACCCACAGAATAAATTCTTTTAACTTTAGTTTAGGAAGTTTTGAGTTTTGCGTCGCTTTCGCACTTATTAGTGTTGTCAAAAACAAAGAGAGAGGTTCGACTCAGTCCGGGTCTTTTGTGGAATAAGGTACTTTTGAGTTGTTTGAAGTTTACTCAAAATTAGGTAGATTCAACTTAAATTTAACTACCTCAAAGTTGAGTATAAAAAACCTCTCAATGAGTTGTCATTTTTGCCGTGGTTAAAGGGAAACTAGCTTCAACACGGTTTACCCAATTTTACCTTATTCCACGATACCCCGAGATTGAGTTTTTGATACATTTTCGTATTTAACATTTGTATTGATATCCACAAAATTGAAATATTATCACCTTCTCGGTGAGAAGGAAAAAATAGATAAATAGATATCGGGAAAATAATTCTCACGCTATTTGTGGAGGCGGAGAATTTTACGGCTCATCTTATCTCGGAAAAGTTGGACCTCGGATAAGCTTCTTTTCGCGTGAGTAAGTGAGAATTACAAATCTTTTACTCTTTGGTTTCGTTGTAAATTTTGAGTTTTACTGGGATCGAAAAACGGAAGCTCAAAAACACTTAAGAGCAGTGGTCGACCTTTTAACAGAAAATATTATTTTCCGCGAAATCATTACATGATCTATCTATATCTATGCTATCTTTTTGTGGTCTGTGTAGAAATGTTAGGAATAGCAAGGGGCATTTTAGGTGTTAACTGTTTGTAGGGTTGGTTCCTTCGTTCAGTATCATTGTAGAACAATCCTAGGAAATATGAAAAGTTGAAATTTTAAAGGATTTTATTCTAAAATTACGTACAATGGCCGCAAAACTAAGAGTGTCCTCTCCAAATCATTTTGTTTGTGAATAACTTTAAATAGTAAATAGTATAGTGTTTTTCGAAAAAAAAATGTCTGAGACACACATTTTTGTTATTCCCCGAGGGATTGAAGATTCAAAAAGTGATTTTAAAAATTTAGCGGCAAATTTTCACAACAGTTGTAACAATTCTGGACCACTGTGCTCTGATGCGCTATATCAAAAATAAGTATTTCGAATGGATTATTCGTCGAAACAAAGGACTAAAATACACCAAATCAAGGTCTGAGTTTTTTTACCCTGGAAAAGAATCCAGGGTAAAAAAACTTCAACAACATAAAATTTAAGCAAACGAATATTGTTTCACGGATTTGAAGTAATTCCAAAAAGTCCTTAACATTCGGAATACCAAGGGGGTAAAAAAATGGGAACGCTTACTTTGACCGGCCATATCTCAGCCGTTACATAATCGATTTTAAATCTGTCTTCACCAATAGAAAGATATATTTTTTGTGAACACGTTAAATTAAAAAATAGAAGAATAGAGTTGTCTACCGTAAGTTACAGTGAAAAGAGTATAACAAAGTCAGTGAGAAAAAAATGGGAACGCTTCTTTGACTTGCCATATCTTAGCTGTTTGCTCACCAATTTTAATTCTTTCTTCATCATTGGATAGGTAAATCTTTTATAAAAACAGTGAACAAAGAACGATGGAAAACAAATTTGTATATCTGAAGTAATTGTAAAAAGAGTAATTGAGAGTCAGTACAGACGAAATGAGTTTTTCTGTTCAAACAATCGTAACACGACCGTTTGTCAACCAATTTCAATTCTCCTAACACCAATCCAATCCTTAGAGCTTCTAGACTTGTAATATATGCAATAAATAGTAAATTTTCAAAAATTACTATACTTTTTCGAGTTTTTAGGAGATAGGATTTTTACAATGTACGTGGCATACGGTTGATTGAAATTCTTTGCGACTTGTTAGTTTTACGGTTTGAAAATTACCTGTTTACTCAATAGTTCTACATATTATACATGGATATTATTATATCAAAATGTTTGCACGAACGTGGAGAAACACATTATTGTATGTAAGTTACTAAATAATAGAGTATGTTAGGACGATTCAGTAAATACGAAGAAGTTCAGAATTTTAAAATATTCGTCATATAACTTTAAATTTGAAGCGATGACCTATACATTTTAATACACCAGTCGATTGTAATTGATGGCGGCTTCAATTTCTGAAAAAACACATTTTTATATTTTCTCAAAAAATAGCCAAAAGTACGTAGAAGTACAAAAAATTTCATTTAGTTGGCAAATAACGTCGAATTCAAGCGTCCAAAGTCCATACCTTTATATACCAATCGATTATAATTGATTTTGGTTACAATTTCTGGAAGAACAATTTTTATATTTTCTCAAAAAATAGACAAAAGTACGTAGAACTACAGTAATTTCATTTAATTGAAAAATAGCTTCAAGTATTCAAAGCTATCACCTATGCAATTTATACACCAATCGATTGTAATTGATTTTGGCTACAATTTCTGAAAGAACATATGTTTATATTTTCTCAAAAAATAGCCAAAATTACGTACAAGTACAGAAATTTCATTTAGTGGGCAAATAACGTCGAATTCTAAGGGATGATTTATACTTTTTTATACACCAATCGATTGTAATTGATGGCGGCTATAATTTTTGAAAGAACACATTTTTATATTTTCTCAAAAAATAGACAAAATACGTAGAAGTACGGAAATTTGATGTGGTTGGCAAATAAGGGCAAATTCAAAGTGATGGCTTACACTTTTACATATATATACAAATCGATTGTAATTGATTTCGGCTACAATTGTTGCAAGATAAACTTTTCATATTTTCCCAAAAAAACGACAAAAATACGTAGAAGTACAGAAATTTCGTCTGATTGGCACATAACTACAAATTTCCGTACTTCTACGTATTTTTGGCTAATTTTTGAGAAAATATAAACAATTGTTCTATCAGAAATTGTAGCCGCCATCAATTACAATAGATTGGTGTATAAATAGTGTAGGTCATCCCTTTTAATTTGCAGTTATTTGTCAATCAAACGAAATTTTTGTACTTCTACGTATTTTTGTCATTTTTTTAAAGAAAATATAAAAGGTTTATCTTGCAAAGATTTGTAGCCGAAATCAATTACAATCGATTGGTATATATAAAAGTGTAGTCATCACTTTGAATTTGACCTTATTTGCCAACTAAATCAAATTTTCGTACTTCTACGTATTTTGTCTATTTTTTGAGAAAATATAAAAATGTGTTCTTTCAGAAATTGTAGCCACCATTAATTACAATCGATTGGTGTATAAAAAAGTATAAATCATCCCTTAAAATTCGACGTTATTTACCCATTAAATGAAATTTCTGTGCTTATACGTACTTTTGGCTATTTTTTTAGAAAATATAAAAATATGTGCTTTCAGAAATTGTAGCCAAAATCAATTACAACCGATTGGTGTATAACTTGCATAGGTGATAGCTTTGAATACTTGAAGTTATTTGTCAACTAAATGAAATTACTGTAGTTCTACGTACTTTTGTCTATTTTTGAGAAAATATAAAAATCGTTCTTTCAGAAATTGTAACCAAAATCAATTATAATCAATTGGTATATAAAAAGGTATAGGCCATCACTTTGAATTCGACGTTATTTGCCAACTAAATGAAATTTCTGTACTTTTACGTACTTTTGGCTATTTTTTGAGAAAATATAAAAATGTGTTTTTTCAGGAATTGTAGCCGCCATCAATTACAATCGACTGGTGTATTAAAATGTATAGATCATCGCTTCAAATTTAAAGTTATATGACGAATATTTCAAAATTCTGAACTTCTTCGTATTTACTGAATCGTCCTAACACACTCTATTATTTAGTAACTTACATACAATAATTTCTCCACGTTCGTGCAATCATTTTGATATAATAATATCCATGTATAATATGTAGAACTATTGAGTAAACAGGTAATTTTCAAACCGTAAAACTAACAAGTCGCAAAGAATTTCAATCAACCGTATGCCACGTACATTGTAAAAATCCTATCTCCTAAAAACTCGAAAAAGTTTAGTAATTTTTGAAAATCTACTATTTATTGCATATATTACAAGTCTAGAAGTTCTAAGGATTGCATTGGTGTAAGGAAAATTGAAATTAGTTGACAAACGGTCGTGATACGATTGTTTGAACAGAAAAACTCATTTCTTCTGTACTGACACTCAATTACTGTTTTTACAATTACTTCAGACATACAAATTTAATGTCCATCGTTCTTTGTTCACTGTTTTTATAAAAGATTTACCTATCCAATGATGAAGAAAGAATTAAAATTGGTGAGCAAACAGCTAAGATATGACAAGTCAAAGAAGCGTTCCCATTTTTTTTCTCACTGACTTTGTTATACTCTTTTTACTGTAACTTACGGTAGACAACTCTATTCTTCTATTTTTTTAATTTGACGTATTTACAAAAGACATATCTTTCTATTGGTGAAGACAGATTTAAAATCGATTATGTAACGGCTGAGATATGACCGGTCAAAGTAAGCGTTCCCATTTTTTTAGACCCCCTTGGTAGTCCGCGTAACTTTTTACCCCCTTGGTATTCCGAGTGTTAAAACAGCTTTATAACCCTAACCATACGACAATTATTTAGTGTATTGAAAGCGAATCGAAAGAAAACAGTATTCAACATTCCTACCAATTTTAGCAGGTTAGCCCTAGAACGTTGCATTGGGGTACAAATGTACCCATGTTTGAAGTCGTGTGAAAACGAGAACTCGGCATTTGCCGACCTGGAACCATAACCATAATTAAATTTAGAATTCATAGTAAGAGAAGGAAGGCCCTTGGCTTTCTAGAAGCAGGAGTCAAAGTTGGCGTGGGGTACATTTGTCCCCCAGTGTACCGTTGCCGTTAGCGTTTCGCGCTGTCAGTGGAAATGTGACTCGTGGTGACACTACCAGTTCACATACCGGTTCTTTTGCTACGTAAGTAACAATTAGTATTATGTAATTATGTAAAATTTCAATTATTCAACTATTTATTCAATTTTGAAGTAGAAAAAAGCCCGTTTGACTGCACTTACCGTTCAAGTAGAAAGCTGATATTAGCCCATGTAGTTTAAACATATGCACTAATAAACACTGTAAGTTTCATTGAAATCGGTGCACACAAAATGGATTATATAACAAACAATACAGATTCATTATTAACTGACAAATTTATTTTCTAATATAAATTATTCATCAATTTTTAAAATAAAAATGTTAGCTTCCTAGTTCGCCGTACAAATGAGTAATGAAGTATCCATAAGTTTAAAATTTTTATATTTATTTATATTCTCAAAATAAAACAAAATCTAGGCCCTTAGAAAAAAAACTTCAAAAACAATCTCGTATAAAAGGGAATTTGAATGGTAAAATATTGTTTTTAAGTAGGCGGCAAAAGTTGAGTTGAAGCTGAAGTTATGGGACGATTCTGACGCCAAGATGTAGGCTATAAAATAGCAGTGATTACATTGACAAAAGTTAAGCGTTACACAGCGTTACCATTCGGATTCCCAGTTCAACCGATTCAAATTGTTGCTTACCATTACACTTTTGAGTGTGATTTTCCCGCAAGCACGATTGCTTTCAAAATCGTCCAATAGACCAACGTTGGACGACGACGTCCGCTCAACATGCGTCCATCGTTGGGACCCGTGTAGTTGGAGACCCGTTTTAATCCGTTCAGCTGTTCAATTTAGGGGGAATTATCAAATAAACGGTCGAAATCATACTGAATCTTTGCACGTGGTTCAGTAAAAAGAGTTTCAAAATTAAAGGCTAAAACTTTTTTTATTTTGTAGATAAATATGTCAATTTTTTCGGCTAAAATATATTCCTTCATTTGGGAGATATTAAATGCGCAAAGCCGATATGTTTTGTTTTACTTGGCGTCCTGGATTGCAAGAAAAGGATCAATTTTTTAATGCCATTGACAATTTTGACAGCTCAACCGGAAAACAAATTAATTTGGTAAAAAAATGGAGTCTTAACCCTTTTGAAGGCGGAGGCAACTATATTGCCAACTTTTCGTTTCGTTCATAACGCAGGAATATGAAGTGAGAAATGTTGCAAACTTATGAAATCTACTTTTTGGGAGTCTGACAACTATTCTTATTACTTTTCATTGAGATACAGTGAAAAGTGTTAGATTGGTGAAGTTATAAAAATACAGCTCGATTTTGAAAAAAAATACTCTAGACCCTACAGGTTGGTGTTGCAAATTTGTGAAAACAACTTTTTTTAATCCGAAAATTTGATTTATGGCTGGTAAAAATTGCAAAGAAAAAAAAATAAAATCAATAAATGAACGTCTGTAATCTGTAGTCTCAGTTTTCAACTTATTCTCAGAATCCAGGGGTTATTATTATTATTTACTGATTGTACATCATATTAACATGATTTAATCTGTTCCACAATATTCCGCCACGTCACTCGGTCAGTTGCCTCTTGTCTCCAACTTCTCAGGTGCCCGATACTCGATAGGTTCTGCTCCACTTGGTCCAGCCACTGAGAACGCTGCGCTCCTCTCCGTCTGACGGGTTGAAGGTGAAAACCAACTTGGTGGGGTTGTTGTCCGGCATCCTCACAACATGCCCCGCCCACCATCACTTCCATTTTGAGTTTCTTTCCGGATACTTGGCTCACCATAGAGTCGCGCAAGATTGTGGTTCATCCTTCTCCTCCACACGCCATCCTCATGCACACCACCGAAGATCGCTCTCAGCACCCTTCTTTCGAAGACTTCGAGTGCTTGCAGATCCTCCTCGAGCATTGTCCTCGTTTCGTGCCCGTAGAGAAGCACCGGTCTAATCAGTGTGTTCTACATGGCGCATTTCGTGCGGTGGTGAAGCTTCCTGGATCTCAAAGTTTTGTGGAGCCCATAGTAAGCACAACTTCCAGAGATAATATGCCTTCTGATCTCCCTGCTGGTGTTATTGTCCGCAGTCACCAATGAGCCTAGATAGATGAACTCGTCAACCACCTCGAACTCGTCGCCGTCGATCGTAATACTACTGCCCAAGCACACATTTATCTTCAGTCCATCTCGTGCTGCTTCGTGCTTCAGTCGGGTATATAGATCTGCTACCGATGATGTCCACGTCAGCGAATCACACGAACTGTCCGATCCTCGTGAAAATCGTGCCCCGCATTTTGGATCCCGCTCTTCGCATTACACCTTCCAGCGCTATATTGAACAGCAGGCAGGACAACCCATCGCCTTGTCTTAGTCCCCTGCGTGTTTCAAACGGACCCAAAAGGCCGCCCGAAATTTTGACACAATACCTTACACCATCCATCGTAGCCTTAATCAATCTTGTCAGCTTCCCAGGGAAGCTATTCTCGTCCATCATTTTCCATAGCTCTACACGGTCCACCGTGTCATATGCGGCTTTAAAGTCGATGAACAAGTGATGTGTCGGGACCTGGTATTCACGGAATTTTTGGAGGATTTGCCGTATAGTAAAGATTTGATCGTTTGTTGATCTGCCGTTGATGAAACCTGCCTAATAACTCCCGACAAATCCATTTACCAGCGGTGATAGGCGCCGGAACATAATCTGGGACAGCACTTTGAAAGCGGCATTTGTCACTGTGATCGCTCTGTAATTTTCACAGTCCAATTTGTCGCCTTTCCTGCATATAGGGGTGATGACCCCTTCCTTCCACTCCTCTGGTAGCTGTTCCCTATCCCAGATTCTTTCGATTATTCGGTGCATGTATTCCGGAGAATCCCGGGGTTATTTACTGTTTATCAGTAACCCACTTTAAATTCCTTCTTAATTTCTGATCCAGCTCGATTTGTCTTTATATTTGCACTAATCTCATTGGAAATTCATCAAACATAACGATGACTGACGTTTTCTAGTTCACCCACTATTGGGCCATCTCTCCTATTAGTTCACCGCTTACTTAGAACGCGACTAGTAGGGGCGTATTAAACAAAATATTCGGGAGGGTTGGTGTTTCTGAAATTTCGATTTCGAAATGATATTTATACAATACGTGACATATAGGTACTAACCTCATTTCTTGGAAATCAGTGAAAAATTAAGCTTGAAATGATTTTGACCTTGAAACTAATTTGAAATTTGAACTAATTTAAATTCCTCAGTTAGGTGAACATTTCGGAGGGGAATTGGTCTTGTGGCAATCAAGAGGTGACCCGAGATCTTGGAAAATAGGATTTAGGATACTAGTTATGAAGCACAAAAAATAATATTTTTCAAGCGATTTTGTCGCAAACTGGCGGCTGTGCCCGGTGCAGTATTTTCCCGACGACGCGTTTTTTTTGGAAAAAGTCAACGGCCGAAAAACTATCTTCCGTAGTTTTTACCTAGAGTTAAGACTAGTATTTGCAATTCTTATAACAATAACTGTAACAATAACTTTGACCAACGGATTGACAGTAGGGTATTTCCGGAATTGTAATCTCCAATAAAACACTCAGGTTTCGTAACGGGAGATTATAAGTTTTCTAGTAATGAAACAATAAATTCAATTTCAGTTTGGAATTACATTTGCCTAGATATAAGTTTAGATAAGCTAGACGTAAGTATCATATAAATAACTATATACACTTTAGGTTTAGATTACTCACGTTTAGTTCCCTTTATGTTTTCGCTTATCTGTTTGCGATATTGAAACTCTGATGGGTTTTTGGTCGAGGAACTGTTCGAATAAATTCAGTTACATATATCCTATTAATCCTAGACTTATATCATAACCGCTTACCTAATTGTAACAGGGAACAAAGCAGCGTATTCTGCTAATTGAAAGGCAATTATCGTAACCGATTTGGGTAAAGTAGGAAGATAGAGCACTAAGCAATAATTGTACACTAGGTTAAGCTAGTTTTAAGTCAATTATTTTAGGGATGTTGAAATCAAATCTAACGATGTATATTCAATGTTTACAATGGAATTCTTTTCTGCTTACTCACCGGAATGACAGTTTGACAGCACGATGTTGACTGAGTTAGTGTGCGAAGGCCAATGTCTTGGAATGCAAGGTGCGCACGTAGGCCGAATACAATGAGGTATATATAGGTGTGGCAGAACACACGGTTTGCTAGTGTTGGCAACCAAAAATATGAAAACAATCCAGAAGCACAACGGGTCGACGTCATAGCGGTCACACGATTCAATGGGAGCGGAACGACCGCTATGACGAAAGCAAATCGATGTAAGATTCATCTTACGAATACCAAAATGCCATCTTCGCCAGACCTGTATATACAACATTGGGCCGAATACGGTCGGCTAACAATAACATTATTTTCGATATTTTGATTTTACACGAAATGAGCCCTTATAACCCATGAGGGCTCATTTCGTGAAAAATCAAAATATCAAAAACAACAAAAACGCTGAAAATGACATAAAAATCGACATAAAATGCTAATAATTCATTTATGTGGTTTTTGACGTAGGTGCCAATACCTTATTTAAGCCTTTTTTGGTGGAGTCTCAAAGGTTGCGGGTTCGAATCTCGCCCCTGGGGGGATTTTTTACACATAAAAGCTCTCTTTTCACTCACCATTTCGATCAGTTTTCCTACTTGGATACAACCAAAAAAGTCTGACATGAAATGGTTAGTAAAAAAATTAATCAAATAAAAAATAAAATTCTTCCAACGTCGTCGAAGAAATTTTTTTTGAATGCATTGTACAAATTGTACATTGTACAACGATCAAAAATCATTTATTTGAGTTACATTTACAGCCAGCCCAAAAAGGGTGGTTTCGAGAAAAGCGCGTTTAAATTTTTCAGCACACTCGGATGTACATACGAAACGTTGCCGCTGAATTGAAAATTTGAACATTTCTCCATTATTGTCGCACAAGGTAATAATCAAAATAAGTATCGGGTGGGACCAGAATAGCTAATTACAATTTCACGCTCGCGCGGTTTTTAATTTGTTGAGGTTCAAGTTCGCGCCTAGGTAAAACGAATATCAAATATTTGATTCTTCCTCGAATATACAAAAATCCACACCTATCCTTTGCAGTCCATTCTTGCCGTACCAGCAATTGTCTAGATATAAAACTATTTTGCTAATCCCATGTGTTAGTATTTTTGTTTACCGAGCTAACAAAATGTCAACCCCTCATTCCAACCATGAAGGTAGACAAGAAACATGCTAAGCAGTTCTATGAGGTCAAGTCGAAACAGTGAAGGTTTAATTTCCAGAACACCCACCATTTTAGAGTTCTAAAAATCATCCAGTAGGTCAAGATTCATAGTATCAAATGAGGGTGATGGTTAGCATCGTAAAGATCATCATAAGTGCACCAAAGGTAAACTCCGAAGCTGCTCAGATCCAACATAGGTTGGTCAAACAGCTGCAACTCCAACGACTGACCGCTTCTTCTACGACGTAACAAATCACAGCATCAATATTTATTTTACACTAATTCACGTTTGCCTCTCCCCTGTACTTCGATCTTAACCATACTTTGATCTTAACCTAATACAAAATCTTTTCGTCAATTTTGCTTTCAATCAATTTCCATACTAACGATCAGCAGTATTTACCTACCATCGCTGGCTTCAGTGGCAGTGGCGGTAAGGGAATGCCGTAACCAACAAATTGGGCGCAATTATTCATAAGCCGAAAAGTGTTTGATTTCAACTACTTTTATGTTGTTTCATTGGGTCATCGGAATACATAGGGTGATACGTCTATTTTGGACCTACCATACTATTTTATTAATGGTTAGGTATACAATCGATGAATTTGTGCTTGAATCTACCCTTCATTCATAAAAAATATATATTAAGTCTCAAGGTTCTCTGGTAGGGCGATTTTTAGTATGCGCATAGAAAATATGTGTTAAGTTTAACCCCAATCCCCCCCTTTTTATGCATATAAAACCTTTATTAAACCACAAAAGAAAAATATCACTCGATCCTATCAAAGTACTGGTTTTGAAAAAGTCGTAAAACACAGAGTTACTGAAACTTTTGTGAAAAAAGTACAATGCGTTGAACGTGGACCTGGACAGCAAACGCTAGCAATATAGCTAAAATAAGCTCATCACCCTACAAAAAATAATGACCGTCACGGTATTGCGGTTCAATGGATCTTGCAAATGGTGCTCGCCGGGGAGCAAGTACCTACTGACTCACATTTTGTACATAATTTGGACAAACTCGGAGAAGTTTTGGAAGACTGTAGGTGATCAAAAATCATTTGGTTGGGAAATATGTACTTTGTACGCGAATGTGTGGTCATTGTGGACTCGGGTACTGCAGCAAGTGATGCGTATTGAAATCGTTTGTCTTGCAAGATTTGGCTGTGGTAATTCGGGGGTTATTTGGATTGCACACCTCCACACGCTTGTATGATTTGCCAGTGCATGAAAATCGTACAGATGCTGGTTGTTGACCGCTTGGATCAACGACCACGAAAGCGCAGCTTGTATGGTATAGTAGGAACATTTATTTAGAATACGAATACGAGTATTGTAAGAGCACCAACTAAATACTTTACCTTTAGTGAAAGGAAAAGTACCTTTTGGTTTGGTTCGACCTTCATCGCAAAACCTGTTTCGTATGGTGGTGCGGAGATAGACGGTGACGATTTTTTCATTCCATCTGTCTTGCTATTTTCCGAAGAACTGCTTATTTTATCTTCAGATCCTGAGCTTCATGCAGAAGGCCTTGAGCCCAATAATGCTGTAAATTTCTTCCGTATCAAAAACATTGACATCAGCAACATATTGGTGGTTTACCCATGCCATGCAATCACCGGATCCGTTAAATTACATTTACGTACCTACCTTGTCGGTTCTACACAGAGAGTTCATTCACTGATCATCATAGTGATTCAATTAATAAACGTGTTTTTTAAAACCTTTGTTACTATCATCAACGTAATCTGTTCTTCCATTTTTTGTCAATCGTCAATCATTAACCAGAAATCTTGCCATATCGTAGACCCGTGCGTCGGACTTAAAACCTACTAATTTTTAATTTAAATTTGTTTATTAGATCGGTACACCGGACGCTAGTCACATTTCTTTTTTTGCGATTTTGAGCCATTGATGTTATGAGCATTGATCCCAAGCAAAATTCAACAAACTATAAGGGACAGCCATATCAGGTTGCACGAACTGTAGACGTAGGGCTACACTACTTAATGTGAAATAATTCATTTCTTAGTATATTTGGATTAATAAAAAATAAATATATTTCTTTCATACAGTTTTGCCAATAACCTTGTTAGTATAACCAATCAAAGTCGAATGTTGCATGTTCAACCAAACCGTCTTGCTTATCAGGTCATTTTATTTGCAGTAGGCGATCTAATCCTATTAAACTTATTCGAGAAGATATGAAGAAAGAAGACAGAAAACTTGCACCGAAAATTGAACTAATAGCTGATACTGTTTTAAAACTTTGTGGGGCAATCTTATCCTTGAAATATTGTAAAAACTTATCGATTGTGTGCGGTAAAAAACCCGGACCGGTGAAGAAGAATCAAGTTTAATACAATATAGTCACATTTCATGTCTAGAGCAAGCTTTCTAGTTTTATTTTGCAATTATTGTAACTTTCCCAAAGTAAACATATAAATGAACCGAATGCAGTTGTCTTAATCATATATCGAAGCAATAAATATACAAGAATCGAAAATAATTCTATAAAAAAATGGTAACCACAGGCGAAAATTTATTTTATCAATTTTTGCGACAAACAGTTTTTTTTCCGTATGTACATATCCTCTAATATTGAACAATATGAATGGCGATCCCTAAAAGATTCTCATGTCTCTCATTTGTTAAAACTTGTTGATGCTTCTTGCGTGACCTGAAAATCACTAAAAGACCATAAGGAGTTAAAAAGGTAAATATAATCCATATTTTCAACTTTTTCCCTGGAACCACATTTTTCCATCGTAGTTCAATATAAACTTAATGATATTGCTTGAGAGTTTGATATGAAACTGGATTAATGCTTATTTTTAATTGTGATGTATTGAAAAACAAAAAACTTGTAACGTGACGGATCGAAAATTCGAAAAAGTTTTGTGGACCACACCAACAGCTTGCATACAAAGTGTAACCTACATTTTTTCTTGCTACTTGGAGTAAACTTTTTGAAACAATATTATGGAAACCTTCAAATTATTATGTAACGTGACATATATTCTCTCCTGTAAAGCAATTCCATCAAGATTTATACAATTACGTCTAAAAAGGTGACCATCTTCGATTCTGATGAAATTTTTTAAAGCATTTTGGACAATTAAACAAAAGATTTTTATTTACGAGTAATGTTTAAAAAGGGCGTATGAGATCTTGAATGCACTACTTTCAAAATATATTGTTCTAAAATCGCCATTTGTGCAGCAAAATTATACGATAGCGAGTTCTCAGAAATAAATTCTTCTGAGTGAATATTTAAAAAAAAAAAATCCCAAAGAAATATAAAAAAATAATTTTAAAATCGCAATTGCAAAAAACAATGATTTTTTGTACACGCAAGCCCAAAAATAGAAGAAACTGAAATTGCATTATAAATAAGCTATCAGTAAGAAAGCATTTTTAACGACTTCAAGTACGCTTCTAAATTGATTAGTATTTGCCAGTCATAAATATAATTCTCTTATACAATATTAATACTAAATGCCATTTCGAAGCAAAATTTTCTTAGGAAAAAACTATTTTGTTTTTTCTTTCAACAAAAATTTCAAGTAGTGAAAATACGCCCTTTTATTAACTTATTCACAAATCCCAAACCCAAAAAACACAACACGTTTAGAATATAATTGTATTTTGGAGAAAATACTAAAAAACTTGAAACGTATTTCACAAAATCATTTAATTTGCAACATATATAAATAATGTAATTATAGAATGTATTTCAAAATGATTTTTCACTTCAAAATGGTCGTGAAAAATTGTCCTTCGAAATTCAGCTGTTTTCAAGTTATTCTAGATTATTTTTCGACATAAAGTGTTACTTCGTGAAAATACGAACTAGTTATTCATGTTCATTCATTGAGGATACATAAATATTCTATATGCATGAATATGGAAGAACAAACATTGCATAGGTATTGCATGTAAACAAAAGTAACGTGTTATCAAAATTATACGCATTTTTGTTAAAGATGTCAAATGGCACAAGTATCCCCACGGGTCACGAGTGGGGATACTTGAACCACTCCATGGGGAATATATTGGCTTAAAAGGCACGTTCCCCGCATGTAGTCGGGGATTTGTGCCTTGCCGTGTGTTTTCATCATTTCCTGAGCGGAAGGAAAGGACAAGGAGGTGTGGGGAAGTAGATTTGGAAGGGTGGGAAAAATAACAGCACAAAAAACAAAAATAAACAATAGGTAAGTTAAACTCACAAGTAGTTTAACTTGCCTGCGAATAAGCCTAAAGCTCTTTACCACATTGGATAAGAAACTTTAGTATGTCGCGCTACCGCTGGACAGTTGCATATCAGATGATATGAGGTTCCGTAGTCGGATTCACAAAGATCACATGAAAAAGACTCAGCGCGCTGAATAGTTGCCATGTGATAATTGAGTTTGCAGTGGCCGGTTAAAGCCCTGGTCAGCATGCCGCAGTGGAGCTTCGAAAAATGTAGGAGATTTTTCGTAATCACTGAGCACGGTTGTTCTAGAAACGCCTTTGTTTGACGACACGTTTGTAGATTTCTCCAATAATTGCGGTGCTCGGACGAAGCCCAGGACCGTATTTTTTCCCGTATCCAACTTGTCGAAATTGGCAGCGCGGGCTCAGGTCCAACGAAGTCAATCGCTGAACCTGCCCTGGCCAATTCGTCAGCCCATTCATTTCCAGTAATACCGCAATGTCCGGGCACCCAGACAAGGTAGATAGTGTTGACAATGCTTAGTTCTTCGATTTGGGTTCGGCACGCGATCACTAGCTTGGACCGTGATTTGTCTGAGCTAAGGGCCTTGATTGCAGCCTGGAAAACTACATGTGAGTAACGTGACAGATTTTGGTTGTAAGTGACAGACAGATAATTGAGAATACTCCATAAAATCGGGAAAAAGGTTTTTTTTCACGAAAACTATATTTCAAACTCATCTTTGATTTCCAAACTTTAACTTAAAACTGTGTTCTCGCAAATTTGGGGGCCAATGGAACAGTCATTTTCAATTTAGTCGGGAAACCTCCAAACTCACTGCGAAAATTGTGTATCGTTACAGACGTATTAAAATGACAATAATGCGGAAACCGTTCATGATAGAAAATAACTTCCTTTAGAAAAAAATGTGGGGTTTTAGGACCTCAATAATGTGCAATTGTGATAGAATCTGATTTTGTCGTTTTTGCAGACTTATCTTATGAAATAGGCGTAAACTTGTAACGTGACAGACAGAAGCCTTAACCAAATGGACTTAGCTGCGCTTTTGCAACGGTTTTTTAGTGGCAGCGTATTCATTAATAAATTGGCTTTGTAGTATGTATTAGTAGAACCAAAGTATAGGATAGGCTGATTGGAAATAAATCACGTGAAATCAATTAACCCTTAAAACACTGGGACAACTTTGTTGCATATTTTTGGTTATATGTTTTGACACAGAGAATCCATTTTCAATCGAAAAACGGTTATATATAGAGGAATAGTAGCACTATCAAACGAATATGGAGAAATAGGGATGCAAGTGGCCAATCCGGAGAAATAGCCGGAAATGTACTATCACCTAGTATTTTCTAAAGAAATTCATATCTGATTTTCATGTTTATGAATGAAAACGGCTGAAAACTTCAATTTTTTCCCTTGAGATCATACAGGAATGCTTCAATTGCTTTAACTTACATTGCCGGATGTTAGGTTACCGGAAAGTCCGATGTGCGGTTCCGGAAGACCACTTCAGATTTAGAGGTCATTTCCATCATGCGACACGTCAATTCATATTTCCTCGACGAAATAAGACATTGAGACCATATTGGACACACATGGCCATTTTAACTTCAGTTCCGGAACTTCAGTACCCGGTTCCGGAGGATCAGTTCAGATTTCCATCATGCGACATGTCAAATCACACTTTCTCTATTAAGTCAAGAGAAAAAATGTAATTTTAGACACATATGACCATTTCAAAATGAGTTCTGGTGCTCCGGTTTCCGGTTTCGGAGAACCAATATTCAATTCCTTTATTTGATAAGGAACGCAAACGCATTAGATTAAAGATGCCATTTTTTCTTTGTTTTGCATTTTGATTTTCTTAAAACTAGTGAGTTACACATTTAAATTTTATTATGTTTATATATAATGAAACTAAAGAAATTTTACAGCTAACTTATACGTATTAGGGGATAATATAATATTCGTAATATTAGGGGGGAGGGGGTCATTTTGTGTGTTTTGTATAGTAATGCACTTTAGAATTTTTAGAAGGGAGGTTATTGGAGTAATTAATTATTAAATTTTTACGAGCATATTAAAACTAGAATAATTAGAGGGAGTGGTTCAATTTTATTAAGATTAGGGAGATTAATTAGGGCTATTTTTGGGTAGTGGTACTGTTGGGCATTTTTTAACAAAATTTTATATTGATTAACTAAAACTACATCTGTGTATCAGAGACAGGAGAGAGGGTGGACAAAGCTGACAGGGGGGAAAACCCGACCCGAACCCGAATATTATTTTTGTAAGCTTACTCGAACCCGACCCGTACCCGGATTTTGTAAATATACAAAACGCGAACCCGACTCATACCCGGGCCTGTAAAAAAAATCAGAGCCCGAACCCGACCCGTACCCGGCCCGAACCTGACCCGTACCCGACCCGAATCCGACCCGAACCCAAATTAAAATAAATTAAAAACCATGTCCGACCCGATCCCGATTTTCAATAAATAAATTTAACCTATTTGAGTAGGGAAGTACGGTGTTAGTTGGCGGATTTTTCATATTTCATCTCTTTTATTAAGATTTAGATTGTGCAGTATTGAAAAATATTATCATTCACGTAATATAATAAAACTCACCGGAAATAACACAAACTCACAAAATTAAGGACATGCATTTATTACGTTCAAAAACTGTCACCCATGATTTTTACAAAACAAACGAGAATAAATCTTCCGACCAACATAATCGACCCATCTTTCGAAAGGTATTGATGTGCCTATAACAAAAATGTATAACGTGTTCGGATTAAATATCAACAATTTGGGGTTAAGAGCGACCAAAAACAAAAAAAAGTAATTTATTGGAAAATTATTCTTTTTTAGTAACAATTCATAACAAAGTCTATCAAAATCTTATGTGACAGAGAATCTCCTCACATAAATTTTAAGCCTACGATTAGCCTTTATATAAAATATTTCAGCCAATATTTTTCGGGATCATTTCACATTCAATAATGGAATAATGACATTTTTTGGTCGACAAGGGTATTTGAAGGGTCAGATCAAACGATCAACCTCTGGTATTATCAAGGATGCTGAAATCGCCTCGCCAGCATGGAAAAGAACCCCAGTCCGCATTGGTAAATTGCGTGCGCGGGATTCAATGAACACGAGTTGAGATTGATTTTTCTTTCATTATCTTTTTTTGCAAATGTATTTAAAACATCCACGACTTTGTTAACCTTCTAAAACTCGCGTCATTATATCTGGTACAACACCTTTAAAAGCTTCAGCAAAATCACGTCTGAGCATCAGCGGCTGCTCATTTTGGGAGCCATTCATGTGAATATCAGAAGGTTGAACTTGTGCGTCGAGCCAATGGACGATTTGAAAAAGGACTTTTCAACATCGTTTTTGAACGATGCTGAAGCAAAAGCTTTTCGTGACGTTATGCATGGATTTCTGAGAATATTTAACTCAACACATAGGGAACATTCATAAATTACGTTACGCTTTTAGGCGGAGGGGGTCCAACAAATTGTGACATGTTGTGACATATGGGGGAGGGGGAGTGTGCTAGATCGTTACGTAACATATTTTTACTGAAGAAAAAAAATCCCGAAATGTGTTACGTAATAAGGGAAGGGGGGTAGAGAGAAATTTGTGAATTTTTGTTACTTGGGGAGAGGGGGAAGTCAATTTTGGGCAATTTTTACGTTACTTAATTTATGAATGGTCCCATACGAAAACGTTCAAGTTGAAAAGCTTATTTTCAACCGAAAGTGCGATTGGGTGAAAATCACAAAGTTCCTATGCTTACTTAATTTCAAACGAAATTTTCTAAATGATGAATTTCCACTTCAAAATCTATGGATAGTCCCGTTCACTCGATACACAATCATCTATAGGACGAATGTATGTCAAAATGAAAAATTATGCTTGTTTTAATATTTTTCTACGAGGATAAGTTATCATTTTTTGATTTTGGCAGAAAAAACGGGTAAGTGCGAATTTTTCGAAAAAAATCCCGACCCGACCCGTACCCAGAATAAATATTTTTTTAATGTACCCGACCCGACCCGTACCCGGTGGTAACAAAACCCGAACCCGCCCCGATTCCTACGGGTACGGGTTCGGGTCGGGTATCGGGTATCGGGTAAAAATACCCGCCCATCTCTACTGTAGGTCTCGTGTTTGTTGGGTCATTGGACGGAGATGTTTTGTGTCGTCTTGGAATCGCATCAAACTATCGTTGGGGTATGGTAGGCGGAAGAGGGCACTTCTGAGAATGATAAGAAAAATAATAGGGGCAGTTCAATCTGAATATTGATGGTTTTTAGGACGGTAGGACATATAGCGAAGATCGCGGCTTGTCAGCAAATCTCGAACCGGAACATTGGGTGATCTTCCTCGGGCCCGAAGGGAATCCAATAGTTGACATCTGACAGAACAGTAATCGGCTGGCACAAGCGCAGATGCCGCTATCCACGAGCCCAATACGTCGGAGATAGGTGTCCAGCGTGTAGTGATTGGACATTAGCCGAGACATCACCCGAATGAAATCCCGACCCACATTCATCCCTTTGAACTAAGGTTTCGTCCATACCTTAGGGATTATCGAATGCCACCTTCCTAGTTCCCGATTTTTTCATGAAGTTTGCCAACTTTCGTGGGTTCTCTGATGAGTAATACTGAAAATTTCGCTGAAGCTAATTGGTCTTTCATATATGTCTCCTTGTAAAGCGCTCGCCTTGGCTGAAAAGTCCGCTTCTTCATTACCTGGAATGGAGCAATACGAGGGAACCCAAACTAAGGTAATCTTGTACGATCTTACAGACAAAGCACGCAGGCGCTCCCAGATTTTCCCCAGAAAATATGGAATGTACTTTCTTGGTTTCATTGAACGGAGAGCCTCTATTGAGCTGAGGCTATCCGAGCCAATAAAGTAATGATCGGTGGGCAAAGTATCAATGATCTCAAGGGTATACTGAATAGCAGCAAGCTCTGCGACGTAAACTGAAGCAGGATCATTGAGTTTGTATGAGGCGGTGAGGTTTTGATTGAATATACCGAAACCGTGGTGCCGTCGAGGATTGACCCGTCGGTGTAAAACATCTTGTTACAGTTGACTTCACGAAATTTACTATGAAAGATGCTTGGGATCACTTGCGAACGTATGTGATTCGGGATTTCACGAATCTCGTCTTTCATGAATGTGTCCAAGAATACAGTTGAATCAGGAGCACGAAGGAGATTGACACGGTTGGGATAATATGAAGAAGGATTGATATTTTGTGCCATGTAATGGAAGTACAAGGACATAAATGGGGTTTGAGAATTGGACTCGACAAGCCTCTCGAGATTTGCAATTACTAACGGGTTCAAGATATCGCATCGGATGAGCAATCGATACGAGAAGTCTCAAAATCGATTTTTCAGCGGAAGGATAGCACTTCCAAACTCATCGTATGAGTCAAGTGCATGCAACCCAAAGCAATACGCAAACAACAATATTTGATTCGCTCTAGTTTGATGAAATGTATGTTCGCAGCGGAGCGCAAACAGAAACTCCCGTACTCCATCACCGACTATCGTTGTTTGGTACAGCCTGATCAGGTCTCTTGGAAAAACAGCTAAGAAAAGCCTGCCTACTATAACCGTAAACAGCATACCTTTACCTTATGCCAAACCACAAACGGCTACAAAAACAATATCTACGGATCTGACAAGAACAAATATTTACTCAGCAACAATCGCGCCCAGTGTCTCCAAGCCAACAACCGGCACCACCAGCAAAGAAACGAACATAGAAGAAGACGGATGCGTTCGTCCGTGCGTTCGCATTCCTAATTAACGCTCTATTGCTTTCTTCGAAAATACACCTCAATATTTTATAGTGTCATGCAATAAAACTCGTTTTTTTGAATTGGACATGAAGTAGACAACTCCCTTAAGAACGTTTGTTTTAAGGGGGCGACTGGTGTAGTGGGCAAAAAATCGGCTTTTTTATTAGCCTAATTGTTAGTATCGAACCTCTAGAATAGTCCCCCGCAATCTGGTGGCCACGCTTAACTTCTTTTGTTTTAAACAGCCATACATTCCTCGCGCCTATTTGCTGTAACACACGCAGATTTCAATCTACCTGCAACTTTAATAGCGTTTTTCTCGAATCCGCATTTTTCGAATTGGCGAACACGATAATTCAAAATCTAATTAACGAATTCACTTGATTTTTTTTATAAGAATACACAATGTGTGTAGCCTGTCGATGAACCACGGAAACCGATTTTTTCCTTTTATTTTGAAGAAAAGTGAACAAATTTTACAGTAAAATATGAGATTTTTGGGTTTTCGTTAAGCGAATCTCAAACTTTTTTCTATTTTTTTATTCATCGAGTAACTACAATCTTATTGAAGTTCCTGTGTAAGACACTTTTATTAAGAGTTATCATGTTCGTTGCTGCGCTTCTGGGCGTGGAAAAGGTTGGATGTCTACTCCAAGGTGCTTAGAGTTCTAAGGTGATTCGTCTTTGGCAGTAACTAGGAGTGAGGTAAGCGTGCAACAGACTGCGGGGAAGAAAGATGACGGCGAACAACTTTGTTTGCCCACTGAAATCCAAGCAAACATATGGAGAGAACTAGTAAACAATGTTGTTAGCTGTCGTTTCTAAAACCAACATGGCTGATCGGCGTTTTTGAGGATCGCATTACCTGAGAATAAAAACTCCTTGGTTTACTCTTGGAACGCTCGTATGTGTGGCTCAGCGTGACTAAAAATATTTTCTTTTTTTTTGTACACAATGAGTATATAAATAGAACTTAACATTACACAAAAGATCCATTGTTGCCTTGCCTTCAAAATCGTGGAACAAAATAACTTTCGGTTTGAGCGTAAAGTGCTCAAACCGAAAGTTATTTTGTTTCACGATTTTGAAGGCAAGGCAACAATGGATCTTTTGTGTAATGTTAAGTTCTATTTATATACTCATTGTGTACAAAAAAGAAAAGTATCAGACGCCCCCTTAACAAATGCCAAATATCAAATAAAGTTTGGTATCCACAATAAAGCTCAAATTCTCTATTTAATTAAAATGTCCCTCACATTTTTTTCTCGCTTTTATAACAATTACAATTACTATTTTTATTGCTCTTCTATGAATACCGGACGCTCATCTTCCGGGTAAAAACTGACATCCCCTCGGGGTTAGAAAGTCGAAATTCTGACCGATTGCATAACTATTGCATTATGATCGACTGTTTTTTCACCAATCACCAATAACCGGTACATCACGTCAAGTTAAAAATATTTCCCGAGATCAACGGATTTCAGCTTCAAATTGTTACTTTCTTGCGTCAAAAACTTATATCCATTAGCGTGATCTCGAGAGAAAATCGTTTTGCTTAAATATCTGAGAATTCGCATATTAGGTAATATCATTATCTTAATTAATCATTAATTAATCATTTGAAATCTTCTAAAAGTGTTATACTATCAGTACATTTTAGCTGAATTTTTCCAGTTTCAGGAATTGCAAAGCATCCATATTACCCATAGTGTCCGTCTTAGCCTACTTTCCCCTATCTACTCATCGGGAAGTTTCTCATTAGCTTAATCAAAATTCCTTTTCTTGCGGGATATCACACATGGCTAGGGGTTTGCCTAGACATACAAATCGTGATTTCGTCTTTTGGAGCTAGCGACAATTTCCAGTTTCCAGTTAAATTTAACCACAATCTCTTTTATTTTTTCTTCATATTCTGATTCCAAATCAGGCACAAAAACGAATTGTCATGTTCGGTAACATTACTGACATCACTTGGTCCTGCCATCTCTTGTGAATCATTCGTTTCCAAATCGTTCCAGACGTCCTCTGTTTGGAGTGCATCACTTCCTTTTCTCTTTTTCGTACGCTATGAAGTTTGGCTGCTCGCTCGTTTAGTTTGAAACACCATTCTCACGCGATTCTGAATATGAACTGTTTCCTTTTACTTGATTCAGACAGAGATGCCAAATAATTTTTATTAGTTTGTTCCTTTCCGGGTGACGTTTATATGCCCAGGGACTCTTTCAATTGTCGCATTGTTTTCCAAGAATTTAAATACGTATTCCGGTAGTTTGAACCATTACTTTGCCATGGTATTGTTTAATGGGACGCATTAACCCATATCTCCATAACGAGAATTCCGAACGAAACAATTCGCAAGCTATAAGGATGGTTTGATAGAGACTGCATTGTAATCGACCTAATGCACTGCTTTTGGGCTATCAACGGTAATACAATCGCCAACATAGCATAGACAGTGTATACTCCCTTCTGTTTAGTTCAACTCAAAAAAAATACTTTGAAATATTTACAAGTCTCATTCACGAACATCATTCTGTCTCTCTCTTACTCTCCTTTTAAGGGACTTGAAAGCACATGTGACCTAATCTCAGTTTACGTTACAGTTAGTTAACGGACTAAGCTAGCGCCGGATTGACGCTAGCTTCAACAAACGGAGACACAATTAGTGTTCCTGAGCAAACCCTTAGTCAAGCGTGAGATCCCGCAAGAAAAAGCTCATTTTAAGCTAATGCGAACTAATCAAATCGAACTGATTGGTTTGGCTTAGCAGTCCAATGCCAGATGCACTATGCTATATTTCTTCTTAGTGGAGAACAATTTTGGTAAAAACTATTTTCTCCATTAAGGAGAAAATTGTTTAAAACCATCTTTCCGCGAGAAATGCCCCAAAACCTATAACTAAATTACTTATGGAATTTTCGTTTGAACTTCGTCTCATCCGAATCCGACATTAACTTAACACTAAGTTAACGGACTAAGCTTGCGCCGGATTGACCCCTAGTCAAGCGTGATGTCTTGCAAGCTTCTATTGGGACAGATTCCAGCCTAAATTCCAGCAGAAATTCCGGTTGGTTTGGATACTAATACCATCATAGAAATCGATCGAATTATCCTACATACGAACACAGCTGAGATTGACACATACTGCAAAAGTATTTGGTTGTGTGATGCACATACCGAAATTCGTCATTCGGTAATACTGGTTTCATATCGGTAATACTGGTTTACGGTAATACTGGTTTCATATCGCAATGCGCAATTGTGTGGTCTGTTACCTAAAAGACAATAGACCCAAAAGTAATAGAAACCTACCCGTCGGATTTTGGGGGTACACATACAGTCTTCCAGAACAATTCTCCCACCGTCACCATTAAATACCTAGGGTCTATTGATTTCCCAAAGTCTCCCGAAAAAATGCTACGTCCGTCGTCTTCAGATACCTAACTTCGAATGACATTAAAGGCAAATCTGTAGCGAACTTATACTTAAAATTTCACATAACTATAGTGTTCTGTTGGTTTTCCATAGCCATGGGTTTGTCCGGAATAGGTTAAAAAAATTCTTTCATTCATTCATTCATAAGACTATCTTACAGATACTTAACATCATATTCGCTGCGGTATTCAAATGATATTAGTTTACCATTAACGACAAATGTATTCTGTTGGAATTTTTCCATGCTATGCTGACCGGGTATGGATGATTCATGTGCTTCGGTACCTTAATTTATCGAATCCGATGTTCCCGGAGTCGAAACGAATGCACGAATTGAATACCGGAAAAAGTGACCAACGAATCCTAGGAAGGATTACCCACTATTCCATCATATAGGCCAGTTCTGCATCCATTTCCTGACACAGCTTTCACAAACACTCAGACGAACACATACAAATATAGATGTACGACTAGCACATAACAATTGTGCAGTAGGACTAGAAGCTACAATGTTTGCGTAATTAGCACTAATAGGTTTCTACTTAGATATTTCTTTAATTGGCCTGTGCACGATGACGAAGTCGATCGATAAATCGACACACAATGCCTTCCACTGCACGCCGTGTCCACCAACACTGTCATTAAAGTGTGAAGCAATGTTTGTAAACACGGCAACAGTCAATCCACATTGACCCGTCAGTCAGGCACGCCAGCGTGCTCAGATTAATGGTTGATCGTTAGTTAGGGATGATGCAGAGTATTAAAAAACACAAAACTTAAAAAAGAACCATAAACCCTCGCGGTCTCCTCAAAACACCACTATCGAAGCTTAATGCAATAACCATCTTAAACAAATTGTCTGGTAGAGCTTCTGTAGCACTGATGCACGAAATATGCTTGATAATGTTTGCAATACCGTCAAACCCATAAACCTAGGGGAGGGATATACTAAATAATTAATTATTATCACGGAAAAAATTGTTCCCAAATCGTGAATAAAGTACCATAAATTCTGGAACAATCACGTTTTTACGTTACGAAAACAGTACTATGAACAAAAATCATGTGTTCAATGGCTTTTATTAGTGAAAATATTTGTTTTTGTTTCATTTACGGTTTCCGCCATGTCAGTACCAAATCGATTTTCTGTACGTGAACTAGTTCACAGCTTTATGAGCTTTATTCATTAAAGCAAAGGTTGAGTCATGATGCTATTCATAGGTTTAGGAACAATTGTTGATAAAATCAAAATATGCTGGAAATTTTCTCGTGAACTATTTCACGAATTTTATTCATGAATTCATTCAATCGTCGTGAACTAATTCATGATTTCTAATATGTTAGTCACGATCCAATATCCGTTTTCGTACATTAGTTTATAAAATCATGAAACATTACACGGTGCTACAGTAATTTTGTACTTTTCAAGTGACCTAGTATAGGTTGTAGATCTCGCCAAATGCAACTTAAGACAATTTTTTTAAAATGTTGTATACATTCAAAGTCTTGATTTATGGCCAAAAAACTATTTTCGGGACTATCGGCATTGAATAAATTTCTAAGCGGTTACTTTTCAACCGATTTGTAATTTTTGGGTTGTTCTGAAAAGAAGAAAAAATGACCTCTCCAACGGTATGCTATATTAAGTTCTTTTGTCAAAGATACTTAGCTGTTGTGGGTCAACAGTATGAAAACAACCATAATTTTGCGATTTTTCCTTGAAAATTATAAAAAATACTCAAGATTCTTCTAAAGAAGCGTTTTTGATTTAATAAAATTTTAGAGAGACCGGCGTCGGCGGTAAAACATGATGATGAGTTATGTTCTACCATAGACCATGCGGTAGACTTGGGTGCAACGCCCAACTCCTACTCTGCAGAAGGCAAAGAATTCTTCACATTTCCTTTCGATCATGCCCATATGAGCCTGCCTAGTTCTAGTTTTCCGTTCTAAGTTTATAACTGATTACCTATCCGTCTTTCAATTTCACTGCTTTCGTTTCTCTTAGTCTCAAATTTGCCGAAAATAGCCAACAAAATCGATAAAGTTAGAATCTTGCTCGCATGAACCCATAAGGGGTTAGTGAGGTATTGTTTCGCAATATAAGATGCTATAAGTATACCTTCCGTTATTTTTTTTTTTCTAAATTCAAGCTCAAAGTTCACACACATATTATTGAATGTAGATGTTCTGAGATGAGCAAAAAAAAATTTTTTTAAATTTTATATGAGAATGTCCCCTTAAAAGTTCATGCGAGCAGATTTCTTATACGAAAAACCAATTTTGATCATAAATAGGTCTTTGGATGCGGAATTTAATTTTCTCCTAAATTTTTATTTAAACAAAGACGCTTCCTAATAAATATATAGAGCAATTTTCATATTTTTAATGAAAAAATTGCAAAATAATGGCTACTTTCATATTATTGTTCCAAAACCGCACAGTACTTTTAACAAAAGTACAAAATATAGCATACCGTTGGAAAGGTAATTTCTATTTCTTTCCAAAACGCTTAAAATCTTTTGAACAATGATCGCGTAGAAAAAATTTTCGTGCTGAAAGCCCTGAAAAATGTTCTTTTTTGCTATAAATGAAAATTTTGATCAGACGTGGTTTTGTGTTGTATTTTACGAGATCTATAACCTAGCACCGTGTTATTCATGTATTCGTGAACTTGTTCATGTTTCTTAGCTTGATAGTCACGACTGACTATGCGTGCCCTTGAAACAAATCACAAAATTATAAAATATTATTCATGTATACGTGAACTAGTCGCGACTTGCCATTCATGTTCGTGAAATAGTTCACAAAATCATCAAATATTACTCATGTATTCGTGAACTGGCACAAGATTCCTAATATATTATTAAGGATCCAATATCCGTGTTCATTAAATAGTTCACAAAGTCATGAAATATTTTTCATGCATTCGTGAACTGGTTCATGATACCTGGTACAATAGTCACAACTTACCATTCGTCATCATGAAATAGTTCACGAAATCATAAAATATTACTTTATTCATGAACTGGTTCACGATTCCTAGTACAATAGGCACGTCTGACCATTCATGAAATATTATTCATGGATTCGTAAATTAGTTCATGTTTTCTACTACATGATTTACGATATATTGTGTGTGCTTGTAATATTTAGAATATATTCCTTATCATTTTCAAGTTCATGCAATATTGTAATGAAATTTTCACGTGAACTCTTTCAAAAAAATTTGGGGTATTATTCGTGGATTCATTTTTGTTCCATGTACTTTTTCATGAAATATCGAGCTGCTAGCGACCAATAATAGGTGCGAGCAGTAAGTATAAGAACACTATAACAACCTCGAACATCGTTATTTATTTGATAAGGTTCTGTGTGATAGAAAACGAGAACTCCGTTGAGCACCACAAATCGTGTTCGTGATATAGTTCACAGAATAAAACTGCTGATGTCATGAACATGAGTTACAATACAGTTACAGTTACAATATTACGATAACACGAACAGAAATTACGAAAATCGTGACTAAGATCCTGAAATCATGACCATAAATCACGCAACTCGTGACAAAAATGTAAAAAATCGTGACCAAGATCCCGAAATGAACACAAATAAACATAAATCTCTGCCCGTGACTAAAACATCACGACAACATGAATAGAAATTACGAAAACCATAATAAAGTTCCTGAAACCATGAACATAAATCACAATAACAAAATCGCGACCAAGGTCCTGAGATTTTGACCATGAATCGCTTTACTAATGACTAAAATATAACGATAATTGAATAGAAATTACGAAATTCGCGATTAAAACCCTGCAATCATGAACATAAATCCCGCCACTCGGACAGAAAAATCTGATAGTAAACTCATGAATAAAATGTCACGGTAACGTGATGAGAAATCACAAAAATTGCAAAAAAGGTCCTGAAATCATGAACATCGTTTGACTGTTCCCAAATTATGATCAAGAATCATAAAAAAACTAGGCATGTCCAGGGAACAACAACATGTAACCCAACCAAACATTCGAATGTAATTTGGATGTTTTTTGGAAACACAAATAGTTTCATGAAAACGAGGTTCATTTTCGCAAGTTAAGGAACTTGATCAGGGTTTTCGTAAATCATTGAGTTCACAGAATCGTGATCTTTTGTTCATGAATTTATGAATAGATTTTTTCCGTGATTGCACTTCGGAACAAATTTTGTTTTACTCCTATTTCATTAAAAGTAAAAGTTAAAAGTTAAAAGCAGCTACGTGCGGTGGGTATTAGCTAGTATTCTATATTTAGAAGTGTAGTTCTAGGGTGCTTAAGTTTAACAATTAAAGTCATTTCAGTGCTTAATCCAACTGTAGATGTGAACATGTAACGTAACAGTCTTTTTGTATAACGTAGCGGTCCGAACATTTTTGCATTTATACAAGTCAATACATTGATTTTCATCTCACTCGAAATTTTGTTTTATATTTTTATCCTGAAGCTTGAGAAATATGACTTTTCCAACTTTGCAAAGAGCTGCTTCCAAAACCATCTTACGTTACAGTTCATGCTTAATTTATTGTTAACTCCCAAATAACAAAGCGTACACAAAATTACATACTTGAAGAAAATCTCACGACTGGAGCATACTTTTAGGTAATTGTATAATAAATATATTTATATTCAGGGATTTTGAAGTTGAAATGCTCGTCTGAATGTAATGTAACAATCCGCGTATTGATCCACATGGGTAGTGTTTATGTGATCCAAATTATGGTGCTTGTAATTGTATAGTTACCAATAAACCTATTTCATCATCTGTGATTGATACCATATATAATCCATAACCAGATTTACAATCTGCCAATAAACAGTTCGCGAATAAAAAAATTCTATGCAGCCTGATAAGCGAGGTCACCCTGGTATAGTGATAACGTGAAGGGAAAGGAACACAAGAATGCTCCCTATGCCGGGGTACAATCACCGCAAATGAAAACAGACCAGCACTGAAACCGATACAATTATTGCAGACGGACATTCGTGACCCTGAAGACTATAAATATGTAGGAAACAACTTTGCAAAACTTCGACAATAAAATCAACCAAATTGCAACTTTACCATGAATGCCTTCGAATCCGCGGATCAGCACAGAACCAATAAATATTTGGTCCAAGCCACAGAACGAGCTCAGTCAGAATCCGGTAGTGCAACGTGATTGGGTCGGAAATATCCGCTGCAGTAAATATAGTAGTGTGCCATGACGGAAGGAGTGGGATTTAATTATAAGGTACCCAGTGCTGACAAAGTGCCAGAAATTTATGATGACGCGATGCTCGAAATGAGTGATTTTTTTCAAAACATCGCCAAGGAACTGGGCGAGGACGAATTCATTCGGGAGCAAAGTATTCAACAGTTGCGAGAATGGATAGCAAAACATCCGCACATTAAACGTTGCAGAACGGATGCCCCATTCTTGTTGCGATTCCTGCGAGCTAAAAAGTACTCCTTCATTAACGCAGCAAAAACATTGGAATCCTTTCTAACAGCCAGAACAAAGCATAGACAGTGGTTCAACAATTTCGATATAGACGATCCAGCCCTCGCGGATCTGGTTGACACGTCGTATTTGTTTCCGCTGCCACGGCTGGACTCGAAGGGACGTGTAGTTTTTTTCATCTGCTCGTCTAAATTTAATCCTGCCAAACATACTATTATCAGCCCTATCCAGCTGATTCACATGATGGGGGAGATCTATTATGAAACGCAGGAAATCTCATGCGCCGGATGTGTGTGGATTTTCGACATGGAAAAGACTGATAAGAGAGTGCTAGGAATGATCACCGTTCAGGACATTCGAACGTTGACGGATTTGGTGAACACGGCTGCCGCAGCACGGATCAAAGAGCTGCATTTTATTAACACACCGGCGGTTTTCCGGACCATCGCCAATCTGATACTGCAGCTGATGAGTGAGAAGATTCGCAGTAGAGTGTTTGTAGGTGATTGAAGTTTTTAACTTACTGGCAAGTGCTATACAAATTGTGCTACTTTCAGTGTCACCCATCGTTGGAGGATCTGCACTCTAAGATGGATAAATCACTGCTGCCGAAGGAGTTTGGTGGAGAACTACCCATGGCCGAATTGACTGCCAACTATAAGAAATTGTGTCGGAAGATGCGACCGCGATTGCTTGCGATGAATGATATGGAAATCGAGCTGGTTGACAATCCGAACGATATCTGGACAAATTATTCGGGAAGGCTGGAGGATGGAGCTATCGGATCCTTCCGGAAACTTCAAGTTGATTAGTGACATCTAAATCAATACGTCTTCTGCATTTTGTATGAACTTGGTTTGTGTGATTTCAAGTGTGTTTTGTTGGTTCAATGAAAGTGTACAAAATATTTGGTACTGTTTATTTATACATCGAGATAATGAACAATTTAATATATTTGTAAAATAACAAATGTAAACATATGTTGTAGTACTCAAATAGTTATTGGTTTTAAAATTATATAGCGCGGGACTCTCTTCAGTACCAGCAGGATCTATTTCATTTGTTTTTCAAAGATGTTTGATATCATGGCATTAAAAATTTAAATAATGTCAACCTAGTCAAAATATCGCGCATTTACACACAGAAGATAGCGCATCCCAAGTCCGGCACGACAGATTTGTGTACCTAGCGCGCTACGCTGATGTCATCATTGACTATTTAATGAACTGATTTGGCCGAACAAGCTCAGTTGCCTGTTGAACGGCAGACGGAGCAGATCACGGCGCTGTGTGTTTTCACAGCCAGTGTAGCTGAATTAGAAGTCCGTTGCACTGGCTGTGGAGACACGCTAACCAGTACCGTCCAACACGCGACTGAGCTTGTCCATTCAAACACTTTCTTTTGTGTTGTGCTCGTTTTTTGTAGCATACTTTTATGTACAATCTCGAACACAATTGTACACAAAATCGCTTGTACATTCGAGCTCCATTTGCAAACACGGTTACCATAGTGTAGTGTTATTAGTTGTCTCTTTCGCTCTACTCATCATCATCATTTTTGACGCATTTTGCTTTGTGCGCTTGGGTTCAATGTTTGAGGCGAATATGTAGATAGGTATTTCTAATTTGTTAGCAGGGTTAGCATATTCACAGACTTTTCTGTTATGTCACAGATTTTTTCACAATTTTCGATCGGAGATTCTTTTTCACAGATGGCAGGTTTTTGGAAATTTGATGAAAATTTCATAGATTTTCACAGATTTTTGGAAATATTGTGATTTTTCACAGATTTTCCTGTTTTTGATATCACAGATGGTAAAAAGATATTTTTGACCAAAACACAAATTTCAATGTGGCATCCCTGTTTGTTAGCGGTTGCATGCGTAACCTGCATGAAAGCAATCATTATTTACGTTCGATCAATTCATTGACTCATTTCCACTTCGCGTGATTCATTTCCACTCAGCCCATCCTATTTTGATTCTACTAATAGGTACATACTACAAAGCCTATTTATGAATGAATAAACTGCCACTCGAAAAACCGTTGCAAAAACGCATATATATAAAATTGTTTTCAATTCTTGTATAATTATAGTTTCGATATATGATTAAGAGCACTGCGTTTGCTACATTTGTATGCGTAGTTTAGGAAAGTTACAATAATGGCTAACTAGAAAGCTTGGTCTATACATGAAGTGTGATTATATTGTCTAAAATTTGATTTTTACCACACACAATAAAATTTGGTTATTTTACCATACAAAAATTTTTTTACAATTTTTTTCTGTCTTCTTTCTTCAGAACTTCTCAAATAAGTTTAATCCTATTCGATCACCTACTACAAATGAAATGACCTGATAACCAAGAAGATTTGATTCAATATGTAACATTCGATGTTAATTGGTTGTGCTTAAACTATACGTAAGAATTATATTTGATTTATCAGAAAATGTCTGTGTCTATGTGTGTGTCAAATGATGCCACTCAATTTTCTCAGAGATGGCTGAATCGATTTACACAAACTTAGTTTCATATGAACGGTTTAACGCTCCCATAAAACACTATTGAATTTTCAGTTAATCGGACCTCGGATTCCGGAGTTACGGGTTGAAGAGTGTGATCACACAGCAAATTCCCATATAAACTGGCAGACCTATGATGTTCGAATGAAGTAATACAAATTCAAATGGGTTCATCATTACTTGGATTTGCGGGTCTAGATCACTAATGGCCAATCAAAGTAGCTTTGACCACATTGGCCACCTATGACGATTCTTGATGCCTTCGGGGAACTCGCCAAGTTCCTGAGCTAATGTCACACCTATTTCCCTGAAAACTCCTAACCGATTTTTACAAACTTGATTTCAAATGAAAGATATAATACTCCCATTGACTGCTATTGAGTTTCATTCAGTTCTGACTTGTGGTTCCGGAGTTATAGGTTGGTTATTGCGGTCACACTGGAACCGGTATATTCGTAATACCTCATAGGTTAAAAGTCTATTGAAATGAACATTAAATGTACTTCGATTCGCAGGCCTAGATCACTTGATTCACACATCACAGATTCTTGGAATATATTGTTCACATGATTCCGGAAGTCCCGGGTTCCGGGCATTTTCCAGAACTTAAGCCGCTTCGGTGATGACTGAACCAATTTAAACTAGCTTAGTCTCAACTCGAAGGTATAATATGCAGCTGGGTATTGCACACTCATCCACCCCTCCCCGTCCTTCCTCTAACACCACTTCCGCCTCTCTCACCCCATCCCCCCCCCCCCCCCCTTCAGACTAACCTCACACCCGCATTCCCTTCACTCTTCTTCCCGTATACCAAAGTAAGTTAGGTGGTTGCCGACGCATCCTCCCTCCTCCCACTAATCATACCCGCCCCGTCCCAAACAAACCCGCATTTTAAAATATGTTAGCATAAAGCCAACATTGAACTCACGCTGATTAAGCTAACTAAATATTATATTTTTACTTGATTCAAGTGTGTTAGTGTCGACATATTGCTCATCAGGTTCGTGGTAGTCGTGTAGTTATATATACTTACCAAGTGTAATAAGAATATAATAGATATATCCCCGTTTTATTGAACGGAACCAGCTAATAAATCATAGTTTGGATAAATGAGAAAGGCACAATTGCACCACTAGGTGGATTAAAACAGGTTTTTTTGGTATCACTGAAATGCTAATGAGCAGATTTTTGGTGTCCCAATAGATCTGTTTTTTTCAAGTGTTTAAAGTAGCCAAAAGTGAAAAAGTGCTATAAGTGTAGAGTTAACGTGGAACTCTTGTGGTGGCTAGTGAAAATATTTGAGCATTGAAAACATGTATTGAGTACATAACAAGCGTGTGTAAAATTGCGATTGCCGGAACACGCAAAACGGCATCGCACAAGGAAGTAATTTGCTAATATATTTTCCAATTAGACTATAAAATTCCACTACAAAGCGGAATGCAATGGCGCAATCAACTGTGAACATTGTTTTTATGTGTTAGTTTTGTGGTGATTAGGATTTCTTATGGTGTTTTCGCTCAACAGAAATCGATCATTTACTTTTCCATGTGATGTATGTTTGACAGCTCTCTGAGGGCTCCTCAGCAAGCGTCTTTCGTTGGTCATGTTTGTTGAGTGTTGGACCGAATCGACGATTTTGCCGGACGCTGGATACACCCGCGAAATGTCAGGGAAGGTAACAGCTAATCAGAAACGGTTCATAGAATGGCTTTAGTATTGGTCGGTGACGTGGTGAGGGTGGACTTGAAGTGCGACAACAGAGTTTATGGGACATGTTTTGTGTAAAAAGGGTTGTTCATTATCGGTAAACGTGCGAGCGCCGGTTCATGGTGCCGCGTTGCATCTATTTTGTGCATCCGACTCTTTTAACGGGATTTCGCGTAAAACTGGGGGTTGTTTTTTAGGGCCGTTTTTTGTAGTTTTCAAGAAGGGCCTCAATCCGTTTTGCCTTTCCGTTTCAGTGAAAAAAAAAATTGTGTCGGAGGGCGGAATAAGAGACTCCTATGTCCCCTTAAACTTAAAAGAAATTCCATATTCTATATCATCATTCAGAACTGTAATTCTTTCAACTATCTCATGTTTTACACTTATCTAGTAGGTACTTAGTATAACAAGTAGTTAACATAACAATAAATAATACACGCGAGAAAACGAAAACGAAACGAATCAGCATTCTATTTTTGCAATTCAAGATTAGTAAAAGTTCCTCTCACTACGAAACCACGTACAATTGCAACGATTTATAAGATTCGGAATTTTATTCAAACGATCGCCGGGAAAACTTTTCACACGCACGGCAGAATACGCAAAACATTCGCGGCGTGATAGAAAATTGAACGATACTGAATTATTAAAATATAAGAAGTGCTCCTCATAAACAGGCTTCCGGAGCTTAATTTGCATATTTAACCAATCGCAGGAACGCAACAAATGATGAATTTCCTAAATTCTCGGCAGCCGGCTGCCCAGAGCAATATTTTAAATGATAAGGCTACGCTGCTGGCACACTTACTAACAAATCTCCCCTTCTCGTGATACATGTGGAGATGCAGAGGATTCGTCGGTCTCCAGCAGCGATATGTATTGGACTAACATTCCTTGGACGTGGTCGGCGGCGGTATTGATCAGCATTTAGGGATCAATATAGATTGTACAATGTGGCTCATCGTTCTATTCCCAAGCATGTTGTTACAATGAACATTTTACAATCTAAATTGGTTCTGGTCAATAACGGAATAGAAACCACGGGTGATCTCTTATGCTTATGCTTTTATTTGTATGAGCGATCCATATCTATGTGTTGGTAGGGATTCCTTAAAATAAGATTTTGGACGTAGGAGAATACAATGAATTTACACCACTAAGTTTTATTCTTGAAAGCATCTTGAAAAAGCATTTATTCGGTGAAATTCTCGTTTTTCATTCCAAAATTTACTAAATTTTAGCTACGAATCCTCAATTATCGTGTGTTGCATCTTACCCGCAATTGTGATGCGGCATCTATCCCAATGGTATGGGAGAGATGCCTGACGACATTTTCCTCTGAAAATATAGATGACCGTATTCCGTGCTATCTTATGACAAACGCCATTTTGGGGTAATCTGAGTTAGATATGTCACATTACTCGTCTAACGAATCTCTACAAGATGGCGTTTCTTGAATTTTAAAACTTTGCTTGGTTATAGCGAGAAAAGTGTTTAGAAATTGTGAATTTTTTGCTTCAAATCATTATATCTTGGGATTGGCCCAAGTTATAATGCAGTTTTAGTTGCGTTTAAGTGTAAAAATGTCGTAGGAACACAATGGCATAATAATTTTCAAAAGAAAAATACATGTATTGGGAGAAAAACGCAGTTTTAGCTTTAAACTAGAAATATTGCCTATTTGGCAACACTGTAACCAAAAATCACTATTTTTCTAGATTCCCTGACTCATTTCCTTCAAAATGCATCTAACCGATTGTTTATAGACCAAATTAAACCAAAGATATGAATAAAAGTGCATAAGTGGTGCTTTTTTTCTATGGAAAATTTTCCATGCACGATTATGACGCGTCATACAATTTTTTCATCAATGCACACCTATGACACGTGTGAGTGCGACTTTTGTTTACAATTTTAGTCAAAACTCGAAACATAGTCAACCGATCTTCATAATATTTGAGAGATTAATATAGAATAGGTAACGGGTGAACACGAAATTATTGCGACACCGAAAATGTCATGCCATTTTTCTTATAATGTTTAAAATCAAACCAAAATTTTAGGGTAGTTTTCTACATAGATTTACGTCAAAAATCAAAAGAAAACTTAATCGATGGAGCCTTGAGTGTAACGCATTTTTGCTTGATGCCCACAATCAAAGTCTTTATAGTGTCATCCGGTACCAGTTTCTCAGTTTTTTTCCATTTTCTTAACATGTCCTTCTCGTCTTTGACTGTCTTCTTGCTCTTCCGAAGTTCCCGCTTCATTATTGCCCAGTACTGCTCCACCGGGCGCAGCTCCGGACAATTTGGCGGATTCATGTCCTTTGGAATAAAATGGACAGAATTGGCCTCATACCACTCCAGGACACTTTTAGAATAGTGGCATGATGCCTAATCTGGCCAAAATAGCGGAGCTTCGTTATGCTGCTGCAAGAACGGCAAAAAACGCTTCTCGAGGCACTCAGATTTGTAGATCTCGCCATTTACTGTGCCCTTTGTCACGAAAGGCTCACTCCTCAGTCCGCAAGAGCAAATGGCCTGCCAAATGAGATATTTGGAGGCGAACTTATAAATTTTCTTCTTCTTAAATTTTGTCGTCCACATAGAACTTGCTCTTGCCGGTGAAAAACTCCAACCCCGGAATTTGCTTAAAATCGACTTTTATATACGTTTCGTCGTCCGTCACACAGCAGCCATATTTTGTCAGCATCTTCTCGTAGAGCTTCCGTGCCCGAGTTTTAGCCGTCGATTTTTGCCGCTCATCGCGGTTTGGGAAGTTCTGTACCTTGTATGTATGTAGTCCAGCTCTCTTCTTTGCATTCTGGACGTAGCTCTGCGACATGCCGATCTTTTTAGCCAAATCACGGCTTGAGACGTTGGGATTTGCTTTAATCATCCGCTTCAACTTCCCCTCCGTCTTTTTGTTCTCCGGTCCCGGTTTTCTTCCAGCTCCTTTGCCGTGGTCCAACGTCAACCGCTCCTGGAACCGCTTGAACACTCTGGAGGCGGTTGAATGGTGAATGTTAAACATTTTTCCCAACTGCCGGTGTGACAGGTCAGGAAATTCCAGGTATTTGGAAAGAATTTGTTCTCGCGACTCGCGTTGGTTCACCTCCAATTTCGTTGAATCGAAAAACACGACTTCGGGTTTGACAGCATGTAAACAATACACATCAATGAGAAAGTGTGCAAAATTTGGTTGATTTTTACCCATTATGCCCTGTTGAATGTGTCGCAATAATTTCGTGTTCGCCCTTTAGAAGCAACAATTGTCTTCTCTGAATTGTTTGTACCATTTATAAGTTTCATGATATTCAATCCCAAACTTTAAAAATCGTTTTTCTCGAAATGTACAAAATGGCGCTTGTCACAAGATAGCACAAAAGCGACGATTCGTGATCAGAAATTTGAAAAAGGGCCTAACAGTTGAACTCATGCATGATTTACCCTAAAAAATCGAAAAATTAAAAAAAAAAAACGAAATTTCAACGTGGTACTACAATTTTTCGGCGCTCCGCGATGCAACTGGACACATATTTTTTGTAGGCGAATAATAAAGATTACTTAACATCTCCAGTATACTAATTTTTTCAAGCACAAATTTGAAATCAATATAGTTAGGCTATATTTATGTTCCACAGTCACAGGATTTTGTTCGTTGTATATACACTAGCATAATAGACAGGGACTATCGTTATTGCTTTACTAACTGCATATCTCAAGCGAAATATATGTAAATCGCGCGCGTCTTCTTAAAATTTCCTTAATTGAGATTCAAATGCTTAAGTAGATAATTAGAAGACCTCATCAGTATTTTAAGCCCTGAGGCACGGTGCGACGCTCAGTGGACCTGTAATCAAATAATTTTTTTTTATGATGGTAGAAAAAAAACTTTGTATTTATATCTAATAATAATTTAATATATAATTTTTGGCAACGCGCCCCAAATTTTACGAAACGAAGAAGAAAAAAACATGCGAATTGTGAAGCGAAACTAAATGGTAATGTTTTCGAAAAGTTTCTAATATTACACATGTTATAAAAATGAGCTTTCCGTGCTATAATTATCAGGTAGATGACCCCCTTCCCATTATAAATCAAGTCCAGTTAGCAAATTGAACTCGCGAATTACTAATGTATACGCTAAAGCGAAATGTCCGGACTATCAAAATCGCACCCAAATACGAGTATTGGATAAAAAAAAAAAGTCAATCACGAGCGACCATGCACTAAATCCAGTTTCTACTATGCCATCAATTCTTTCTGTTTCTCACTGTATGTATGAAAACAAAAGTTCAATGCAAGCTCGCATCGGTGGGTGAAAGAATTATTATTACAGCATGGATAGATCTGGTACTTCAACTTTTTCATGCGGTCATGATATAAGTGAGCAACGAATTATTTTTTGCTACCAACACGTCTACCCCCGAAAGTTCAACAAAACTTCAATTTGTCCGAGTCTCCCGTAAATCTGGTTCTCCCAACTACGCCGAAACGCCACCACGCAATGAAGTGTTGTCTCGTTACATTTCAAGCCATTGCATTGGCGCAATTACCTAAGCGCGAGACTGTATGGGCATGGTGGATGAATATGCGCCCAAAATCTCAATACACTGTCATCACAGCCGCCGATGCTGGGAGCTCCGGTAATGAGTCGTACATACATCAATTTATTAAAAAAGAAAACCATCTCGCTGCCGACGCTTAGTTTGCATTGGAGGACCATCGCGTACGGAGCTGATTTCTAGGATTGTCCAGCTCATCGCATCGAAGAAGTGCTAACCGCGATTTTGGAGATTCAGCGCTAATTTGTTTGCACGCGCGCGCGTCTCGAGTGAGAGTTTTTGTTGTTTTCTGCCAAAATGCCGAGTGAAGTGTTGGCTCCCTGTCTGGACAAGGCTCCCAAAAAGTACGATGACAATATGCCCGAATTGGACGATTTCTTCAAAAATCTTGCAACGAAATACCTCCGCGAAGACGACAACATACGCGAACAATCGTTGAAGCAATTCCGGGACTGGATCGCCAAGCATCCTCACATCAAAAAAGTCCGCACAGATGCACCGTTTCTGCTTCGATTTCTGAGAACCAAAAAATACAATTTTATCAATTCGTCAAAAATGCTGGAACGATTTTTGGCGGCTCGCGTTCTGCACAAGAAATGGTTCAGTCGGCTGGATGTCGACGAACCGGAACTGGGTGCTCTGGTCGATTCCGGCTATCTGTTTCCACTGGCCGAACGGGACAGCAAGGGGCGCACGTTAATGTTCAGCGAAGCATCCGGTGTTGATCCGGCCAAGTTCACGGGAGCCCACGCCTGCAGAATTCATATGCTGGCGGCCGAGGTGTTACATGATGTTAATGAAGTTCAGTGTGCAGGTTTTGTGCTTATTTATGACTTCTCAAAGATCACACTCGCCCACTTGAATATTGTGTCCTTCAATGAAATACGTATGCTGACGAGAGTGCTAAACAACGCAACGCCGATGCGTACTCAGGAGGTGCACTTTGTCAATACGCCGCCAGCAGCACTGACGGTGGCCAATTTTGCTCTTCAGTTGGCCAACGAAAAGCTGCGGAATCGAGTGTTTGTGAGTATTGTTTCCTTTTTCAGAGTGCGTTCTTCGGAGTGAGGTTTTAATCTGTGACGTGCCTTTTATTTCATAATTACAGTGCCATCGCAACTGGGAAGAGCTCTACACCAGGGTGGACAAGAATCTGCTGCCAAAGGAGTACGGTGGTAAGATTCCGCAAGCGGAGTTGATTGAAAACTACAAGCAGCTCTGTCGGCAGTTGCGCCCGAAGCTGTTGGCTCACGACGAAATGGACATGGACGTTGCTGAGGGGTCGGAATACTGGAAGGAATCCACCAACTCCGAGCTGGAGAGCGGAGCGATCGGTACGTTCCGGAAGCTGCAGGTGGATTGAGCTGTGTTTGGTGCATTTATAGTTAGGTGTATGTGTGTGCGTTAAATGGTTTTATTTGGTTTATTTTCAAATAAATATAAAGGCTATTCATGATTATATTCCGTTGAGGATGAAGTTTACCTTGACTTTTTGTTGTGGTTAAGAAGTGCTTTCAAAACAAAGTGAGATTGAGTAAATGCGTTTCAGAGATTGTTTAATTGATTTAAACTATGATCACTAGAGCTGCATATTTTGGAATCAGCTGTTATGTAATGAAATATTGCAATTGAAATCACTTTGGTGATGCTGGCTCCATAAATCAGGCGGTGAAAACTCTGTAAAGGGATTGAATTATCAATGGTTTATTTTTTATGTTTTCGAAAATTCTTTAAATTTGCGTCTACGCAGCATAAGAAACAGTGGACAAAACTGGAATACGACGTAATGGCCCTTAAATCATAAGCGGTTCCAGTAAATGCGTAATGGAGCGCTCATTCTGAGCTTTCTTGATAAAATATATATTACTCACAATTTCAGATTTCGATATAAAGTCAATCTAACCTTTCACTTAAAGTGCGTACCATTGATAATGTGTGGCCAAATACTGCAAAAAGAAACTATTCAAATAAATTTATAGCAATTCATGTAAAAAATAAAATGGGAAATGAAGTTCTTTGGTGTATTCTTCAGAAAATGCTAAAAAATCCTATAAACTGCTATTTAGTTCAGAAAGACAAGCACTTTATCTAATATATTAATAAACTCGTAACACATATTCTCAGATGATGTACTGATGTATCGAAACATGAATTTTCCAGACACTCCTGAACATAAATTTCCTGGTTGATGGTCCCGGTTGCGATATAAATGTCGCTCTTCAAGTCACAGGAACAGATAGCCTGCCACACGAGATATTTCTTTACGAACTTCGACAGTTTATTGTATTTGAAAACCTTTGCCACCTTTCCTCTTCCAATCGACGTTTAATATTACTATCGAGGAAGCTGTTTAAAGTCTGCCTTAGCTTAAGTTTCATCACCCTGTACCACGCTATCAAACTTCGTCAGTATTTTCATGTACACCTTCTGTGAGCATTATCTGGCCGACTTGTTTTGCTTATCGTCACGATTTGGAGCAACTACCCTCTTGTAAGTCGGCAGTCCGCTTTGTTTTTTAGCTCAACGCACGGTTGTAGACAACACTCCCAGCTTGCTTGCGATATCTCGAACGAAGTGATCAAGGTTCTACTTGAAACATCTTGCCGTTTTTACAGCCTCCGGATTTCGATTTTCCTTCGATCCAGTCTTCCTAGCTGTCGATAAACGTTTTCCGAACACTTTTATTAGGTTGGTGCCAGTGGATTTGGACACATTTCTGAATCTAAACAATTTGACGTGCGATAGGCGCTGTTTCTACTCTTGCTTCAATCTCATTTTCATAACATAACAACAAATGCCTGTGTTAAGGTTAAGATATGTAGAAGCCAGGAAAATCTTATGTAATATTAAAAATTTATATTTTCTCCATACAGTGATGGTATTTGTAGAATGAGCTGAATTTTACCAATAGTGTTGTAAGCACAAGTTAGGGTTCGTCGAGTTACGGTAAATACCGCAACCGCGCGGTATTTACCGCACCCGCACCGCAAAAACTGCGGTGCGGTGAGATTCTTTTTCCAGCGGATGCAGTGCGGGAAATGAGCTTTTACCACGCGGTATTACCGCAACCACACTTCAAAGAATAATTGATAAACACTGCAGTCTGCATTAAAAATGACTTAAAACTATGACTTGTACCATTTGAGAAGGACGCAACTGGATTTATTTTCTGAACGAACGCTTAGCAATGTCATTATTAGAAAAATTCCTCTGTCAGAACGTTCGGGTTTTACTTATTACCCTACAATAGAGAAACATAATAAACATACTGTTTCTAAGAAATACAATCTAAAAGCTGCGTCCAATATAATTAATAATAATTAATAATTATTTTTACGACATATTTTGAAAACTATTTATTTTATACTTTGAACTAAAGATTTACAAACGAACCATTTCAAATACATAAAACGCACAATCCAATCATTGAAAAACAATTGAATTGTACGTAAATTCAATTAAAAAATGCATCATTTCTCCCGACTCCTCTTGGCAATCGTGGAATTAGGCCATTGCGAATCTTTTTTAAAAATTATGTCACCCTCCCCCCCCCCCTTCAAAATCGCTGAAAAAAATCAGGGGCAAATATTTTTTTTTAAATAACCAAAATTCAAAAAATTGTCACGTTTTATAGAGCAACAATACCTTCCATAGATTTCGCTTTTCGTAACTGAAAACTATTATGGTAGTTTTAGAAATTACCATCCCATGATAATCTTTATTTTGACCATTCTCGGGTAAATGTGAATTTTAAATGAGATCATCGATCCAGTCCAACATCAAATGAAACGTTTGCTGGTCGCGAAAGGAAGGACCCATCTGTGTATTATCAAACGAAAATCTCATGAAAAGGCTAATACAGACCGACTTCTGAATCGATTCCATTTTAAACGCAACAGTCGATAGACATAATCGATCGTTGTATTCGAAAATAATTTCGATAAGGAAACAATCTGAATTCAAATCAGACTCCTGGCGATTTATATGTGGTTCAATATTCAATATACATGAGCTTTACCGAAAAGTTTTTGACAATTAAAGATTTTATATGGGATCGTAGTGTTCATACCGTATTTTCGCAGCCATATGTGCGATTCTTATGAACTTGATCAGATCAAAATCTGCTACCAAACCTTCCATTTAAGGCTAAGCTTGTGAAAATCGAATAAGTCGTTTTCCAAGAAGCCGAAGTGACATTAATTCTGAAATATTCCAAGAACCAGAAACATGCGAAATTTTCGAGATAGACGCTGGAATCAAAAGAACTTTGTCTGGCCATCAGCGATCAAGAATGCTCTAGCAAAGCTAAATATAGATCTTTCAAATAATGGTATCATCGGCACTTACCGCAGGGGGAACCGGCAATCCATTATCGGTGTCAATTTTTGTAGCCTTGAAGTAACCGGAAAGATGGACTGAAAAGTGTGCGAGGATATATCCACAGCGACCACCAAACGATCTGGTACAGCATTGATAACAGGACTATGAACTACACATGAATATGAATAGGTGGGAGATATATAATCGAGTGAAGATGGAAAACAGCGATTTTTCACAGGAACGTGTCCGTCGAAGAACTTAAATTTGAGGGTATCCTCTTCAACCTAAATGCGAACGAGTTCACGGCACTTCTAACAAGGGCGTGTAATGCGACCATCCCAAGGGATGGGAAACCGAGAAACGGTCGCCGGGTGCAATACGACGATTATCGATCTACGTATAAGTTGCCTCCGAGCTTGGAGAAGAAGTCGGAGATCACTTCGGTTTCTCATCTCGCTCAGTTCAGAAGCTAGAAATCGCTCCGCTGCAATAGCAGGGCAAATAATCAAATTTACCCGCGCGACGCTTGGTCTATTTGCAAAGGCAAAAATTGATTCCTTCTGCCTAGTGTGTGAAACGTGAACAAACAATGAGTGACAATGCAAAGCAAAAGTATATCACGATGCGGGCAAACTGTGTTGCTGTTGACTACACGAAATATCCGGTAATACCATCAATTCATGAAGGGGAGCAAATGTTGAAGGTGAACTTGAAGTTCAACGTAGCTTGCGGTACTTTATGCGGTGCAATTCCACCATTTATGTCATGCGGTACTGAATATGTTGAAAAACATTAGTCAAGCAGAATCATTCGCTTCCCAGAACAACATGAAACACGTCATCGAATGTAATGACATTTTACACAGTATCCCAACGTATATAGATGTAGACAGTATTGAAATAAAGATACATGACCTGGCACCACGTACTAGTTCCTTCGCTATCAAACAAATCCTGTCAAAATACGGAGAGGTGAATAGTGTTAAGGAAGATACTTGGAGGAACTTCTTCCCAAGACTCCGCAACGGCGTTCGTGTGGTGAGAATGCGTCCGACAAAACCTATTCCCTCTTACTTAACTTTCACATGCAAATCACCTCATGGTGTTGAATATTCTCAACGAATACTAGTCACGCACCCAGGACAGATTCCTACCAGTCAATATTGTGATCATCCGCTACACCACGGGAAACCTTGCGCAGAGAATGCTAAAGAAATTCCACCTAATACGACCAAAGCCGGTATACAATCATCGTATGTTAAACCACAACCAGTTGGTAAACCAACGACTGCAGACCGGGCATTCACAAGCACCAGCTCAACAACGATCGGCCCCAGTACCACTAAACCAACTGCCATTACCAACATCGAAGTAACAACGATTACAGCAAATGTTTCCAAACCAACAACCAACACCACCAATAAGGAATCTAATACCGATGAAGAAGGATTTACAATAGCGACCCGTAAGCACAAACAACAAATAAGAACATCCGACGATGAGCAAGATGAATGCAGTACCGATGATGACATGGACGTAAACGAAAACGCGAGAGACGACGGACCAAATGACCCCCAAGGTGCGCTCCACGGCTCAGTTGTGCTAACGCATTGAGCCGTGTCAAATATATTTAAAATGAAAAAGAAGTCAGAAAGCTCGAGGGAAGCGAGCTGCAAGAACCGCTCTCAACAAAGCAGTCAAGCTGAACAAGAAAGCCTTGCCACAAAGCCAACGCGAATTTCTTTAGGAGTGACCCACAAAGTTGGCCTAACAAAGATAAAAGGCTCAGCTGCACCACCTGAAAGGTGCCCGGAAAAGATGGAGGTAACCATCGAAAGGTTTTCCCCACAACATGAATCTATTTTCGCCGTACAGTGAGGAGGATGATCACAAAGATGAAGATCGATTTACCAACAAACAGCTTATCGAGATGACGAAAGCCATAAAAGTGAAGTGATACACGAGAGCCCGGATATGTTCAAAACGATCCGATAATTGGAAGCGACAAAAGCTGATGTTGCTTCCGATGCCGGGACAACATGGAAATCTTTCAGCGTAGTTAATATATCCCTGGTAATGTTACAGAGATTAAGTAATCCTGAACAAGCTAACGAAGTACGCGGACCGTGAGAACGCCATCTCATGTAATTCGGCTTCCTTATAGGCAGGTCTACAGTGAAATCCATCCAAACGGTTGTGGGGACTGTGGAGACAGCAGAGATAAGGATATCGTTTTTGCGTGGTGGTTCCCTTAGACGTGAAGAATGCTTCAATAGTACTAGCTGGGAAGCAATCGCCCATTCGCTGTACAGCATGAGTAAATCTGCAGGATATTATAGAGCTACTTTCAGTACCGAACACTGATCTACGAGACAGACAAGGGAGAATCACAACTACAACTGACGTTCCTCGACTCGACGCTGTGGAACGCAGTGTACGATGGAGTATTGAAGCTGAACCTTCCCAGAGATATAACGATTTTCGGCTTCACGGATGATGTGTTCCAAGTAATCGGACAATCGCTAGAAGAGGAGACACTCGACACGGAGAAGATCATAAAACAAAGTTGGTGATGACTAGCAGCCGAAAGACAGCGCGGTCGGAAAATATATCATCGATTTGAACTTTTAAAGTTACGATGATTATGTTAAGGGGCAGGATGTGAGAGCAACCACAGCTTTGCTTGAGGCGCCAGTGTACTGGGCACCACGAACCAGCTGGAATCGCCGGACCGAAGCATGTGAGCAGACTAGTTTCACCGTCAGGGACAAGATCGAGTAGGTCGAGTGAAGCACCAGCGGTGGGTCGTCGAGTTTTCAACGAACCGGAAGCAGCGAACCAGAAGCTACGCTCCATCCGGTATCGCCGAACCGTCCTCGCCAAGTACTGGTTGGCCCTTTGAGTAGGATTTATGGACTATGCGAGAAGATTGCGACAAAACTAGGAGCTAAATGACTCACGTAAAAGGCATCGGTATCGGGTGAACTTCCGACGAGGAATTGAGATGACTCGCGAAAACAGAAACTAAATGGTTCACAGAAACGGGAGCCAAATGGCTAACGGAAGTTCACCACTGCGATTAGCCGGATATGTGTTCGGAGCTAAACCGCTCTAATGTATCATTTTGTCTTAAGACTGAATCAGCCTCCCCACGATATAACACTTCGATGCAGTCTCGTGGAACAAAAGGAAGGAAGAGAAGTAAGGACTATTAGTAGCGGTTACGCACAAAAGTGAATCCCACCTAGAGCCAATGCACTTTTGAAGCTATTTAACCATACTATAACACATACAGACATTTTCAGATATCGACGAACTGAATCTAGTGGTATATGACACTCGACACTCCGGGTGTAGCTTAAAAAGTCGAATTTCAGAGTGATTGCACAGTCTTCCTTATATGAAAAAGGCACACAATGAACTGATGATTGCTATACATTTCATAAATCCGTACGACTATCAAATGAATTTATCTGATGTGGCTACCTACTGCGCAACAAGATGGAGAAAAATGCAAAGATTTCGAAGATGTACACGGAACCGAGCCGAATTACTATCATGTACCAAACAAACAAATCTACAAGTCTTAAAGCACAAGCGATAAACCAAAGCTGATGTTTCCACTAGAGCTCGAAAAAGTATAGTATGCACAGGATGTACGTTCGCCAGGCTACTGCATAAGAAATACGCAATAGAAAAAAATATCAGAGAAAACCATATCTGAGATGAATAATTCCATTGACGCACACTTTACCTTTGGATTCATTCCAGAATGTTTTCCAAAAGTTCATAAGTGAAATGTTGCAATCCTGTTTCTGTACATTGTAATCAAGCAGGTTCACCTTTGACCGATTTTTATGCCTTGAGTGTACAGTCGGTCCATGTGCCACCACAACGGAACGAAAACTATTCAAGCAACCAAAAGTTAATACCTCAAAGTACTCTTAAATATTTACATTATGTTCTTAGAGAACTTTCAAGCTTTTATTGGGAATTTAAAAATTGCACTGTTGGGAAAATTATTCAAAACGAAAACTTTAGCATCCCTTTCCTATGTGAACTTTTGATTGATTCAGTAATGTTTGCTTGAATTTTCCTAGTAAAACAAATAGTTCAACCCCGCTATACGAAATCACCCTGCGGAAACGTCCACGAGAACAATCGAAAGAAAATGCAAAAAGAAAAAAAAAATTGTGTTTATTAAAATAAATATTTATTTTTTGTTTGCCCCCCCTTCAGAAAAAAATTTGTACTTGGACATAATTTTTAAAAAAGATTTGTAATGGCCGTATGAATCGTTTTCGATGACATTTTCTCAACTGTGAATTTTGATTAATTTAGAGAACTTTAAGATGAACTAATAATACTAAGGTTTTTTTACACGGTTTTTTTTTGCACGGTTTTTTTACACGGCTTTTTTTACACGGTTTTCGCAATTAACACGGTTTTTCGCAAAAATATTCTAAGTCCTTTTAAAAGCAAAAGACTTAGACGATTTCTCACCAAGTTTTTTTACACGGATTTCGCAAAAATGTTCTAAGTCCTTTTAAAGGCAAAAGACTTAGACGATTTTTGATAATTTTTTTTTTTGCACGGATTTTGCAATTAACACGGTTATTCGCAGTCCTATTGAAGGCAAATGACTTAGACGATTTTTAACCAAGTTTTTTTTTGCACGGATTTTGCAATTAACACGGTTATTCGCAGTCCTATTGAAGGCAAATGACTTAGACGATTTTTAATCAAGTTTTTTTGCGCGGATTTTGCTTTTATTTAAAGGCTAAAGATTTTTGAAAAAGTGGAAAAGGGTTCCTTCTAGCACGTCAACAATTTGGTTGCTTTTGGAACAGTATTAACGAGTAGACGCCGTGTCTGGGGCCATTTTGAAAACCAAGATGGCGACTTCCGGTTCAATGAAATTCTCTAAACCCCATCAACATGGGATGAGTGGACGTCAGATATCGATGTCTGTGGCCATTTTGAAAACCAAGTAGGTAACTTCATTTGATTCATTTGATTCATTTGATTCATTTGATTCATTTGATTCATTTGATTCATTTGATTCATTTGATTCATTTGATTCATTTGATTCATTTGATTCATTTGATTCATTTGATTCATTTGATTCATTTGATTCATTTGATTCATTTGATTTATTTGATTTATTTGATTCATTTGATTCATGTGATTCATTTGATTCATTAGATTCATTTGATTCATTTGATTCATTTGATTCATTTGATTCATTTGATTCATTTGATTCATTTGATTCATTTGATTCATTTGATTCATTTGATTCATTTGATTCATTTGATTCATTTGATTCATTTGATTCATTTGATTCATTTGATTCATTTGATTCATTTGATTCATTTGATTCATTTGATTCATTTGATTCATTTGATTCATTTGATTCATTTGATTCATTTGATTCATTTGATTCATTTGATTCATTTGATTCATTTGATTCATTTGATTCGTTTGATTCGTTTGATTCATTTGATTCATTTGATTCATTTGATTCATTTTATTCATTTCATGATAATTTATTTTATTCAATTTGTTAGTTTGAGTCAATTTAATTTATTCTATTAGTTTTATAACTATTTTTAAATATTGCCTAATTTTCCATTTAATGAGCTAATCTAATTTGATTTATGTATTTTATTAATTTTATTTATATTAATCTTTCTATTGATTTTAAGAATTTGAAAGCCGTTTTTTCGTTTTTCGATCCTTTTTTTATTTTGTTCGTTTTATTGATTTTTGATAGTTTATTCAGTTTATTCGAGGTTTTATTCGTGCAGACATGAAACTGTTGTGTGCCTACTTCGCGTAAATTCTGCAAACTAATAAATGCTCCAACAGTGATATGTGTAAGAAATGTCTCATCTCACTGCTAGGTGGATTAAGTTGGTTTTTCTTTTCTAAGCGCTGTTGGAACGGTTCCAGTGGTGATGGTTTTCGTAATAACTTTCGCCATTTTCAAATATTTGTTACGTTTTGCTTGAATTTCTTTAGTGTTTATGCATAAAAGTAAGATTTCAGTCATAATTTAGACCCAAGAATTTGACTTAACCAGACCGGGCTAAATCCAATCCATTAGAATTGATAAAATAATTATTATTTGGTTTAAGAAACAATGGTTTATGGGCCAGGCATCGCCCTAATCCCATTTTGGTTTCAAAATGCCATCTGACTTCGATCTCTGGCATCTACGTGCCAATCCCGTTCCGAAAGCACTAATATTGACTGAATTATTGAGAATTCCGCTGAACCTGAAGTCGCCATCTTGATTTTCAAAAGGAATCTCCAAGACCAGTCGTTATCCCTCATTCTGTAATTTTCTAAGTTTTTTACTTTTAAAAGAATATAGATTGTTTCCGCAAAACCGTGTTTATTGCACATTTTGTAGTTGCATTAACACTGTTTTTTTACACGGAGTCCGCAATTATCGCGGTAATTTGCACCATTTATACGGTATGTATCACCCGTGTACAAAAAACCTAGTGTATATGTATTTTCGGTAAGTTGAAATCTTGGATCTTGAAATGGCTTCAGATGTAGACATCCGGAAACTGCTTAGTCATCCGGTTCCAAAACATTCCGTATTGTCTGAGCTATATAAAATTTTCCTATGCCGGAAGTAGTCATCATGTATTACAAAATATATTCGGGCATTGATCTCTATTATACACTCATCAAGCCCGTTCCGACAATACCCATATTGATTGGGTTTTAGAGAATTTCACTTAACCGAAAGTAGTTTTCAAAATAATGTCAGGCATCGACATTTGGCGTCTAGGCGTTAATCCTGTTCTGAAAACACCCATATCCTTGAAGTGCCGACTTCAATCTTCAAGATTCATCTACATTGTTAAAAAATCTTCTAAGTTTTTTGTACATATTTAAAAAGACTTAGAATGAATGCAGAAACCGTGGTATGTAATTGCGAAATCCGTGCAAACAAAATTCAAAAATCGTTCAAAGTCTTTTGCATTCAATGTAACGCAGTATTTTTTTTACACGGTTTTCGGAATCAACGCGATTTTTTTTTACACAGTTTTCGGAATTAACACGGTTTTTTACACGGTTTTCGGAATTAGCACGGTTTTTTTCTACACGGATTTCGCAATTAACGCGGTTTTTTTACACGGTTTTTTTACACGGCACGTATCCCCCGTGTAAAAAAAAACCTTAGTGCTTAGATTTAAAAACAACCCAAAGAATGTAATTATCATCATCAAACCAAACGAGTTTGGAGGATTTTTTTTTTCGCGTGCGTCCATTGTTCATTGTTCTACCAAATTAACAAATAATATTTTTCAGTTACGATTATTTTGTAACTTTTTGAAAGTAAAGCTTTCGAAGTTAGTGTAGGGCATTGCGATTTTTGTTTGTGTTTCTCAAAGCCTCCCTTCAAATCGTGACAAGTGTCAAAGTTAGCCCAGATGCTTAATTTTGCATAGTTTGGATAGTTTTTTCGTTAATTGAAAATTTATCTCGATAACTCAGCGTAGAGGTTAGGTATTTTTTACATAGAATGTGTATGCAAAGTTTGAAAGAAATCGGTTAAGTAGTTTTTGAATGGCTGGCATCACCGCAAATCAAACGAACCTTACCACAAGCTGTCAAAGTTTGTTGTGAATTTAGAATTGATCAAGTCACCTATAAAAATGAAACCGATTTAATTTATACACTATTCATTTTTAGTTTGTTTGTGGATGTGATTTGAAATTGAATTTATGGTTGACTGTAATACATCATGAGAACATAAAAAAGAGATTATTACTACTAGTTGGCGCATTTCGTTACAAGTACTGCTTCAATATTATCGCGCTCTTCTCTTACATACCGTGCAGAGCCCATCCACCGCTAGGCCTCCATTTACCGATCAATTTGACGGCGAAATTGTTTTGACTGGAATATTGCACGGAATTTAGAAATTATAAATAAAGTGAAATATGGAAATAGTACGTAGAACATCAATATAATATACACTTTCATTATTCATCTTTTCGTATTTTTCCAAATAATTATATTTGAATGCTGCATTAAATCCGTTGCCATTTTACCGCTTTTTTCTCTTAACTCAAAGCCAACTGTTAATAAAACTGTGTAAGGACAATATTTCTAAGTGAATTATACACAAACCGAATGAACAAAGTCTGCAACACATGTTTGGAGCTAATTTGTCGGTAATAAAAAATTATAAACCTAGAATTTTCGGCAAATGGATATCTATTACTTGAAGTGATCGGTGAATGGCACTCTAGAATTGTTGGGCTTTTCGGCTATTTTGCACTGTCTGCCAATTCATTTACAAATTTGTGTATTTTTTCTTGAGAGTTGATTAAATATTCTAGTTGAAAACGAAGATAGAATTGAAATGCCCTTTAGCATTGTTTTTTAAAGAGCGTTGGAAGTAGAAATCGTACCCTTTGTACCGTACCCCTTGTACGGTACAAATGGTCCATTAGTATGACATTTATCGCCCCTCGGATACATGCATTTCCCACTAATGGATATCGATGTGCTGGAGCGAAACATTATTATAAAACAGGCATTTCTATAACAGCTTTAAGCAACGTATCACAAAACAAAAATCGGCCTTTTACAACAGACTACATTAATGCTGAAAATCAAATACGTATCCTCAACGAAAATCTTACCTGTAATACTATCCTAGTAATGCACCATGCTTACAAAGACGGGGATCTAGAAAGACCACGCAGCGCTTGAATATTTGTACCTTCGGTGGCATGAAGAAGACCAGTATGTTGAGGTAAAAAAATGGCACAGAGCGAAGCTTGTATTTAGAAAGTGACAAAAGTATATTGCATGAATATCGGACCAAAACACTAATAAAACCCTATCTTAACCCTGGAACTGTTCCCAGGGGTACATTCGACCCAAACGCCAATAAGCTAACAAGGTTTTCTGAACAAACTTCTCACGAAATAATTTGAAAGCTATCCTAAATGTTTTACCGATGATGCAACGTAATGTACGAAGCAGGTTGATATTCGTAAAAACCACCAACTTTTTCACTAGTTTGTAAACTTCCTTTTTTATCAAGATCATTTTACAGCCAACAGTGTTTGGTCGTACACAGTATCGAATTCGCGCACCTGTTTTGTTTTTATGCTATAGGTAAAATACAAAGTTTTGCGCGGTGGTAAATAAAAACAAACCAATTCAGTAATTAAATACAACATTATATTAAAAAGCTATCAGTTTGGGAGATTAAATAAATTAACCGGCGAGCGACCTCCGCAATACTTGCGCTGGATGTTTACTTTTGCAGCTCTAGCTATCATCACAGTGCTGGAGCACCAGTTTGCTCGAGATTAATGTTGTCGAAATTTGCGTTATTTCAGTACAAAAATGTCCTTTATAACATCGTCAAAAATACACGTTTTTGAGTTATTCTGTTTGATTGATTGATGGGTAACGCGTCAAAATAAAAATGTATAAAGGGAATTTTAAACTATTTCTTCTAATCAGTTTTGGCACCACTGTCAAAAAAGTTGGATGGTTTTACTAATACTAGTTAGCGTCGCGATTGTTTACATCGTGAAAAATTGAAGATGGAAGTGAAAATTTAAACGCAGGAATACGAGTTTTCCCACGTTTTCCTGCAGTTATTTACAATGTGGCAGATAATTTCAAGTTTTTTGTATAATCGATTAAAGTTTCTTCATTGTTTATTAATCCCAAGAGTGAAAAAAATGTACAGTAAGATTCCGTTTTTGCCACGTTCCGTTTTTGGCATGCTCCCTTTTTGGCACACTCCGATTTTGGCACACTCTGATCTTGGCAACAAATGGGTTCCGATTTTGGCAACACTTTTATTGTACATAATAAGTCTTTTAAAAATGTGCAATGGATATTTTTTGTATCAATTGATATCACATTTGACTTATTTCCAAACATGGGAGTCATATTAACCCTCAAAGGCGCAAATAATTTCTTTTAATTTTGTGAAAATTATCTCATAGCTTTAATACCTTACTGTGATAATTTTGAGATGTTTTTCGCAATGTTGATTTAAAACATTGTCATTTAAGGGTTACCTATATTTTACACTATACGTGTTGTATTTAGTGATTACAATAAGTATAGAGATATATTATTTATGTATAATATAATTGATAATAGTGTAACTAGTGTCTGACGGAATCATTTTTGCCTTTCTCATATAGAAAGGTTATGCAATCACTCTGAAAAACGTCAACCTAATTTTTTTCGACTCGCATAAGGTTTCTGGATTTTAACAGGGGCGTAGTTGATGGTTTACGGAGAGGGGTTACACCCCCCCTCTACTGTTCACTCCCCTCCTTTAAAAATCTCCTTAAATCACCCCTCAGACCACCACCTCATACCCCTCCCTTTCAACCCCATCATCTTTAAACCACCACTATATTACAAAGCATACCAATTTAAGCTGGGGAGTCGTTCGTTCATGGGACTTTCGCCCTCCTCACATACCCATCCCCGCATGACAAAATGAGTTTGCAAGCAGGTAACATTGATCTAATGCTGATTAGGCTAATGGAATATGATATTTTTTTGTTTCAAGTGTTTCACCGTCGACACGTATCTCATCAAGTTCGTGGCTGGCATGCCATTGTGTATAAGTACAAAGTGTACTAAGAATGTAATGGACATTTCCACAATTATGTTGAACATAAAAAGCCTCCGTGCCATAGTTTAGAGAAATGAGAAAGGCACAATTGCACCGCTAGGTGGATTAAAACAGGTTTTTTAGTAAGACCCAGAGTCTGTGCACTTTAAGAGTGAAGTACAGAGGAATTCGCGACACTGCATAATAAGACTAGTTCTGCAGTAAATTTTCAATTCAACCTTAGTTACATTGTGAGCCCCTTTCTCTTTGAATTATTACGACGTCAATACAAAACATGGCACTACATTTCCAGTACATATCAAAAGCTGACCATAGTGCGTCCCAAAGCCGAAATTTAGGAATAACAAACAAACTTTTATTGGAGCACATTTTCACTGTAGCACTGTCGTTTCAATCCCTTTTGTTTGAATAGTTACAAGTGAATTTTGCAACAAAAATAGTTTTTTTTCAAACTTATCCTCAAACATTGCGTTTTGATTTTCAATCTATCAATTCCTTCTGGAAATCGACGATTGGTTAGTTATGGAGAACAAAATTTATTTATTTTAAACAAAATTGTTCATGAATATTCACGAAAGAAAAGATAACAGTTCCTAGAGCGAATGTCATGATAACATGTATCACTCTTTTAAGCTTTTTTATTGTTGTATATTTTCGAAGATTTAGGAATGAAACATTTATTTCTAGATATATTTTTCAAAAAAAAAAGTTAACATTCATTTTCTCTATTTTTTTTAAATGTCATGTAGCGCCATCTACATAAGTTATAAAGTATAAATATTATCAGAACATGTGTTAAAAATATCAAACAAACAAATTTGCCGAAAGCTTTTTGATAGAACACCTCTGTCAAAAGATAGAACTGATCTAGATCAGTTTCTACTTATATCGATCAAAACCAAAGTTGTCAAAATAATGATCATTACAATCTAAGATACTTTGCTAAAGACACTAATCCTCCAGGATATATGTACACCCAGGGCGCTACAGGTTTTGAGCGTCGAAAGTAGCATTCTGTACGACGTCTGAATTTGATAAAAACACCAATAAAATTGAATTCGCTTATTTTTTCTTTCATCTCATTCCATTTCACATACGATTAAAAATCCTTGAAACATTTTTGAAATCGTATATTGATAATCCAAACTTTAAAAATAAGGTTCCATTTTTGGCACGGTTCCGGTTTCGGCAACTGAAAAGATAAAATTGGTGCCAAAACCGGAATCCTACTGTATTTGAAAAAGTGCAGCAAGAGTGAAAAGAATCCAATAAGATAATTTCAAGAAGAAACTCCAAGTGCAGTTGGGGAATATTTTTGCACAAATCAAGCACTGCAGTTATTATTTTGCCAAAAACTCAGTTGCAATCGGTAGAGATTTATTCTGGCTTCCTTGAGTAGCAGTTTGGTAACAATCTAGCAAGGTTAGTGTGTTCAAATATGTATTTTTACTTTTGCACGTGTCTGATTCACGGTTAATCAGGGGAAGGAGGGAGGAAGTGGGGTAGCCTAGCTTGCTTGTATAATGTCCTTAAACCTAAGAGGACCACGCGACATTTTGAAATACATATTCAAAAACCTGTTTTAATCTTTAACCTAGTGGTGAAATTGAGCCTAACTCATTTATCAAAGCTATGATTTAACAGCTGATTACGTTCAATACAATATTATGGAAATCTCTATTACATTCTTATTACGCTTGGTAAGTATATATAAGAGCACGAACCTGATGAGCACCATGTTGGCGCTGACACTCTTGAAACAAACAAAATTATTAATTTAATTAGCTTAATCAGCGTGAGTTCAATGTTAACTTCATGTTAACATATTTTGAAATGCGTTGTGGTGGAGGAGCTTAAGAAGATAATTATTGGGAAAGGAGGATGCGTTTGGAGCAATCTAACATATTTTGGTATACGGGTGGGTGAAGGGAATGCGGGTGTGAGGTAGGTCTGAGATGGGGGGGGGGGCTGAGCGAGTTGGGGAGGAGTTTGAGAGAAAGGATAGGGTGGCGTGGAGGGGGGTGCAACACTCAACTTTATATTATATCTTCCGTTTGAGACAAGGTTAGTGAAAATTGGTTCAGTCATCACAGAAGTGGCTTTAGTTCAAGAATATATCCGGAACGGGGGCTTCCGGAATTATCGATAGTGGACAATTTATTCCAAGAATCATTGATTCACCATCAGTGATCTAGGTCAGCGAATCGAATTTTCAATTACGCATGTATTTAAGAATGCAATATGCTATACACAATTTTGAAACGTACTAATTGGGCTTCTATTGAGCATGTTAGCAATTGGCTACTTCATTAAAGGTTTCGAGATGCGTTTTTCCAATTTTATTTGGTTATGATCATAGTTTATTAAAACCAACCATTTATTTCAATAAATAATACACCTTTTGCAAACGCCGTGTCAAATAAACGTTTTATGAATAAAAAAAAATAATGCATGATCAGTAAGTTCTATCTTGGAACAAGAAAAACTAGAAATAATAATATTGGTGTGGCCATTGTTTGTTGGTTTCGTGACGGCGAAATCTGATTCTCTGGGCTGAATTACAATGTTTAAGTTCCATGGCATGCTCTACAACAAAAATGGCATGTGAAATGCAATCATACTTAATGTCAATCAGATACAGTTGCTTCACGAAACTCCGGAATTAGGTTCTTCGGATTACAGATTCGTTTTATTATTCTCGACATGTGGCTCATCAAATTACATCAACCATATGATCTACGAATCATATTGAAAGTAATGCGGACACATTTAACTCTGATATCGCATATTGCGGAATTCATTTCCCTGGACTGATGATTATTTTTGAAGCTTGTCATCATGCGACCCATGAAATGACATCCCCTTGACGATCGACGATGAATCCAGTGATGATTATCAGATTTTTTCTGCTGGTAGCTGAGACTCCTGAATCCGGTTACAAGGACCAACGATTGTTTTCGAATCCTATCATGTGCCACATCAAATAAATATAAGTGAGAGATCATATTTGTAGTTGTACGAACAACTGTGCACGTTTTACGACTTGTTTGGGTATTTAGGAAACCGGTTAGCGGAATGAACAATATTTTTAAAAAATCCTTCAATCAGTCAGTTAGTTTATTGTAATGATTAAAGTTTTAAATTGCTTTTATTTGATGAGGCGTATACGGAGCGAATATAAAAAAATGCGAGCTCAGACAGAATAATAATTGACTAATGGCTTAATAATTAGCAAAGGAATATAAATAGTGCTTTTTGGTAGAGGTTTAGAATTTAATTCACATAAGCAAAAAAGAATAATTATATGGAACCACATAATTTTCTCATAAGAAAAGTTGTTTCACATTACTAAGTAGGTTAGATTTTCAAAAAGTTACGCCTTGTCAAAATTCTACAAAACAAAGTACCATGAACAACAATTGCTTCGATACAACGTACATTTTTTAAACCGATATGTACGTTATATCGAAGTTTACCTGTATGTGATGTCATGAAACAAATTATTCGCCTTAAAACAATCATAAAGTTGTCTGAAGATTTCTCAGTTTTAATCAATATCAATTTTTTTTAAATGAAACACTTTTTCTAACACTAAGAAACATCCTTACCTTCGATTTTAAATTTGTTGTGAAATGAAAAGTATGACAGATAGAGCTTATATATTTTCAGAATTTTTTTTTCCAACATTGGTTGTTCTACAACTTCGCTGAAGGTCGTTTGGCTCCAGCTAGAGTGATTAAAAAGTTCATTTTTTGATCTTTGTAAAATTAGAACCACCCTAACTGTTGTTTTAACAAAAAGAAGGGGCTCACAAACTATGAAAACTTACCCAAAGACTTATTAAGGCTATGTTGTTTAGTTTCAAAAATCTCAAAATTCTTGCTAAATTTGCATTCTGAACCACTAAATAGTTTGAACAGAAAACTCATTTTGTCTGTACTGACTTTTAACTTTCAATTACTGTTTTTACAATTGACGAATTTCGCGCTAACTCGAACAAATGTTGGCAGCACCCTCTCAGATTTTAATGAAACTTTCTGTACATGAAGACTTTGTCACAAAAAGCCACTTTTCATATTTTGTTTTTCCAAAAATGATTTAGACTGTCTTTTGAAAAGGGTCAAACTTTTTACCAATTTTTTTTCAAATGGCTATAGTCTAAAAATGACAAATCCTACAAAAATGTTGTAGGAGTAGTTTTCACAAAATTAGTCAAATTTTCGAATAAAAAAATATTTAAAAAATTCTTCATTGACTCCTACACTAAAAAAATCGATTTTAAAAATTCAAAGTCGATTTACAAAAAAAAACCCATTTTTGATTTGGATGAAATTTTGTCCCAAGAGAGAAAATTATGTTTCCTACCAACCGTCAAAAATTCATGTTGGGCACTTTCGAGGAAAAAAGTCATTTGAAAAAAAGTTTACCTTGTTTAAACTGAATTTTTTTTCATCGGTGTATTTTTATCGAAAACTAAACCAATGCAAGTCATGAACATCTCCGAATCGATTTTCCCAGCTGCTAGTTGCCTGATACATGCAAAAAGTATCAGTAACGAATTTGGTATATATTCATAACAAACTTGAATGAAGACTAGAAGATGGGAAAATCGGAAGACTGCAGTTCATTTATTCCTCTCAAAACTGATAAATTTTATGAAACAATTGACAAATTTGTCTAAAATTTATTTTATGTCTGATGGAGCAGCAGCACAACACAAAAATAAGAAAAACTTTGCAAGCTTGTGTAGATTCCAATCAAAGTATGACTTAAGGTTGGAGAGAGAATGGGCCAAAATCGAAAACGAAAAAAGCAGTTTTTTTCCACACCGAGTGTTAGATCTTCATAAAAATCGATCAGCTTATGTAAAATGTTATTACAGTACTGTTGATTGATTTTTACGAAGATCTAATACTCGGTGTGGAACAAAAACTGCTTTTTTCGTTTTTGATTTTTGATTTTTTTTTCTCTCCAACCTTAAGCGCAGAATGGCATTTTGTTGCAGCATCCCATGGAAAAGGACCCTGTGATGCTATTGGTGGCACTCTCAAGCGAATGGCAAAAAGCTAGTCTTGCTCGCAACTATGGAAATACCATAACAAGTCCCCAGTTATATAACTGGACAGTTGAACAAACTGATAAAAATATCACAAAATTAATTTTCTGCTACATATTCACTGAACAGCACAACAAAATGTCAGAAGAACTCTAAGATAATAACGCCAAAACAATATCTGGAACTCAAAAATTCCACAGTTTTGTGCCTATTCCTGGGGACAAAGTAGAGACGAAAAGGTATTCTAATTCAGAAGATGAACTAAAAATATTTTCCTTATGTAGAAATAATACAAAATAGCATGCATGAAGATTGTTTTAAGACAAATGTAATATATAAAAATAAATAAATAATTATGTAAAATTCAATACATAATGTTGTGTTGGTTATTTCTTTCTCTAATTCTTCCTCAGGATTAAACAAGAAAATAAAAAAGTAATAATGGAATATTTGTTTAACGACATAAACTCTTTTAAATGGGATTCTTGATTAAGGAGTTACATACCTTTTAGTGATAAAAATGCCAAGAAAGTTTGATAATTTGAATAAAGAAATAAAGGAATAATTTCATTACATCAAACTTATAATATTTTGGTAGTACATTTTTCAGTAAAATAAACAAGAATAAGTTTAAAAAAATAAATTGCGAATTGGCGGAGTTATGGCTTTTTCCACGAAAACCTTTTTATTTAAGAGGTTTTCGGTGATCACGATTGAAGACCAATAGATCATCAAAAAACCCAAAACTCAAAAAAATTTATTAGTATATGAGTATTCCTCGTGCCTGAACGATTAGTTAAATAAATAATAATTTTTTTCCTGCATTCGAGAACATTATCAGCAAAAAATCGCTGTTTTAAGCTCTAAAAATTGTATTAAAAAATTCTTATCCATGAAACAAAAATTTATGAATAAAAAAGGAATCAATTGAAAAAATTAAGAAAATTGATTGAGTAGTTTTTCGGTAATCGTGATCACGGAAAAACCATTTTTAGTAAAAGTAGGAGTCAATGAAGAATTTTTTCAATATTTTTATTCGAAAATTTGACTAATTTTGTGAAAACCACTCCTACAACATTTATTTATAGGATTTGTCATTTTTAGACTATAGCCATTTGAAAAAAATGGGAAAAAAGTTTGGCCCTTTTCAAAAGACAGTCCGTATCATTTTTGGAAAAACAGAATATGCAAAGTAGCTTTTTGTGACAAAGTCTTCATATACAGAAAGTTTCATCAGAATCTGAGAGGGTGCTGCCAACTCTGAATACGATTTGGCGCGAAATTCGTCAATTACTTCGTACATAAAACTTTGTTTTCCATTAGTTTTTGTAAACGATATTCCTATCCAATGGAGAAGAAAAATTTGAAATCGGTGAACAAACAGCTAAGATATGGAAAGTCAAAGTAGCTTTCCCATTTTTTAGCAGACTTTGTTTTACTCTTTTGACTATAACTTACGGAAGGCAACTCTATTCTTCTATTTTTGTATGATGCGACGTTTTTACAAAAGACATACCTTTCCAGTGGTGAAGATTTAAAATCGTTTGAGTAACAGCGCAGATCAACCAAAAATTCAATGGCAACTAATGGGAGCGTTATACTGTTCATTTGAAACTAAGTTTGTGCAAATAGGTTCAGCCATCCCTGAGAAAATTGTGTGACATTATTTGACACACACATACACATACAAGAATTTTGCGATCTCAACGAACTGAATCGAATAGTATATGACACTCGGCCCTCGGTTAGAAAATCGATTTTTAGAGTGATTGCATAGCCTTTATTTATATGAGTAAGGCCAAACATGGCAAAAAAGCCACTTTACCCTATGTCCAAGAATTAAGTTACCCACTATATCAATTCGTTCCTGAGTTTAAAGCTTGTATCATTCGTTTACGTGCGATGCTATAAACTCAGTAAAACGTCACGTCAATAAACGGTCACTAAGTAGCACTTTAATTAAATTGCACTTTTTACCAGCTAGCCATAATGCATACACGCTTCAAATAATGAATGCGTAAATATCTCATCGTATATTTCACTGTCTAATGCGTGCCTGCTTCACATGTAAAACAAGGCATATCATGTAAACACCTGGCTATTAGGATTTTTTATTATTATGTGTTTTGGAATTTTATCTCCACTAAATTGTAAGGTCAGTACTCCGGATACCATCAACGGAGACGACAAGAAATGCTCTTCGACGCTCGGCTTTTTGATAAAAGCCGGTCCGACACACACGTGACGCAATCAGTTCCCTCCGAACTCTCATTCTTCGAGCAATGATCGACCGGTTAGAGCATACGATGTACGAAATAGACAGTTGCTTATTCGAGATTCCCAGTGTGGAGAAAACTCCAAACAAGTACGACGACCGAATCCCAGATATGGGTGAATTTTACAAAAAGAAAATAGAAGAACAATTACGTGAAAATGACAATCTTCGGGTGCAAGGTCTTCAACAACTTCGCGATTGGATCGCCAAGCATCCACACATCAGAAAGTGTCGAACGGATAGTCAGTTTCTGCTTAGGTTTCTCCGCAGCAAGAAGTACTCCATCAACAATGCGACGGAAACACTGGAACGGTACCTGGTCTGTCGTGCGCTGCATCCTGCCTGGTTTACCCTACTGGATATTGAAGATCCGGACATAAATGCCCTTTTCGAGGCTGGATATCTGTTCCCAATGTTGGAGCGTGACAGCAAAGGTCGCACTTTGATATTCAACGAAACCGCTCAGATGGATCCGACAAGATTTACGGCCGCGCATGTTGTCCGTCTTCACGCGTTGATCATCGAGTCCCTATCCGATATGCCGGAAGTGCAATGCGCCGGGCTGGTTGTAATATACGATGTGTCCGGGCTAACACTGGCTCAGCTAAGTTTGGTGTCGTTGAGGGAAATCAAGCTCCTAGCACAGCATCTGAGCAAGGCCATGGCGATAAGTTTTCAGGAGATGCACTTTGTCAATGCCCCCGGGGCGGCGCTTACCATTGCCAACTTCGCTCTGCAGATGCTCAGCGACAAAATGCGGGAGCGTGTATTTGTAAAAGTTTATGAACAAGATTTGGACTTTTATTAATTTTTGTTTTTCCCCATAGTGCCACCGCAACTGGGAGGAACTATACGCGAAAGTGGACAGAAACCTACTACCGAAGGAGTTCGGTGGGAAAACCCCAAAGGCGGAGTGTATTAGCGCAGGAAGGCTTCACATGCAGAAGATACGCAACCGTTTGCTCAACAACGACAATATGGAGATTGAAATTACCAAAGATTCCAAGTACTGGCAGGAAGCGAATGATACCGAGCTAGAAACTGGTGCCATAGGTAGCTTCCGACAGCTTGCAGTGGATTAAAAATACCAAAAACCAGTTCCTATTGTATGGGGTTGGTTTTGTCGATACCGTTGGTCGATAAGCTATGTTTCAAAATAGTGTTCGTAAAATAATGCCCGATTTATTGTTGGTCAATAATTCCGAAAATAAAAATTCTGATCCTCCTCAAGCCGCAAGTAATTGCAGTTAATGAGTATTGGTTGAGTTTTCAAATAGCAGATTTTTTCTGACCTGTGAGTAGATTTCACGGGAGATAAGACCATTCGCTGAGATCAGACAGAATTTCGAATCAAAGCGCGTATTCGATAATATTAAGGAACATCTTCATCGCTTTTTATTACCTAATGAGTACAAAAGACACAAGTCTGAAATAATTCGTTCGTGAACCAACATGAAAAATATCTTTTCATTGCCTCTTAAAATGTCTACTAGATTTTACATAATCATTTTAATTGTTTGTTACATTCACTGTAATTAGAAAGGTTGATTACAATTCGAATCTTTTCAAATATGGTTTTAAAGTTTTAGTCAGTACGAGGCCTAAATCATAATATATGATACCGTTAAACGGGGTATCTTTGATCACCGGGGTAAGTTTGATCAAATGAGACTTTTTTCAGTAATATACGATAAGATGGTTCCCCGTAACAAAATTATCGAAATAAAAAACAAACCATATTCTAAACATGATCAGCGTCTATCAGTAACGATTATTTCGTCTTTTCAGGTACTATTTATGAGCACAAATTCAAATTGAAAATTATAACTCTCATGCATCACTTCAATCTGTTCACACAATACCTTGTATATTAATGAAATCAGTCAACTTCAACTAAGCTGATAATTTTTTTTAGAATCCGTATATATTTTTGTTCATTAATTCAATAAAAAATCGAGATTTAGTTGTGAACTATTTCATTTTGAATATTTTCCTGAAAAAGTTCGATGAAAGCCAAATGTATCCTTCTAGGCAATTTTGTTCTCGTTCGAGACGTCACAATATCGGGCCATGAAATTGCCTGCATATATGAAATTTACACAACATTTCAAGCATTACCTCTCATTTCGATCTAGACATATTTTGTTGATCAAAGTTACCCCAAAAGGACCGAATGAAAATTTACATCAAAGTAATTTTATTTTTATAGTAAATCAAAATAAAATACCCAACTATTTGAACAGTTTCAATCTATGACTACCAGTACTTGTTTTCAAAATGCAAACAGGTACATCTACTTGAAGTCGAGATAGTTATTCGAAAAATATTTGAAAAAGTATTCAATGATCCCCCGTTTTACGGTACGAAGAACGAATTGAGCACATTAGCCTTACGATATGCAATTAAATTTCGTTGCGTTATTGTACGCAAAAATGCGTTACGCTTTAAAAAATCAAAAGACTTCAAGTCAGATGTATAAGTATAGGGGCATTCAAAGAGCTGCGAGATTCTATACTCCTTTTCTAAATACAACTTTTCTAAAAAATAACTCTTACAAATAGCTAACCAAAATGAACGGATATCAGGTAAGCAGCTAGATTAAAATATTAAATTAATAAATTCGTTTTCATCATTCAAGTTCTGTCCGTTTTACGGCAACTACCTTCCAGTAGTTAATCATCCGATGGCGATGCAGCGGCAACCGATACTGCAGCCAACGCAATATCGACCACCAGTGTATCCACCTCATCCCTATCGACCCTTTTACGGGTAAAAAGGTTAATAGACAAAACAAAAGGGACAATATCCAGGGAGACACCCAGGGAGAGCAACCAACCCAGCCTCCTAACAAACCTGGTGCCGATAATCAACCTGGGCCCTTAAATGACAGTACTGAAACAAATAAATAATTTGGGTCTTATTCTGCGCGGCGTTTCTCCGGTAAAAGATAATAAAATACGAACTAAATAAGATTTCCTGTTTTAGTCTAATGAAAAAAGCTAGCAATCTCCTGTCCGGGATGGGCTGGGGTTGTTCCGTCTGATCGGTGTTGATTTATGATGTTGTTCTCAGTCTTTTTATTAAGTAATCTTGGAATTCTTTGTTAAAAGCAGGTTCTTGAAATGGAGCGTGGCGAGGAGAATACATCGTCTCCCAAATTTTTAAACTTCTCACGTCCAACACAAATATGCAAGTATGGCAGAAAATTTAAAACAAAATTACAAAAAATATTAAAATTAATTTACGCAACATGACGTACTATTGGTTTTGTAGAGGAAATAAGTGTCATTACAATTCTCGTTGGCAATTTTTTGGAATTTACATTCCCCTCCAGAATCCGGATAATGTTCAGTATGACAGGTGAACTTTTTGGTATGGAAGCTTTTCTGAAAAAGAGCTTTTTTGTAGCTGTATATAAGCTTTTTTGTTGGTAGAAAATATTTGCACGTGGGGATAATTTGGAAAAATCCTAAAAAATAATAAAATTAGCTTACGCAACATGATGTACTACTGGCTTTGTAGAGGAAATCAGTGGCTACTAGAATTACTATATTTCATTACAATTCTCGTTGGCATTTTTTTTGGAAAGTTTTGCTAGTAAAAAGTACCGTAAAACGGGGGAACATTGATCACTTTTCAAAACTTTTTCGAATAACCTTTCTCATTTCAAGTAGATGTAATTGTTTGCATTTTTAAAACGAGTACTGGTATCCATAGATTGAAAATATTCAAATAGTTGGGTATTTTATTTTGTTTTACTATAAAAATAAACTTACTTTATTGTAAATTTTCATTCATTGCTTTTGAGGTAATATTGATCAACAAAATGTCTATCGAAATGAGAGATACGCTTGAAATGTTACGTGTAAATTTCATATCTGCAGGCAATTTCATGGCCCGATATTGTGACGTCTCGAACGAGAACAAAATTGCCTAGAAGGATACAGTTGGCCTTTATCGAAATTTTTCAGGAAAACATTCGAAATGAAATAGTAAACAACAATAATTTCGGATTTTTGCCTTTCTCATATAAAGAAAGGCTATGCAATCACTGAAAAAATCGACTTTTCAACCGAGGCCCGGAGGACCGAGTGTCATATACCATTCGATCCAGTTCGTCGAGATCGGCAAATGTCTGTGAGTATGTGTGTGAATGTCATTTAAACTCACAGTTTTCTCAGAGATGGCTGAACCGATTTTCACAAACTTAGTTTCATCTGAAATGTATAACGCTCCCATAAGCTGCTATTCAATTTGTAGTTGATCCGACTTACGGTTCCGGAGTTACGGGTTGAAGAGTGCGGTCACACAGCAAATTCCCATATAAACTGGTACAACCATGAAGTCGAAATGATGTAAAACATATTAAAATAGTTTCAATATTACTCTAATTTGCGGGTCTGGATCACTAATGATAAATCAAAGCAGCTTTGGCCACATTGGCCACCCACGACGGTTCATGATGCCTTCGGGAAACTCGCCAAGTTCCGAAACTAATATCGCACCTATTACCCAGCGAATTCTCTACAGATTTTTACAAACTTGATTTCAAATGAAAGATACAGTACTGCCATTAACTGCTGCTGAATTTCATTCGGTTCTGACTCTTGGTTCCGGAGTTACAGGTTGGTTAGTAAGGTTACACTGGAATTTCCCATATAAATCGATAAAATCGTAACACCGCAGAAGCTAAAAACTATTGAAATGGTCACCAAATTACTTCTAATCGCAGATCTAGATCACTGATTGCCAATCAAATATTCTTTGGATATATTGTCCACTATCGACGATTCCGGAAATCCCGGATTCCGGGCATATTCTACAATTGAAGTCACATCGGTTCTTCGGTGATGACTGAAGCGATGTTCTCAAACCAAGTCTGAAATGAAAGGCATCATTTGCGGTTGAGTATTGTGTCGCCACTCAGCACCCCTCACCCTTGCCCTCACACCTCGCTCCTTCATCACTCCTCTCCTTTTGGATCTCCCTGCAATCCGCATTTCCTTCATCCACCCCGTATACCGAAACAAGATGAAGGATTTCTGACATATCCTCCACTCCCACTCTACTAAACCTCCACCCCCTCCACTTCCAAACCCATTCCACCAACATTTCAAAATATAATCACATGAAGATAACATTGAACTCATGTTGATTAAGTTAATTAAATATTAGGGGAGCCCGGAGCTAGTTGGTGGTTGGGGTAAGTTGGCGGAATCCCTTTGTCTTCATTTCTATTAGACATATAGCGCTGCGTCTCATTGTGTACCTCAAGTTATGTGAAACCCATTATCCACCGTGTTTTTGTTAAAAAACATGTTGTTTTGTAAAAATTTTGGCCGATATTGTGTTTTCGAGCATACCAAGTAAACTTTGTGTTATTTAGGGAGATTTTAAATCTATTTCTCAATTGATTTCATTTTACGATAATGCGTAAAAGAGCTTTCAGTATCCGTATATATTAAATCTATCCATGAATTAAACTTATTTTTTAAGTAGTATTTTGTAAAATATGCGGTTGGAGTAAGTTGGCGGTGACGCACGCTGGGCAAGTTGGCGCTACTATTTACAGTGCAAATATAGTCATCAAATATGTTTATTTTCGGAATGCACTCCAAACTAAAACTTTGTGTATCTCGTCAATGCTGGGGATATTTACTTCGGCCAATCAGCTGAAGAATTTCGAAAATATGCTTTTGAATATGGAATACGCGTCAAAGTAAAACGCCGGGGTATTGAGACTGAAATATATTGGCAATTGTCGGTTAATATACAATTTTATTGAAAAGACATTCAGCACAAACCTTTGATATAATTTAATTTCCATTTTCTGGCGTATTCATACATACCGGCAACTTACCCCCGGGCCAGAGTAAATTGGCGGGATTTCCGCGTCGCACATTTTTGTCTATAAAAACAAAGATAATGCAACAAACACTGTGATAAAATTCAGGGATGTTGGCTACAGCCGCATGTTCTATTTTGCAAGATCTATCTACATCAAAGCGGGAAAAAATGGAAACTGAAAACACCGCAAACTAGCCCCGGTCTCCCCTATAATCTTTTGTTTAAAGTGAGTCTGCGTCTACTTTCGTGGTAGTCGTGGGATACGTGCTAAGTGAAATAAGAATGTAACAGACATTTCCACAATTCTATTGAACAAAACCAGCTAATGAATCATAGTTTGGATAAATGAGAAAGGCGCAATTGCACCACTAGGTGGATTAAAACAGGTTTTTAAATGAATTATTGAACAAAGATATTTACGGTTTCTAAAAAAATTATCAGTTTAGTTGAAGTTGACTGAGTTCATTAATATACAAGGTATTGTTTGGACAGATTGAAATGATTCATGAGAGTTTTTCAATTTGAATTTGTGCTCATAAATAGTACCTGAAAAGACGAAATAATCGTTGCTGATAAATGCTGAACATGTTTGGAATAAGGTTTGTTTTTTGTTTGAATGATTTTGTTAGAGGGAACCATCTTGTCGTATATTACTGAAAAAAGTTTCCTTTGATCAAACTTACCCCGGTGATAAATTTATAATTTTTTATTGTCCATGATCCTCAGAAACTTAAAAAACTAAGATAAATATTGCAATATAAAGATATTATAAAAATTAAACTCCAATCGTCATGTTCCTAGGAGGAGTTTTGAAGTGTGTGGGTAGAAAGATTTAAAGAACAGAGGTGGCAATTCAATACATCATAAAAGATTAATCGGCCTGGCCATGGCTAAATTAAACCCTTGTAGTACAATATGTATTTAATTATGTACTATTTATTCGTAAGAAATGCATCATGTGTACATCAACGCCATTACCAAGGGACATCTTACGATACATACAGCTCAGAAGACATCAAAGAAATGTTTTTGTTCGCTATTTAAAAACCTTTGATGCCACTTTGCATCACTTTCGTGTTATGCGCCTGCACTAATCAACCTTCGCAGTTCCGATGCATCGTCTAACTGAAGGGTTGTTACAAAAACAAACACATTTTAGCACCTTTTCATTCGGTCATAGTCAAACCATTTTATGAGTGAATCGTTTGTCGACGAACAAAGTATCACAGCGTTCCGTATCCCGCTAGAACCACAGATGCGCTTCAAGATATTTACATAATAGCATCCGAAGCATTCATCGAACACATGGTCGTACTGTTTCTCCGGAAAACTGCCCTTGGTCGTGGTAGTCAATCTTTCTAGACAGTAGATAAATACCTATCGCACATTCGCACATCACCAAGAGTGACATTAGGTACAAGTTTAACTTTATTACTTTGAATCGACATACGTACGGTAGATGTTTTTGAGTGGGACTACTTGTTGCTATTTTAGCTAAAGTATCTTCTGTCAGTAGTTATATGTAGTCATAAAAAGGGGGGAGGGGTAGGGGTGTTACTTCTGGGTATAAGTGCCAGGGGAGGAAGGGTGAACATCGATGCCAGGGGGAGAAAATTGTTAACTTTCAGTTTCAGGTATCGGGAGATCAACGGCATGGATTACAAACTCGGGTGGCCTTCATCAGGAAGAATCAAGTACTGGGACGCTGGGTGATCCTCCTCAGGACGGCAGAGGTTTCTCCAGACGATTTTGTAGTGCGGCTCAGATGTGGATCGGCAACGCTTCGAGTTGCGCGTGTAATGTTCGTGCTGTAGGTCCTGTGTTTGTTGGCTCATTCGACAGAGATGTTTTGTGTCGCCTTGGAGTCGCATCAAACCATCGTGGGTGTATGGTACAGGCCGAAGAGGGCACTTCTGAGAATGATAAGAAAATTAAAAGGGGCAGTTAAATTTGTATATTGATGGCTTTTAGGAAGGTTTATACGAGGGACATACAGAGAAGATCGTGGCTTGCCAGTACATCTCGAACTGGGACGTAGGGTGGTCTTCCTCGGGACCGCAGGGTATCCATTAGCCGAGATCAGGCGGAATTGCACTCGATGCACGCCCAGAAAATGTGCTCGATGTCGTGATAGCCGTCGCCACAAGCGCAGATACCACTATCCACGAGCCTAATACGCCGGAGATGTGCATCCAGCGTGTAATGGTTTGTCATGAATCGGGACATCACACGAATAAAGTCACGACCCACATCCATCCCCTTGAACCACGGTTTCATCGATACCTTACGGACTATCGACTAAGCCACCTTCCTAGCTCCCCTCTGCTCCACGAAGTTTGCCAACTTTCGAGGGTTCTCTGATGAGTAATACTGAAAAATTCGCTGAAGCAAATTGGTCTTTCATAAATGTCACCTTCTAGAGCACCCACCTTAACTAAGGAGTCCGCCTTCTCATTACCCGGATTGGAGCAATGAGAAGGTACCCAAACCAAGGTAATCTGGAAAGATTGGTCAGATAAAGCACTCAGTAGCTCCCGTATTTCCCCCAAAAAAAATACGAGGAGTGCTTTCCATGTTTCATCGAGCGAATAGCGTCAATGGAACTGAGGCTATCCGAAACGATGAAGTAATGGTCTGCGGGTAGTGTGTCAATGACTCCAAGGGTATACCCTGAATGGGAGCTAGTTCTGCGACGTAAACTAAAGCAGGGTCACTGAGTTTGTAGGAGGCAGTGAACTTTTGATTAAAAATACCGAAGCCAGTGGGCCCTTCGAGGTTTGATTCTTCAGTATAAAACATCTTAGAACAGTCGACTTCTCGGAATTTATTATAAAAACCTATTTCAATCCACCTAGCGGTGCAATTTTGCCTTTCTCAATCATGAATCACGAGAATGTGTGCGTTGTTTATATTCATTAAAAACTTTTTAATGCATATATTACATTTTATTAGTATACATCACATGACAACTATATACAGGAAAATAAATCATTATTCGAGTTCTTTAGCCCCTCTCTTTTATTTCTCGTTTTTAGAGTTTCCTCCTGCCTTGTGGAACCGATCAGCTCCAGAGTGCCACTATGTAACCGCCATCGCCCTTACCACTACGCCTGCATAGAAGGAAACTGAAGCGAGAGCGACTCGAGGTCCGATGACTTTTGAAAGATTCCCCGCGAGTCCGAAGAATACCATCCGCCAATCCGGTACTCGACGACTTACTATACTGAGGCGCAAATTTGATACGCTGATCCCCCTCCCCCCCCCCCCCCCCCGCCGTTCGAGCGAAAGTTGCAAGTTTTGCTCTTCTTTCCCTGTCTCTCCCCTGTCCTTGATACAACTGCTGCTACACTGATGCGGAAATAAGCCACCCTTTGAATATCTTGACCAAGCATAAGTTTTAGTTAAAAAATTCAAATTAGTATTCTGTATTCCTAGTTTTAAGATAGCTATAATTTTTACTCTTTATTGAAACTCTTGTCCTCCATCTTGTACATAGAATTGAATCCCTAGTTTTAAGATTTCTGTGAAATTTCTCATAAATATTTGTTCCCCCTTTTGTGTACTAAACTATATTGTTAGTTTTAAGATAACCGTAAAATATTTCGTAAAATACTATTACTCCCCCTCTTGTATATCGAAGTGAATCCCTTGTTTTAAATTTTTTCATAAAAAAATCTTTTGGCCCTCTTTTGTATATTGAATCTTATTTCTAGTCTTAAGATAGCTGTAAACTTTCTTTTCCTTTGTAAAAAAATATTTCAACATTGTAACCTCCTAGTTTTAAGATATCCAAAATGTAAAAACATAAGCATTTGGCACCGCCAAGCTAACGCATTTGTGCCTATCAAATAAACGAAATGAATAAAAAAAAAAATTATTCGAGTTCTAAAATTTTGAAAAAGAAAAAACAGCCACGGTAATATTGAACTGAAAAACCTGTTTTAATCCACCTAGAGGTGCAATTGTGCCTTTCTCATTTCTCCAAACTATGATTTAGTAGCTGGTTCGTACAATATAACATTATGGTAATGTTTTTCATTCTTATTACACTTGGTAAGTATATATAAGAGCACCTTTTTGCATTCATCGCGGTATCGGTTTGAATCGGAGTTTTCTATGTGATCGCACTCCACAACCCGTAACTCCGGAACCGGAAGTCGGATGGAGATGGAATTTAATATCGGTTTCCGGGGACGCAACACCTTTCATTTGAGACTAAGTTGATCAAATCGGTCTAGCCATTTTTGAGAAACCAATATAACCGTTATTCTGAATTTGGATGCTTCCGGATCCGTCGATGGTGGCCAGTGTGGCCAAAGAGACTTTGAATGACTGTTGGTGACCTAGATCTACAAATTCAACAAATGTGTTTACATTTTGGAAAAAAATTCACCTTTTTACATTCATCGCAGAATTCGTTAGAATCGGGATTTGCTGCGTGATCGTACGTATCACCCTGTAATTCAGGAACCAGAACTCGTATCCACACAAAATTCAACAGCAGCTGATGGACCTTTCATTTAAAATCAAGTTTGTCAAAATCGGTTCAGAAAATTCCGAGAAACCGATGTGGACAAATCAACAAATTTTGTTTTGTAACCATACTCTTCAACTCGTAATCCGGAACAAGATGTCGGTTGAAAATGAAATTCAATAGCAACCTATGGGAATATTATACCTTTCATTTGAATCTTAGTTTGTAAAAATCGGTTCAGTCATCTCCGAGAAACCGATGTGGACATTTTGTTAACAAATCCGCACATACACACATACATACATACATACATACATACATACATACATACATACATACATACATACATACATACATACATACATACACACATACATACACACATACATACACACAGATATTTTGCGATCTCGGCGAACTGAGTCGAATGTTATGAGTCGGTTAGAAAGTCGGTTTTTGGAGCAATTGCATAACCTTTCTATATGAGAAAGGCAAAAGAATAATATTTAGCTTAATCAGCATGAGTTCAATAGTATTTTCATGTGATTATATTTTGAAATGATGGTGGAATGGGTATGAAAGTGGAGGGAATGGGGGGTTAGTAGAGTGGGAGTGGAGGATGCGTCAGAAATCCTTCATCTTATTTCGGTATACGGGATGGATGCAGGAAATGCGGGCGTGAGGGTGGTCCAAGGGGAGGGGAGTGATGAAGGATGGAGGTGTAAGGGCAAGACGGAGGGGGGGAGGGGGGCGGCGACGCAATACTCAACTGCATATTTTGTCTTCCATTTGAGACTTGGTTTGAGAAAATCGGTTCAGTCATCACCGAAGAACCGATTTGACTTTAATTGTGGAATATGCCCGGAATTCCGGACTTCCGGAATCGTCGATAGTAGGCAATATATTCAAAGAATGTTTGATTGGCAATCAGTGATCTAGATCTGCGATTAGAAGTTATTTGGTGACCATTTCAATAGTTTTTAGCCTCTGAGGTATTACGATTGTACCGATTTATATGGGAAATTCCAGTGTATCCTTACTAACACCCCTGTAACTCCGGAAGCAAGAGTCAGAACCGAATGAAATTCAGCAGCAGTCAATGGCATTACTGTATCTTTCATTTGAAATCAAGTTTGTAAAAATCGGTAGAGAATTCGTTGGGGAATGGGTGTGATATTAGCTTAGGAACTTGGCGAGTTCCCCGGGGGCGTCATGACCTGTCATAGGTGGCCAATTTGGTCAAAGCTGCTTTGATTGATCATTAGTGATCCAGACCCGCAAACTAGAGTAATGTTACATCAATTTTAATATGTTTTACATCATTTGAACATCATGGTGGTACCAGTTTATATGGGAATTTGCTGTGTGACCGCACTCTTCAACCCGTAACTCCGGAACCGGAAGTCGGATCAACTAAAAATTCAATAGCAGCTTATGGGAGCGTTATACCTTTGAGATGAAACTAAGTTTGCGAAAATCGGTTCAGCCATCTCTGAGAAAATTGTGTGAGTTTAAATGACACACACACACATACACACACACATACACACACACACATACATACACACACACAGACATTTGCCGATCTCGACGAACTGAATCGAATGGTGTATGACACTCGGCCCTCCGGGCCTCGGTTAAAAAGTCGATTTTTACAGTGATTGCATAGCCTTTCTTTATATGAGAAAGGCAAAAAGGTGCAAAAAGGTGCAAAAAAGTCCCAAAAAGTCGATTTTTATGAAAAAAAATAGAGTTCCGGCTTATATGGGAATTTCATGTGTGACCGGACCGTTCAGTCTATATTTCCGGAACCATACAAGAGATCCGTGCGAAATTTTACATACATCTGTGGGGATAATATAGATATCATTTGGGACTAAGTTTGGGAAAATCGGCCCAACCATTTCCGAGAAACTGATATGAGTTTGCTAGTTATGAAAGATGGCCGCTTTTCCCGGGCACTTCCGGAACCGTCTATGGTGGTCAATGTAGTCAACGAAACTTTTTTGGCCGTCGGTGACCTAGAACTGCAAAGTTATTTGAGAGACATTTTAGCGAAATTTTTACCTTTTTTGCTTCCATCGGAGTATCGGTTTGAATCACAATTTGCTATGTGATCGCACGCCACAACCCGTAACTCCGGAACCGGAAGTCGGTTGGGGATAAAATTTAATAACCATTTACGGGGACGCAACATCTTTCATTTGAGACTAAGTTTGGTTGATTCGGTCTAGCCATCTCCGAGAAACCGATGTGACTGTTAGTCTGAATTTGGATACTTCCGCCGGGGCTTCCGGAATCGATGATGGTGGCCAATGTGACCAAAGAGACTTTGAATGGCTGGTAATGGCCTAGTACTACAAATCGAAGCAGTTGTGGTCACATTTTGGAAAAAATTTCACCTTTATACATTCATTGCAGAATTTCTTAAAATCGACATTTTCTGCGTGATCGTACTCATGACCCTGTAATTCCGGAACCGGAAGTCGGATCCATTAGAAATTCAATAGCAGCCTATGGGAACGTTGCACCTTTCATTTGGGACTAAGTTTGTAAAAATCGGTTCAGCCATCTCTGAGAAAAGTGAGTGAGATTGTGTTCGCGTACACACACAGACGCACATACACACACACATGCATACACACACATACATACACACACACAGACATTTGCCGAACTCGACGAACTGAATCGAATGGTATATGTCACTCGGCCCTCCGGGCCTCCGTTAAAAAGTCGGTTTTCAGAGCAATTGCAATACCTTTCTATTGAGAAAGGCAAAAATGTTTGGAACCACTTGTGGGCGTTTGTGGTCCGGAATTCCACTAATCTCGTCTTTCATGGATGTGTCGAAGAAAACAGTAGATTCAGAAATATTTATGAAATGCACACGGTTGGGATTATAAGAAGAAGGATTAATATTCTGCGCCATGTAGTCAAAGTACAGGGACATAAAACGGGTCTGAGAATTGAGCTCAATCACCACCATTTCCATCAAAATATCGCATCGAATGAGCAATCGATATGAGAGTTCCCAAAATCGATTTTTCGGCGGAAGAACGCCCAACAGGACTTTGAGACTCATCGTATGGGTCGACTGCATGCACCCTAAGGCGATACGCAAAGAACGATACTGAATTCTTTCGAGTTTGATGAAATGTATGTTCGCGGCGGAGCGAAAGCAGAAGCATCCGTATTCCATTGCCGGCAGTATCGTTGTTTGGTACAACCTAATTAGGTCTCCTGGGTCCACCATGTTCCGGTTATTGTATGAAGAAAGTTGATCCTTTGCTGGCATTTCTGTTTCAGATACCGAATATGGCATCCCCAAGTACCTTTCGAGTCGAACCAGACCCCTAGATATCTTACTGTGAAGACCCGAGCAATAGTTTGACCCATTAATAGAAGCTGTAGTTGTGCTGGTTCACGCTTCCTAGAAAATACAACTAGCTCAGTTTTCTCCGTGGAGAATTCGATACCCAGCTTAATAGCCCAAGCAGACAAATTGTTCAAGGTATTCTGTAATGGTCCTTGTAGATCGACAGCTTTGGGTCCCGTTACAGAAACCACGCTATCGTCTGCTAGTTTCCTTAACGTGCAGGAATTGTCAAGACATTCATCAATGTCGTTGACATAGAAATTGTATAACAGGGGGCTTATACATGAGGCTTGCGGAAGGCCCATGTGGCTAAATCGTGAAGTCGATAAGTCACCATGCGAAAAATGCATGTGCTTTTTCGACAAGTTTAGTAAAAAGTTGTTTAAAGTCGCTGAAAGACCATGCTGATGCAGCTCTGCACTCTGCACTCTGTGCACTCTGAAAGAATGTTGATAGAAACTCCCCTGAACAGAAGACCCCTTAATATTTAGGAACACTGATGCCATCTGCTCTTTACTAGCATAGGCCATTTGGCCTGCGTTAAGCCAAACCGAGCTAAGCGCCATAACTTTTTTCGTGTATTTTTCGTACCAAAATTAATTTTTCGATAACTTATCATTTACATAGAAAGTTAAAGAACACTGGCTTGCTTTCGTTTGCTATTTGGGTTCCCAAAACATAACAGATATTAGAGTTCCTGGTGCTACATTGGATGCTGGAGCGATTTTAGATAAAGTACCTCAAAATGGCGCTTGGTCCTCTTTGGCTTAACACAGGCCATTTGAATTTCGGTTGAGAGCAACGTAAGACAATCGTTCGTCCCTTTGCTTTTTCGAAAGCCAAATTGTGTATCTGACAGTAAGCCATTTGCTTCGACCCGATTGTCGAGGCGGCATAGGATCTTTTTCTCGAACAACTTCCGGATACAGGACAGCATTGCGATCGGTCGATATGAATTGTGGTCGGAGGCTGAGTTTCCTGCTTTTTGGATGGCTATGACCTTCACTTATCTCCAATCGAGTGGGACAATGTTAGCCTCAAGAAACTTATTAAATAAGTTCAACAGGCGTCGCTTGGTAAAGTCTTGCAGATTCTTCAACAAGTTGAATTTGATTCTGTATGGCCCTGAAGCTTTATTGTTGCACGACAAGAGTGCAAGTGAGAACTCCACCATCTGTGCCGGGGAGGAATCCGGACAAACCTTCTTGGCGAAATCGAATATCCAAGTGTTTGAATATTCCGCGCTCTCGTTAGTACAGTTTCGGTTTCGCAAACGTCGGGCAGTGCCCCAAAGAGTGCTCATCGGTGTTTCTCTCTCCGTCAACGAACCGGTGCCAGTAACTACGTTTCTTGGCTTTCATCAAACTCTTCATTCACGTTTCTAACGTCGCGTATTGTCGATAGCTAGCAGGTAATCCGTCGTCACGAAACGTCTTATACGCGGCGACCTTGTCCGCGTACACGTCTGAGCACTCTTTTGTCCTATCACGAATTAGGAGAACGTTTTTGTATGTTCGTGCCGGGTACTGGCTTAGTCTGAGCTTGTTTCGCGCTATCGAGAACCAAGCAAGCCAAAAAGCCGTACTCTTCCTCCGGAGGAAGTTTTTGGGCAGATTCGAAGTTGTCGGATATCGCGGCAGCATCACTCGTGTCAAAATTGTCAAATTGAAGCTATCGCAAAGATCGTGAATTAAGGACGACCGGTTATCCTCATAGAAGCAACCCCATACTGTACCGTGGGAGTTAAAGTCTCCTAAAATTTGTAAGTAGGGATTTGCCCACTACTCGGGTTCTTGTGCCCGGCGAACCCTTCTTTTCAGGGCGGCCTAGGTGTTCCTACCGGAATTTCGGATTTTCGTATAATAACAAACAAAAAAAAGAAAAAAACAAATGAACTAAATTTACCGACTTTTATTCTCCTCTCCTCTGTGCTGCACTACGCCGGTGAAACTAATCAGCTACTTTTGGCCATGGCGGAACGCGAAGGTTTATCCGACCGGCCGGGACTTCGACGGCCGTGTTCTCCTGCTGGTACCGTTGGCTGCTATCGCAGCGGTCCTTTACAATTAGCCAGGGAGGTGAGGAAGGCTCTTTTGTTGGAACCTCCCTAGCGAGAGGGCGATTAATCGCCGGGTCCACTCACTCCCCGTGGATGGCCCAGGTAGATACCTTAGTAAACTACGTCAGGTGGATCCGTTGTCCTACCTGCTTCGCCCTCCTTTGCGATTAACTGTGGAGGAGAGCTATGCTCGTTCGGCTGATCCTCCACATTGAGGGCGGCGTGGTGTCACTGGGTCCTTGGTAATTAGCCGAGGAAGCGGGTGGCTCCTTTGCGTTTAGCTTCTGATATACGGCGACCCAACACCACAAAACACTATGGTAACCGAACCACGACCGACACTTTTCGACAGGATTACTTGCCGTCGCACGCGCTTAATTCTCGGTCCAGTGGCGGGACTGTCCCGGAAAAAACACTATTTACGGACGTCTGTTCTACGCCGTGGTTCGTCACTTTCTAAAAAAGTCGATGACCGCCTTCCTCACGACACGAAAAAAACAAACACCAACACCAAAAAAACCGTACCGCCGCGTGTTTAACAAAAATTACCCCAATCTGATCTAACCAAATCGTTCACAAAATATAAACAAAATTTAACGTAAAAAGCGAACGATCATATGGAACAGTGGTGAGCATAACTTTACGTAAACAATACACTCTACGGAGTGTATACGCAAAAGAGGTATATTTCCACCCAGTGCTAAATTGTTACCCTGACTGGTTACAAACTAGTCGCGGTGCTGGCAGGGATTCTAAGATGTCTTGTAGTCGTCGGTGCCTGTGTTGGGGGGAATATATATAGAAGCTATGCAAAGGCCTTTGCCTTTGGTTGTTACTTGACAAGCGACAACTTCAATACCTTTTATCGAGGGAGGTTAATTCTGTAGAAAGAATAGCACTTTTTGATCTCCAAAAAACTCCTCCATAGAAGGTGTCTCGAACCAGGCGAATAATATTACAATCGTGGAAGTTGAGATCTATATTTGAAGTTACCCAAGTTTCACATAATGCAAATGCATCGCAACTCAAACTATCTATTAAAATTTTGAAGGAATCGATTTTCGGGATGATACTTCTGCAATTCCAGTGTAGAACAGTGATCAAATACGTGACCTCGTTCGATGAATTAGCCATCGAAGGATACAATCGCTGAAAGGAGGGGCCATTTAGCAGTCAACTGCTTCAAAAATGTTCTTACTGTAGGGAGAAAAGCTAACATAAGACTTTTAATAGGATCAGTTATATTGAAAGTTTTTATTATCCAGTCCACTATGTCCGAGAGTTTGATAATTCCAGTGCTGTGATTATTCTCGAACTGAAACAACTCCTTCTCTGAGCTTAATCCTCCGAGACCAGGAGCTACTTGCTTCGGTTTGGTTGCAGCACTTCCAATAGATGTCACTTTCGGAGCCCCGTCAAGGGATACCTTCTGGCCTTTACAAGGAACTTTAGGAGAAGAAATGTTCGTCCTTTTGCTATAACTTCTAGGCACCCTAGTAGATGTTCCCTCTTGTGGGTCATCAGCCTCGCCCTCGTCAGGAGGCAAGTGAACATAGATGTTTGTTGAGGATGGTGGCGTAGCTTTCTTTAGCATCTCTGCGAAAGAACGTTTGGATCGTCCCGCAAGGGAACGTTTCAGCACAGATAACAGACGTTTAGGCTAGAACAAAATTTCTTAAAAAACCAGTATAAACTTTCAAATTTATAAGCGTTGGAAATCCGTGTTTCACTATTGCCATCTACGCAACTGTTTGCTACACGCGTTTGACAGCTGCACTCTAAACTGCATTGTATCGATCACTGCGCCATCTACAAACGTTTTTCAAACGTGTTTCAGACATCTGATATATTCGGAATTTCAGTACCGGGTATTTACACACGATTCAAATCGAGCCTAAACGTCTGTTATCTGTGGTTTCAGTTTATCCCCGCGTAGTTTGTACGCGGGACATGCCGAGATATCATGCAGACTCTTTGCACAGTTAGGACACTTTTCGGCTTTCTTACTGCACGAATCATCTAGTGACGGCACCGGTGGTTCAGTGGTAAGCGTGACTGCCACTCATTCCAGTTGGCCTGGGTTAAATTCCAGTTGTGATCGTTTAGATTTTTCTAAGGTGAAAAAATCTGTGGTCACGTCTTCCTTCGGAAGGGAAGTAAAGCCGTTGGTCCCCGATAGTGGAGTCACCTCTCTGGCGTCGGTAAAGAAGAAGTAGAATCCACCGTCTATACTTACTAACAAATATCCTCCTCCCGTGATACTTGTGGAGTGCGCAGTAGCATATACGGCCTTTAGCAAAAGCAAGTATCGGACTAACAATTCCTTCCCTTTGCTTCCGCGATCTACGTTCGGGCCTGGCCGGCGCCGGTATTGATCAATAAACACTTTAGGATTATCAGGAGTTGCATATTGAAAGATTTTTCGCACTCCCAAGCATAATTATCTACTGATTCCCTGTGCAACTTCAGCTAGCTTCAGTCGTACAAGCTCAAGCATCTAGATGATTCTCCCCGCATTATCCACAGCCTTATTACTACAATGCAATGGGTGGCAGTGTGACCCAATTGTTTACACTTTGTGCAATTCATGACGGTACAAACAGATACACAGGCAGACGAATCTTGCGCAAGAGGATGTAGTTCGGCAAAGCGGTACCAGCGAAGGTTACCCGATAAGAGTTTGATTGGCGGTACGTTTTTGAACCATCCCCCGAAACTACTACTGAGTGCAAACTCTTGCACTCTAGTATTTTCACTGACTGGAGTAAGCGGTCTCGAAAACGGCCAACCCCGTACTGCAGCAGATCCTCGCACGTCAAACTTTTATCGGTGACGACGCCTACAGACCGTACCTTTACAGCTGGAATATACAGTGTATATTATACACGTTATAATCCCGCGTAAAGTGCTCACAGCAAAAAAATATCGTTTGCTTGCTTTGAGTTGGCCAGCAACACCCTTATCTTGTCCGAGCGGACCTTTGAAATTTCGGTCACAGCCGAGAACTGTTCCGTCAGGTCTTTAGAAATCTGAAGAAGATTCAGCGATTTAGTCTTGGACCGAAAGAAGACCACAAATGGACCAGTTGAGAGTTCATTTGGGCCGGGCGGCATTAGGCATTAGGAGTTGAGCCCGATTCAACCTTCATTTGACCATCTGGAGAGGGAACCATCGAAAACGTCAACGCACGGGGTCAGCGTCCGCGCAGACAGAAGAAAGCAATAAATGTGCTACGAAAGATAAAAACCACTTAGGTTTGAAGTGGTGTCCAACGACGAACCGATCCAGCTTATACAGCTGGCTATTGTTTAATCCTCAAACGCGAACAAAAGACTGAGGACCGAACCGAACTGGCAAGATAACCTTGAACTCGGTTTAGCACTATTCTTTGTAGCTATACACAGCACGGACTGAAAAAAAAACACTTGTGTCTCGATCGATAGCTCGAAAACGAATGAACGGTATGCTATGTTCTTTTGTTAAAAGAACTTTGCGGTTTTGGGACAACAATATGAAAGTAAGCATTATTTTGCGATTTTTTCATTAAAAGTTTGGAAATTGCTCAACATTTTTATTTGGAAGCGCCTTTATTTTAATAACAATTTAAAGAGAACATTTAATTCTTCATCCAACGACCAGTTTATGATCATAATTGGTTGAAAAATAGCAGAGGTATTAATTTTTTTCCAAATTAGAAACTCGTTCGCATGAACTTTTAAGGGGACGGTCTCACATAAAATTTTTGAAAAATAGATTTTTTTTGCACGATTACGTATACATTCAAAAGTATGGGTGTGAACTTTGAATTTAAAACTGGAAAAAACAACGGAAAATATAATTATAGAATCCTATAGTGCAAGACAATATCTCACTAACCTCTTAAGAGTTCATGCGTGCATGTTTCCAATTTGGAAAAAAAGTAATAACTCTACCATTTTTCAACCGATTTTGATAATAAACAGGTAGTTGGATGCGAAATTTAATGCTTTCTCTAAAGTTTTATTTAAAAAAACGTAAGATTGCGTAATTTTCATAATTTCCATGGAAAAATCGAAAAATTATGGTTATTTTCATATTATTGACCCCAAAACGCAAAGTATATACACACCTAGAAAAAGTAGTATAAATTTACGTCTCCTGACCCTGACATATACGAGCTTAAAAAATGACTTAATTTTAAGTTTGATTTTAATTTTACATGCCGTTTAATTTCGTAAATCATGTAAAATTACTCCATATAGGGTGATGAGCCTATTTTCACCATACTAAGCAAGGTGCCTCACTAATTCGGTAATTTCTTGCCTTACAATGAATGGAATGCGTAAAAATTGACATAAACCGCTTTGCTTCTCTGTTAAGAACCAATATAATAACACAAATTCGTTGAAAACAGTAAAATTCTCGTGTTTGAGCACAATGAAAACTCGAATCGAGTGCCCCTATTGTTGCGCTACCATTTGACTCAATGCGTTGAACAAAGATGGCAGACACTGCTCTAACCAACGGCTTCAAATGGGTAGGGTGATAATAGAAACCTGGTGCAAATAGGCTCATCACCCTACAGCGTTTGTTCTGAATGGTAGGAAGTGTAATTTTATTTCATTGCGCATGTAAAGTATATGTATCATGTAAAATTAAACGGAACACGGTAATGTTTCGTCATTTCGTGAATTACGAGTTGTTGAATTGTGTCATGTTTGCAATTACTTCAACGATAAAATTCAGATTTTTTGGTGTGTATTTATATTTCCTGATTGTACATCATATTAACATGATTTAATCTGTTCCACAATATTCCGCCACGTCTCTCGGTCAGTTGCTGCTTGTCTCCAACCTCTCAGGTGCCCGATACTCGCCAGGTTCTGCTCCACTTGGTCCAGCCACCGGGAACCTCTCCGTCTTGTACCTGCCGGGTTGGAGGTGAAAACCAACTTGGTGGGGTTGTTGTCCGGTATCCGCACAACATGCTCCGCCCACCGTACCCTTCCAGCTTGAGCTACTTTCCGGATACTTGGCTCACCATAGAGTCGCGCAAATCCGTGGTTCATCCTTCTCCTCCACACACCATCCTCCTGCACACCACCGAAGATCCTTCTCAGCACCCTTCTTTCGAAGACTTCGAGTGCTTGAAGATCCTCCTCGAGCATTGTCCACGTTTCGTGCCCGTAGAGAACCACCGGTCTAATCAGTGTGTTGTACATGGCGCATTTCGTGCGGTGGTGAAGCTTCTTGGATCTCAAAGTTTTGTGGAGCCCATAGTAAGCACGACTTCCAGAGATAATACGCCTTCTGATCTCCCGGCTGGTGTTATTGTCCGCAGTCATCAATGAGCCTAGATAGATGAACTCGTCAACCACCTCGAACTCGTCGCCGTCGATCGTAATACTACTGCCCAAGCGTTCCCTATCGTGATCGGTTCCGCCAGCCAGCATGTACTTCGTCTTAGACACATTTATCTTCAGTCCTACTCGTCCTGCTTCCCGCTTCAGTCGAGTATACAGATCTGCTACCGTCTCCTTGTTTCTACCGATTATGTCCACGTCGTCAGCGAAGCACACGAACTGTCCGGACCTCGTGAAAATCGTGCCCCGCATGTTGAACCCCGCTCTTCGCATTACACCTTCCAGCGCTATATTGAACAGCAGACAGGACAACCCACCGCCTTGTCTTAGTCCCCTGCGTGTTCCAAACGGACCCGAGAGGCCGCCTGAAATTTTGACACAACACCTTACACCATCCATCGTTGCCTTAATCAGTCTTGTCAGCTTCCCAGGGAAGCCGTTCTCGTCCATCATTTTCTATAGCTCTACACGGTCCACCGTGTCATATGCGGCTTTAAAGTCGATGAACAGGTGATGTGTCGGACCTGGTATTCACGGCATTTTTGGAGGATTTGCCGTATAGTAAAGATTTGATCGTTTGTTGATCTACCGTTGATGAAACCGCCCTAATAACTCCCGACAAATCCATTTACCAGCGGTGATAGGCGCCGGAACAGAATCTGGGATAGCACTTTGTAAGCGGCATTTGTCACTGTGGTCGCTCTGTAGTCTTCACAGTCCAATTTGTCGCCTTTCTTGTATATCGGGGTGATGACCCCTTCCTTCCACTCCTCTGGTAGCTGTTCTCTGTCCCAGATTCTTTCGATTATTCGGTGCATGCTTTCCGTCAGTTTCTCCGGACCCACCTTGAAGAGTTCCGCTCCTAGACCATCCTTACCAGCAGCCTTGTTGTTCTTGAGCTGTTGAATAGCCTCGTTTACCTCATTCATAGTGGGCGCCGGTACATCCCCGTCGGCTGCGACACTGACATAATCGTCCTCCTCGAACGCCCGATTGTCCGCCTACGCACCATTCAGATGTTCATTGTAGTACTGCCTCCACCTTTCAACCACCTCACGTTCGTCCGTCAAGAGGTCACCTTCTATTTTACCATTTTTGGTTAACCATTTTTTATCAACGACCTATTGAGTAAATTTGTCAACAGTTGTTACGGCATTTAATTAGCAAGGGACTGGAAGGTGAAGTATATTTTTCAATATTAATCGCCTTAGTACTCAAGGGAGAGCAAGGAGTTGAAGGGAGAAAGTTTAGAAAAGCGTGGAAGGATCATATATGCAAGCTTAGAGCTTACCGGCGACTTAACTTTTTGTCTGCTACCGTAGGAGTCAAGATCTTTTGGCATTAGAAATGCGAATCACCTGAGTCTACGGCATGTCTGCTGTTTTCGCTTCCGTCGATATGACTCCACGTTCTGACGTGCTGCATTCTTCTCGTCCAATATCACTTGGCACTCGCCATTGAACCAATCGTTCCGTTGACTACTCTGTACGTATCCCAGGACGCTCTCCGCAGTGCTGCTTATGGCTGCTTTAGTCCTGGTCCAGCAAGTATGTGAGTGCTCCCGATAAAGTTAACCTGCAGTTCCATGTCCCTAGTTTCCAGTTTCTTGTCCGTTTCCGTTGCGTACGTCTGTGCCAATTTGGTCCATCCGAAATTTCTTGTTGAACTTCCTGAGCATGCTATTTTTATGGGCGGCTAGCTAGACCTGCGCCAACCTTGCAGTAACGCTGAAGGATCACGGGAAGAGAGAGAGATTTGGGCTAAGCGATTATTTAAAGGCGGCGCTGGCTCGCCTTGTCAGGACTACTTTAGGGCATGTGGTATTTAGGCCTAGAGCGTGTAGGGCCCACTACCTCGTCCTACCACAACCGCAGTCAGCCCCCGCCACGGGTCGGGTCGCGAATCACAACTAGTTGCTAGCGCGACTAAGCATTATCCACCATCTATGACCCGCCCGGTTGCTTGCAGCTTAGCTTCCCACATAGTGTTCCTCCACCACCACGGGGCCCGGAAAACGCAAAGTATCTTTGAGAAAAGAATATAACATAGCATACTGTTGGAAAGGTAATTTCTTCTTCCAGAACAACCAAAAGATTTGGAATCCTTTGAAAAATGGCCGCGAAGAATTTTTCTTAATGCCGAGAGTTCCCAAATCTAGATTTTGGGGGTATACAACATTTTTCAAACATTGTCTTGTGCTGCATTTGGCGAGATCTACAACCTATACTAGGTCACTTGAAAAGTACAAAATAACTTTAGCACCGTGTAATTAGTATATTCTAGAATATTAATTCAAGCAATTTTAATGATTTCCCTGAAAAATTATTTAAAGTAAGAGATTATAAATTCTGAGAAAGCAACAAGCTTTAAACTATACCACGCATACGGTAGAAGGTAAGGGTAATGACAAAGCATTATTATTGTCAAATCTTTATTGAACATAACAAGATATGGAATCATAGTTTGGGTAAATGAGAAAGATTTAATTGCACCAGTACTTGCATTTAAACAGGTTTTGTTAGTTGGAACTGGTACCAGGTAAACTAACGGTTGTGAATTTTCTTCTGAGCAGCGCGAATGCCGACTCTGAGGAAATAGAACCAGATTGAGCTAGTCGTTTACTACAAATTAACCAAATTACCCAGTATTCAGGGTAATCTTTAAATTGCAGTGTAATGCGAACAAAAAGTAAATAGTCCAATAAAATTATATGTACCTGATTTTTTTTTACTTTTTTTTAAAGTCGTTAATGATCGAATCGGAAGAAATCAACTTGATTGAGTTTATATCAAAACTACTAATAATTTTGGTTGATTGTGATCATTTATGTTTGTATGAAGTAAGGATTTGAATGTGTTCATTTGATGTACTATATCCCAATGGAATGGGCAACATCCAATATATCGAAGAGAATATAAACCATGTGAATTGAAAAAAAATGAAAGATGTAGTACTGTACGTACAACATTTTTACGATTTACTGTCGAAGAGCCAGAAGCGAAAAATTAAGACAGAGCAACCGAAACATAATACGATTTCAATATGCATATGAGCAAAACACAATTACAGTCCAAATAAATACATCCGATTCAATAATAAATATTCCGTGCAGCAATAATTTCCTACTCACACTTTAGTCGCCAAGACGAACAGTACCCAAAGTACACTGTTGATGAATTACCTAAACAGCTTACAATTACAACAACCACCGCCGAGTGTACCGGGGGGTTTAATCTATTTTCGTAACAATTTCTCCCACTGTACAGACCACCCGGCGCGGCGGGCGGGTGGCCGGGCGTACAGAACCAACACGTGTCCGCTCGGAGCGCTCTCACTCTCTAAAGCGTAGATCACGATCGTGTTTGTCCTCCTAATGTATAAGAACTGTAGCTGGGGCTAGGTATAGTAAACAGCTGCTGCCGCTGCTCTTGGCTGGCTATCGAAAGAGTTGAAAAGCTTGAAAATTTGCAATCAATATTTTCCCTCGCCAAGAGTGTAGTCGCTGACGAAAAAAAAAATCTGGCAAACCGCGCTGAGCTTAGTCTCGCGCGGCACCTCAAGACGATCGGAAGCATTTGAGTGGTGGAAGAAAATTGTTCGTGGCGGCAGAATCAGCGTCTAGATTCAATCGGTATTGACCTGACTGTACTGCCAGCGGAGCGTGGTCGGTTCTAAACTAAACAAGTGAGTGAGTGAGTGAGTGTTCAAAGCGACCGCCATAAGCCAGTCACAGAAAGTAAATTCTTTGTGGGTTTCGCTTTACTTACAAGGTGAATCATCCCCGAAATCCAAACCCCCACCTACACGGCAACGGTGTTCAACCTGTGGTACGTAGCGTATGTACTGTAATTACATATCGATACCTTCTACCTGCCCTACCATTCGCTGACTTTACCAAATCGTTTTCGCCTTCAACATACCTGTGGTCTAAAACAAAGTTGTCCAAGCTGGTCACCAAAAGCACCTGAATGGATCGGGTTAGATAATCGACCGCTCGGCAATAATCATGCTCGGTTTCACTTTACCCAGCAGTATGTAGAGCAGCGGCGATCCGGTGCTAGGCGACCCCGGTCAACGGTCAACGGAAAATCGATTCCGTTCGAAGGTTCAGTGTCTCCCCGATCAGTCAGTCGCTGGATGGCGGGGCGGGTGGTGCCTGCTATTAAGTATCAAACCATAAGAAACTTCAATTAAGTTCATGATTAGCTGTAACCCGGTCTCCTCGAGCGCAGCATAGATAGATAAGTAGGTATTACATCTAGTGTGATTCGAATTGAAATTCAGACACAGAGTGGCACTGGAACACGGCATGCATCCATCCGAGAGATAGATCTTGCCAATCATGGGTGGCGTTGGACTGGAAATAAAAGCTGCAGTAGGCCGGTGAACAGCTTACTTCAAACGGCAATACCCCACAAGTGACCTGTGAGATAATGTGCAAAGAAATGCGTTGATTCACCTAGCAGGGGGATCATGGTTTTATTGGATTGGTGAATTGAGATATAACAACAACTGTCGTCGGCGCTTATTATATGAAGATGAGATTATGGAGTTTAATGGACTATGAACAATTTATTGTGAGGTTTGAAGAATGAATAGTAACAAACGATGCAACACATCTTTAGAGTAATTGAAAGGGTTATGAGGAAATGCTGATTAAAAATGTTTTCATTGTTGTTGATGTTTTAAATATAATATTGATTCAACGAACTATTAGAACATATCAATTAGTATTCACAACAATTTTCGAACAAAAATCATTGTTAATTTGAGAGTTACCACGTATCTTTCAAAAGTCTTCATGCAGTTGATGACAGAACTGCATGAAGACTTTCGAAAGACAAGATCAACTTCTATAGTGGGATGTAGTGGCAAGGTTTTGCTTTGATAGATTGAAAAAATAACTTTCGAATTTTGTTAGAGGTAAAGCCACAATCGGAAAGTCGTTACAAGGCTAACCGAAATTGGTGTTTGAACATAGATTTAAAATTAATAAAGATGCAACTTTAATAATTTATTGGATTTTCTAACGAATTTTTTTAACGTTTACTTTGAATAACAACAAAAGTTTATTGCTCAAAATTAGGAGAAGAATTTAAAAATTACTACAATATGCGAGACCAGGGCTGGTTGACGGTGTTTTCAGTTTTCATTTTGTACCGCTTTGATGTAGGTAGAACTTGCAAAATAGGACACATGGTATGAAAGAGCAGACTGTTGGCAACAATTCTTAATTTTATTAAAGTGTTTGATGCATTGTCTCCATTTATAGAAACAAAAATATGTGACGCGGAAAACCCGCCAACTTACCCCAGCTTCGGGGTATTATTGAAAACTGTTTAAAAACTTTTGTTCGTGGATAGATGTAATATCTATACGGATACTGAAAGTTCTTTTCACGCGCTATCGAAAAATATAATCATTCCATTAAATTAAATTAATTAAATCATTAAATAGATTGAAAATCACCCTAAATAACACGAAGTATTTAAAATTTAGAAAATTTACTTTTTTTTTAATCTAAAGATTTATTTGAAACGGCTCAATGCGTTAGCACAACTGAGCCGTGGGTCTTTTAATTTTTTTTACAATAAGTAAAAATAAAAAAAATACTATGAATGTCGGTCTGCCATATCTTGTTGACGCAGTTTGCTGCTGCATATTGAGATCCTTTTCCTTGGCGGTAAAGCCGCTTGGGGGTCATTCAGTCTGCCTTCTCTCGCGTTATCGTTCCCGTCCATGTCATCATCGGTACTGCTTTCTTGCTGTTCACGATCAGAGGTTCTTATTTGTTTCTTGTACTTACGGGTCGCTGTTATAAATCCGTCTTCATCGGTATTTGCTTTTTTATTGGCGATGCTAGTTGTTGGTTTGGGAGCGGTTGTCGCGGTCGTTGTACCTGCATTATTGGTTAATTGGATCGTTGTTTTTGGTTTATCTGAAGGTGTCGGTGGCTGCTTGTTAGAGTGGGCTGTAGTAGATGAGTTTTGACTAGTTGCCTCGGCGCATGTTTTTTCCGTAGTGGGCTGTATGGTTACAGAGGTAACATGTTGGAGTCTGCGCGGGATATATGATTAGCGTTGTTTGCTTATAGGTCACGCCTTCCTTCGATGATTTGCATTCGATAGTCATGTGAGAAGGTATTGGTTTAGTCACTCGCATCCTCACAATACGAACGCCGTTAGGAATGTCGGTGAAAAAATTTCTCCATATGTCATACGTAATAGATTCTACTTATCCATATTGCGACATGATTCGTTTGATGTACTCTTTCCTAGTGCGCGGGGCCAACTCATGGATACGCACAGGGATCTTGATTCTAGTGTTATTAAATTCGACCTCGTGTTGCATGTTATTCTTTGCAATGAACTTCTCTGCCTGTGCTAAACTTTTAAACGTGATCAAAACACAGTTTTTAACGTGGTGCAGCTGAATGTACGTAACTTCAGCGAGATTAAGCTTCATTTTAACCTTAACTAACTGTTCCACTTCCTGAACTGTGGGTCTAACACGAGTTTTATTAAAGTCGATCGAAATCGTGTTATCCCGTAGCAAGGGCACTTTTGTTTCATTTGGCAAACTTACTTCACTTCGCAGCCGGAGGCAACGATACAATTTGTTTGTGCACTGATAAAGAACAAAAGATGGCTTGATTCACTGGTGCCTATAGCCTGTTATAGCGTAGCGATTTTTTTGCTTCTGCTTTGTGCGAGGTCAGAAGATAGACTCGAAAAAAATTTGGTATGCTCGAAAACACAATATCGCCCACAACTTTTACAAAACGAAACGTTTTGCAACAAAAATACATAATGGATTCCACATAACTTGAGGTACACAAGCAGAGGCAGTGCTATATGTCTAAAAACCGAGAAAAAGGGATTCCGCCAACTTATCCCAACCGCCAACTAGCCCCGGGCTGCCCTACTCCACTACTTTTTCAAATAAAATGTCTCCCAAAATTCGAATGGATAAATGGACGGATTTTTGCATACTTATTATAAGATTATAGAACCAACACTGTCATTAAGCTGTGAAACAATGTCAGCGTGTGCATGCCAATGGTTGATCGTTAGTATCGGACAAGTGCACAATATGAAAAACATGAAACATAAAATAGGTCTATAAGCACTCTCGGTCTCCTCGATGCACCACTATCGAGGCGTAATGCAATAACCATCTTAAAGCAATTGTCTGTCAGAGGGTTTTTAAAACTGATGCACAAATACGCTTGATGATGTGTGTAATACCGTCAAACCCATCAACCAAGGGGAGCGGATTATAGATGTAAAGAATTCGATCAAATATTCAAAAAAATTGCTTGAGTAAAAATGTTCATCTTGAATTTTAAATGCAAAAGTCTAAGCACCTCGAAATATCACTATGTAAAATTTGAGCTAATTCCGTGTGCAAAACATGAAAGATTGTGAAAATCACCAAAGCGGAGTTAAGGTATGTGTCGACGCTGAAGCACTTTAAACTAGCGGCGAATTCAGGAGGACGGTCCGGATCTCGCCGAAAATTGTCAACTTGTTAAGGAATTTTAAATTGGTTTCAATTTTAAAGTAGTAGTTTTAAACTCAAAATCATTTCAAACAAAGTTTTTCACTGGTATTTATTAAATGCGTTGATTGCGCACACAAAATTTTTTTTTTTGTAATTTTTCATTTATTTTCATGCACATATTTGGAGCATGAATATAAATGTAAAATTAAATTCCTCCACAGATACACACAACTTGGCGTGCTTTCTTCACCGCATTTCATTATAATTTTACACGTTGATTGAAAAGCTTCATTAAACGGGATACCAATGCATTAATGTATTTTTAATCCAATATTGCTATAAAGTAAATTACATGCAATATCACACGAACAAAAGTGTAAAATCATATGCTTTATGATGCTCCCATTGAGTGAATCGAATTCAACTTAATTTTCAATCAAATTTTTGATTCAAGCTTTGTTTGTTTACATTCTTATTGATTTGCATGTCGTTTAAATTTCATTATTTTTTGGCGTGAAATTTCAGACCGACTAGGAAATTTTGTTGCCCCTGCTTGGTACAAAAACATATGATATATAATTAGCTTAATCAGCATTAGTTCAATGTTTTTTGCTAACTTATTTTATCATGCGGGGGTTTTTGTGTAAAGAGAATGAATAACCCACAACTTTTTTCGAGGTTACATCAAATCTCCACGCATTTTAAAAACATTTGGTATCAAAAATGCAAATTCGCTTTTAAAATTTTCATTTACTCCCCCGTTTGAGGTTTTTTTCAGTTCCTACTTATATGGAATCAAGAAGCGTCGTAGGCGGACAATGTGGACTTTGGTTAGTCATTATTGATCTATACTGGCAGATCAAAGTAATTTTGCACCCATTTTAATAAGTTTTGCATAATTTTAATGTCTTGGTGGTACCAATTTATATGGAAATTTGCTGTGTGGCCGCACTCTTCAATCCGTAACTCCGGAACAGGAAGTCAAATCAATAACACTAGTTTACAAGAAAAATGAAGCTTCGAGAAAAAGTTTTTCCAAGACTAATTTTTTTTGTCCAAAGCGATTTTGAGATTTTCTCAAAAATTTTTTTTTGGTACTTTATTAGTTTTTAGTCAATTTAGTGTGAAAATCATCCAATTAATTTAATCGACGTGCAGATTGAAAGATGTCGAGATGCCCTTTCCAAAAACATATAATATGTGTCAACCATATGTAAAATTTTTAGTGCTGCAAGCAACCCAAGTTAAAAAAAGTGATTTTTTGACCAATTTTTAAAGTTACTCATTTTTAATTGATTTAATTACAGCAAAATATTTTTTTTATTACAGCAAAATAATTTTAAAAATAAATATTTCCACTAATAAAAGCGTTACGCGGGCGTTACTGAAAAGAAATTGAATATAATTATAAAACCCATGATTTATGTTCATGGTCCTGTTTCCGTAACGTAAAAACGTGGTTGTTCCAGAATTCATGACACTTTATTCACGATTTTGGGAAAAAAAAATTTGGGTGTAAATGTACATTTGATCAACGCATGTTATAAATTTTTGAAAAGAGCACATCAATACCTTTCGAACTGTGAGTTGTTTGTTTCTACCGGATCCTTTTTGAACGCGATATTGACAAATAACGAAAAAAGTGCCCAAAACACCTTTTTCAATGAATTCTCGAAAATGCTTTCTTAAAAAACAAAATGGGCCTTGCTTTCGTATTCAGCGACGCAAAATTGACTTAAACCACACCTTTCGTTACAGCTTATCGCGATTAGCTTAAAAATTGTAAAATCTGTCATTAGATTAGATTCTGAAAATATGAAAAATTAATTTTTTTGTAATAAAACATTAAAGCAAAAACAAAGAAAAAGGTACGCAAAAAACCTTTATTTGAAAAAAAAAAACTCGAACTTCTTCGACGGCAAATTATGTAAACAGCAGAGGTGGGTAAGATAACCAACCGGTACGTACATTCACTGGTATGGTTCCCAAAATCTCAACACGTGTAGACGAGTGATGCACATATCGTATTCGGTTTGGATTTTACACGAAAGAAAAACCTCCACCGAGTCTCAGTTTCTAAAACCAAACCGAGCCACTCAGCATCATTTACATTTGTGTACGAATTTCAACTTGTGTTGATGTATTCTCAACAGCGGTTTCGGTTTGGCTTTAGAAAACCGAGTCTAATCTTTTCTGTACACGGTGCTTCGGTTGAAAGAAGAAGCAGTAAAATTGTCTGAACTGCTGCCGAATAGACAACTGAATTGAGTTGTTAAAAGTTCAACAATTGATGTTTGTTTAAATGCGGAACCATGAAATGTAGATATGTTTGATTTGGCAAAGTTGTCTAGAGCATTTAAATTGAGGTTAATGTCAAAATGTTTAAATTGAAATTAAAGAAAACAATGAAATCAGCGATGTCAATAAAATAACAAAAACAATAAAATCAATTAAATTAATGAAATCAATAAAATTAATTAAATCAATTAAACATGACTTGAATCACTTGAAACTTCACATTAACACTCAATGCATTCAAAGTGGCCTGTATTTATATCGCCAATAGTTGTATCAATAAGATCTAATCCACGTCTGGTTGCGCTGATTAGGCGATTCTCGAATAATCTCGAGCACACACTCGCATTTTGTATACATATATCCTAATTATTACTGCTACGGCGCATCGTATTGATACATCTATTCTTGCACAGCGGCAATTGCGTGTATGTGTGTGTTATTCACATATGGTAAGCAACTCAGACGCAAGTGGGGGGGAAACTCACGATTAGGTCCTTATTTACTGAGTGCTGGTAATACGTATTTCTGTTATTTTTGCTGTTACTGTACATCGTTTTAAAACATCTAGAAGGTTTGGTCGCGAACATTCGATTTTAGAGAAAACTACCACTAAATTATTCAATTACTAAAAAACTTAATTCATTGAGAACAGCAACCAACTAACGAATAGCAAAAACACTTTTATTTTATAGACCGCCGTTAAAAACTAAGTTTCTTTAAGGAATAAATATTTCCGGCGATACCAGTCGATGTGTGTTTGTAAATCTACTGCAGAACTATTAAATTATTAACAAAATGTTGCGCAATAATTTGAATAAAAAAAATTGTTCACATTGTGTCCAATCACGAAGTTGTCTGTCTCATTACAACAAAACATGTAAAACGACCTTCAATCATTATTGTGGATATTGGTCCACAATGTAACCATGCTAGTTGTTAAATCATCATGAATAGGCCGCCATTTTGAATTTCTAATTTACGATGAAATTCAAGTTTCGTTTCCTTGGAATTTTGTGCCTATTTAAATATGCATGCTTTTGAATGCTAAATTGTCGTGAAAATAACACCATATTGGGATGCAAAATGACGACGAATAACAATTTTTAATCTCTACATAACTTTTCGATATCAAAAATACCCTTGTTTTATGATATTTTTTACCATTAAAACGTTATTGAAAACCAGTAGTATTGAATATAGCTCGCCATTTCAGATTTTAAATGACGGCAGTCATCGATTTGCGATCTTTTGACATATTTCTTATATTTAAAATGTCCATGTCTCGTGATTCTAGATGACAGAATATATCTTGAATATACCGTCATCTTAAATTTTGATCTGCTATCATAGGTATAAAAATACCGGATGCTATTAAATTTTCTTTTACTTTAGATTTTTGGGCAGTTTCCCATACCAAACATACCCATATTGCAAACTTCCTGATGATAAATCATTATGAAAATGTCGCAATATTGAGTTAAGGAACGTCATTTATGACCACGAACATAATTTATTTGAACAGAAATATGTCTGAAGACATTTTTCAATTACCGAAAAAATATATTATACCCAAAAGAAATTTATTTAGAATTCTTAATAAAAATACTAGCAGCACTACCATAGCCGATAATCATCAACCCGAATACACAACCGCAACACAACCGAAGTTTGGTTTCGTTATTCTCGTGTTTCCTTCCCATACTCGTGCACTGGTAAACGAAAATCAAAACCAAACCGCGGTGCTGTGTAAACGAAACTCGGTTTGGTTTTCTCGTCGCGTATAAACACAACCAGCGATAAGACCGCACACAATGTAAAAAAAAACAAACACTTGTGGAAATTTGGTTTACCGTACCGGTACTCAACCGGTATTTTCCCACCTCTGGTAAACAGGGCGTACATCAAAACCCAACTAGATTCACAAAAATGATACTGCAGCTTTAAGCTTTAACCTTTTCATGTCCAACTTTTTTCGTGCGTATTGAAATCTCAAACTATGTTTCCTTAAAATGGTGGGGTCAAGAAACTCGAAATACCTCTTAAGACGGATGTCTTCCGTCGAATCCCACTATAATTATTATTTAGGTGGAGTTGAACGGAAGACATCTGACTTAAGAGCGTTAATTGTGACATTCCTTTAAGTCGCTCAAAACGTTTTGATTTTTTAAAAATTGTTAAAATACCCTTTTCATATTTCAATTTTAACCTTCCTATTATTTTCTTCTTGAATTTTTACCATAGTTCAATTGTGTGGAAAACGTAGTCGAAGACAATCTAAATCGATAGCTTTTGTCAGTTTTTAATTATATTTCAAAGTAACAAAGATATCTCAAAATATCATTTTTCGTAGTCAACGTAAACTATTCTTGGCAGCACTGCTCCAACCAAATACTTTCAGAATAATTGCAATACCTTCAGTTCTGCAGATAATACTTATAACTGTGAGTGCTCAAATGAAAGGTCATAGTTACATTTATTAGCGGGACTTGTTTTTGTGAGCCAAACTTGTCTAAACTACAAGTTTAAGCAGCTTAAAAACGATGTTGTTTATGAACAACACGGGCATGAAGGAGTTAAGAAAAGAATGCAAAATTACAATATATGTTACTATGCTATTAGTAATTTCTAACAGTAGTTGCGATGTATTCCACTTTAAATTAGTTAAACGATTGTTAACCCCTTCACGCCCATGTTGTTTAGTTTTCAAACAGGTATACTTTTGATTTAGGCAAGATTTTCTCACAAAACCAAGTAAGGGTAATAAATGTGACTGTTATCTTTTGTTTAGGCATTAACAGTTACAAGCATCAGTTCTTATGTTACTATGTTTTAATTGCCACAAGGTTCTACTGTATCGATTTTGTTGGTTATTTTCGGCAAATTTGGGACTAAGAGAAACGAAAGCAATGAAATTGAAAGAAGGATAGGTATTCTAGAGCGAATCATCATCTCATCATCAGGTTTTACCGGCGTCGACGATAAAACATGATGATGAGTTATGTTCTACCATAGACCATGCGGTAGACATGGGTGCAACTCCCAACTCCTACTTAGCAGAAGGCAAAGAATTCTTCACATTTCCTTTCGATCCATGTCCATATGAGCTTGCCTAGTCCTAGTTTTCCGTTCTAAGTTTATAACTGATTCGCTGTAGAATACCTATCCGTCTTTCAATTTCATTGCTTTTGTTTCTCTTAGTCCCAAATTTACCGAAAATAACCAATAAACTCGATACAGCAAAGTATCAGTTCTATAACTGAAGTTACTGCAATTAGTCTGATTGGATTTCGATGGAGCAGTGCTGGCAGGGATAATATACGTTGACGACGAAAAATTACATAATTATGTCTTCGTTATTTTGCATTATTTTTGAAAACTGACAAAAACTATTAATTTATACTGTCTTCGACTACGTTTTCGACACAATTAGACTATTGTAAATGTTCTAGAAGAATTGTACTGAGCATTGGAAGATAAATATTGAGCAGCTTCTAGTACAGCGAGGGAAGCATCTATCTTTATAAGAAATAGGTTTCTCGTGGTGCTTGACGCCACCGTTTCCAAGGAAAAATAGTTTCGAAACCCTATATGCACTAGCAAAAAGTTGGGCATGAAGGAGTTAACCCCTTCATGCCCATATTGTTTGTGGACAACAACGCTTTGTAAACAGCTATAACTTTTGATTGAGGCAAAATTTGCTCACAAAAACAAGTAAGGCTAATAAATGTGACTATTGCCTTTTATTTGAGTATAAATAGTTACAAGGATCAGCTCTAGAACAGAAGTTAATGCAATTAGTTTGATTGGATTTCGATGGAGCAATGCTTCCAGGTATAGTTTACGTTGACGACGGAAAATGAATTTTCCATATATCTTTGTTATGTTGCAATATTATCGAAAACTCATAAAACCCATCAATTTCGACTGTTTTTGGCTACATTTTCCACGCAATTGTACTATTGTATATATTCTAGGAGAATTGTATTGGGCGCTGTAAGGTAATAACTGAGCAGCTTCTAGAACTGTGAGAGAAGCACTAATCTTTATGAGAAAAGGTTTTTCGTGTTTCTTGACCCCCTGTTCTCAAGCAAAAAAAAATAGTTTTAAAACCCTACATGTACTAGATTGGGCATGAAAAGGTTAACAAATAATAAAGAAAATAAAACGACGAATAATCGTGAAGAAACCGATAAGGTTCTAAGTCCAATCCAATAAATAAATAATATGTGGGCTTGTACTCGCAGTTCCCCACATCCATCGAACTGACAACGAGGGCATGTGCAGTAGAATGGCTCGTGGTTGTATGGGAAAACTACAAAATGATTTAAACTTGCGGGCACAGCACTTTTTGAGTTCCTTTTGTGTTCCCAAATCGTCGCTGTTGTGCTATCTTATGACAAACGCCATTTTGGGGTAAACTGAGTTAGATATGCCACATTACTTGTTTGAAAAATCTCTACAAAGTGGCGTTTTCTGAATTTTGAAATTCTACTTGGTTACTTAGATATAGCGAGAAGCATAATGAGAAATTGTGAGTTTTTTGCTTCAAATCACCGTATCTAGGGATTTGCTCAAGTTATATTGAAGTTTTAGATGTTTTTATGTGTGAAAATGTCTGAGAAACACAATGGCATAAACAATTTCAAAAGAAAATTACACTAGTTGTGAGAAAAACACAGTTTTAGTTTAAACCTGGAAATAAAGGATATTTGGCAACACTGTAACCAAAAATAACAATTTTTTTTAGATTCCCTGACTCATTTCCTTCAAAATGCATTTCACCGATTGTTTATAGACCATATGAACGCAAAGATATGAATAAAAGTTAAAAATTGATGATTTTTTTTGTGGAAAATTTTCCATTCACGATTATGACACGTCATACAAATTTTGTCATCAATACACGCCTATGACATGTGTGAGTCCGACTTTTGTTTACATTCATAGTAAAAACTCGCAACATAGTAAACCGATCATCGTAATATTTGAGAGATTAATGCAGCATAGATAGAAGCATCAATTGTCTTCTTTGGATTGTTTATACCATTTATAAGTTTCAAGATATTCAATCTCAAACTTTAAAAATCGTTTTTCTCGAAATGTGCTAAAAGGCGCTTGTCATAAGATAGCACAACAGCGACGAAATGCCTGTGCAAAATTTGGTAGCGATTGGTTGCGTCCCGGGTTTGCGCATTGTGTTCAAAGCTTGCATGGGATTTTATATGGGGAAATCAATTATTTTGCATTTACGCTACTAAAGATCGCTATTTTACTCAATATGAAAAACCAGCTTTATAAAACGATAATTCAAACCTTGGTTAACAACTTTGTCAAAGACCGTAACTAGCTACGAGTTTTCAAAAAATAGTTATAATGGTTTTAAAACTTATGGTAAAATCCAAAAGCAGAAATTGATTACTTTTTCCAACACTGCCGGTGCACCACCGACATCGACATTAAAAACTTAGATAAATGAGAATATATTCATCGCAGAGACTTGGTATCTTTGAATGAAATGTTCAGAATGAATTTCTGAATATCATAGACGTAGTCAGAAAATGAAAAGAAGAGGGGAGTGGCATGTGTACTCCCCAGTCCCTTTTAGATTGTTTTGTATAAGACAAAGAATCATTACGCCCTTGAAAATGTCAACGACTGAACTTTCTTAATATTTTGATAGACCCAAATATGAATCATACTACAATCTTTGTTGTGGGAAATAACAATTTACAATATTTAGAATTAGCACCTACAAATTTATGTATTGTTTTTGCTTGGGGCAAAAACTAACTCAGGTCTGGAAATTGCGTTGGGTTCTAACCTGAAGTATATTTCTGGTTCGACAACATCACCTCTGTTTTGCGTGAACCTAACTCAATTTCATTAAAAAATGCTTGTTTGAAATGAATATCCTGGTTTCGTTCCTGGATTCTCAAACGAAAACGTCAATAGAAACAGTTCCGAGACTTCAAGGGATCTAAGGATATGCATTTTTTTAAATTTTGACTCTGAACGGCTAAGAAATAGGGTTTTAAAGCATGTAAAACTTATAAACCGCTGTACCATTTTAAAAGAGATAACAGTAGAGCCCTTAAATAGTAGCACTCAAACACGTAAGATTAATTTTTAATTCGGCGGTGTAAACCTGCGTTAAAGATGTGCTCCTTATGTTATACTAAACTATCTAAACAGGGAACCGGGGAGTACACAAACCACACCCCGTCTTGTTTTCAATTTCTTACTACGTCTATGTTATTCAGCAATTCATTCTGAGCATTTCATTCAAAGGTACCAAGTCTCTGTGAAGAATATATTCTCATTTATTTAAGTTTTAAGTATCGGTGTCGTTGTGTACTGACAGTGTTGGAAGAAATAATGAATTTCTACATTTGGATTGAACCATAAGTTTTAAAATCTTTATAACTATTTTTTGAAAACTCGTAGCTAGTTACCGTTTTCGACAAAGTTGTTAACCAAGGTCTGAATTATCGTTTTATATAGTTGGTTTTTCATATTGAGTAAAATAGCTATCTTTATCAGCGTGAATACAAAATAATTGATTTCCCCATATAAAATCCCATGCAAACTTTGAACACAATGCGAAAACCCGGGAAGCAACCGATCGCTCCCAAACTTTGCACAGGCATTTGGGACCACAAAAGGAACTCAAAAAGTGCTGTGCTGAAAAATGTCATTTTCGAGCCACTCTAATGTGCAGGCAGTGAGGTGACTGAGATGACTGAACCTGTATGTCCGTAAACATTCCCCACAACTTAAGTAACAAACAAATTAGTAAACTTTAACGCCATTTACAACCGCGAAGTGTCACGCTGCTGTTTGTATTGGATAAATGATCTTCATCAAACAAAACGAAACTCAGAACGTAGTCCGTTATTATCCAGACCCTACTCTATTCCAAGGGTCCCCCATCAAACACGGCCAGGCTGTTGCTAACATTCATTATCAGAATGATACGAGCTCTAAAGAAATTTCTCGAATACATCGTATTTCTTCGCCCCAGAAAGATACTAAGCTTTCGTGAGTGAGTGTCTCATACGGCCTAGGCATGCTGCATGCGCACATCTACCTGTATACTATATACTAAATATCGCCTATGATGGTTTAGTGCTTAACCAACAGCTGTGAAGTCTCATATTTGCCAGCAGATTGCATAAGCCGCTTCAAGAGAGCAGGCAAAAGTGAACAGCCTTCGAATCGGAACCGAAAGCTTCGCGTCATGTTGTCTGTTGGTCCCCAACCCTGGAACAACACAACACAACAGAACACATACAGGTGCGAGTGACAATTTCTTGAGCAAAGGAAATGGCAGTAAGGCCATCTCAAGCGCTCTCTTGCTGCGCTATTGGATCCAACCGTAGGTAATGATTCAATGAAAATGTGACATTTTATGGGGTTTTGAACACGAGTAAGAAGACTGCAATAAAAAAAACTGAAACCGAACATCACGCTATCCAAATTTGCGGTTTTGCAGCATGATCTAGGTGTGCAAATCTGGTGTCGTTATGTCAACGAACATCAATCAATTTCAACAGTTGGTCTGTTTTCGTTCATGATGGCTAACTGAAAATGTTGATGGTTTGTTTAGTGCTGATCTTTCCTTCCACGATCGCTTAGACTCGATCGTTTGTTTCCATAACAGTTTTCATCCTTCCATTTGAAATACTTTTTAAAGAAATAGAACGTTTACTTAAAATGCTTTTACAGATCACTACCTCAAAAAATCAATAAATAATTATATCTACGAGATGCCACTTCCAAGATGAGTGATATCTGTTAGCATGTTATAAATTTAGCATAGTTACTTAGTTTAAAATCCTTATGCGCGAGTTACTTCTCACTTACACATCCCGATTGCGGAAAAGCAGCGCGCGCCACGAGTATCCAATTAACGCTGGACAAGATGACTGTTTGCCTATACATATGTACAAACATAGTATCGATGGTTATGCAAGTGGTTTAGTTCTAATTGCTGAATTGACGAACAATCTATAGCAAGCCTGAACCAGATGAGAAGCGGTTTTAGTAGGGATGCGCTGGAGTCAATAGTGGTCTGTTAGCGACCGTTAAGATAGCCGATTACGAGGCGTGATGCATGCGGTGTCGGTCGGATCGTCGCTTCCGACTAATAAAATACTGGAAGCATCCAACGCGTGATTATGAATTGATGAACGACATTTTCAAGTACGAGTCATTCAAATGTTCATTTCTATATTAGTTCAGGTTCCACATACTTCGAGGCAAAAAGTCTTGGTTCTATATTTCATTGTGGTTTCTTGATTGTCTATTTTAATAGGTTTTGTTTCATACATACCATAATCGAGTTATTGTCTCTACTTTGTCAGTATGACTTGGGTCCTATAAAAATAATATTAGTGGTTGAAAATTTTGCAAACTTTAAATGAAAAATTAGTCAATTGTTCAAATCCACTAACTGACAAACAAAAATTAGTTTAGCCAATTTTTAATCGAATTGATTCCAATGCAAATCCTCCTCCATAAAGTAGCCCGGTACAAAGTGGGCAGCTGCAATAATGTTGGGCAAAACGAAAATATTTTTCATTATATTCGATTATTTGACATGACTCAAAGCGATAGCTTGTCTGAGCCGGGGATCTTTTATGTTCTTGCAATATATTTTAGTAAATTTCTATCTATTGCATATATGCCATACATAAAAATTTACTAAAATTGTTTTCCGTTCGTTGAATGCGTGTTGCGATCTTTTTCCTCGGCGGTGAAACATTTTTGGTGTTGTCCACTGCAGCTTAAAGTTCAGTTAGCCTGCCTTCTCACGCATTATCGTTTAGGTGCACGTCGTCATCTTTACTGGAAATCTTGCTGTACACAGTAAGATGTTTTATTTTGTTTCTTGTTCTTACGGGCCACTTCTTCGACATTTGTTTCTTTGTTGGTGGTGCTAGTTGTAGGTTTGGAAGAACTAGGTGTTATTTACGTCGTTACTGCACTGTTAGTACTTGCAGATACAAAACACATCACTTATTGATTGGCTGTTTGATATTAGATATACTTGTTTTGACATGAGTCTTGCTTTTTTTCCTTTTTTCAAGCTTTTTAGGAACGTGTTCAATGGAACATAGACAGAAAGAAATATATGTCCTCAAGCAGGAATCGAACCTGCGATCTCTCAGTCTCAAGTTGGGTACGGTAACCACTCCGCCATCGAGGTTTGATAATGTTTTAGCAGAATAGGACGAAAACAGATTGTCGGTATGAATTGAAGAAAGGAAGTTTTTCTTAACGACTTCAGTTCACAGCTTTTCGTTAAGAATAGTCTGGTTGCAGGTCTGATATGTACGGGTACATGCAAAGCGTTATTTGCTTATAGGTCACGCCTTTACTAGACTATCTGTAGAACGGGCAGTACCGTCTATACACGCCATGAAAGCTTAAAAAAAGAGCGGCCCAATCTTTGTTTCGAAAATATTTTCTATGAGCATCTATTGGATTAATATAATGATCACAAGTAGGCCTGCTGATTTCATTTTTGGTTAAACCGAATTAATATTGTTAGTCACAGCAACAGACACTTCTGTTACTTCTAATTTTGTTACATTTTCGTTTCATTTTAGCAAGATCTGATTTTTTAACTCCTGCCCATGTTGTTTGTGGACAACAACGTTTTTAAATAGCTATAACTTTTGATTGCGACAAAAACAAGTAAGGGTAATAAATGTGACAATTGTCTTTCATTTGAGTATAAACAGTTATAAGGATCAGCTCTAGAACTGAAGTTATTACAATTAGTCTGATTGGATTCCGAGGGAGCAGTGCTGCCAGGGACGATTTACATTGACGACGAAAAATGAATTTTTCATATATCTTCGTTATGTTGCAATATTATTGACAACTGATAAAACGTCAATTTAGATTGTCTTTGGCTACGTTTTGCACGAAATTGAACTATTGTAAATATAGAATTATATTGAGCATTGGAAGGTAAAATTTGAGCAGCTTCTGGCACTGCGAGGGAAGCACTTATCTTTATGGTAAAAGGCTTTTCATGTTTCTTGACCCCACCGTTTTCAAGAAAAAATAGTATTGAAACCTTACATGTACTACAAAAAAAAGTTGGGCATGAAAGGGTTAACTGCTGCTTTGTATTTCAATTCCCTGATATTCCGGGCAGTTTGTCGTATTGCAGTCTTTGAGTCCCCGTTTTTTCAGGCACTTTTGTGGTACATTCCCTGCCCTGGTCCATAATTTCGGTTTTGACATAAATTTGAATTCATTTGCCGCTACTTCCGATTGCTTTCCAGATCAAAAAATCCTGGCCAGCTTCGAATTATTATTTGCTTGTATTTTTCAGCGATAAAAAATTTATATCCGACAGTTAATTTGAGACACTCTCGAAACCGTGGCGTTCACTGCCCCGAGTCGTTTTTAAGTCTGCGATGGTATAATTTCGAATTCCTGCGGGGTGCGAGCTAAATTTTCTTACGTTTGCTTGGCTAAATTATCTGGTTATGTTAATTTATAGAAAGAAATCTCACCAAATTAACAAAATAAAAGCATTACACGTTAAACTTAATTTCAACAAAATTTGGTTATTCTGTGTAGTTTAAAGAAAGAGATGGGGTGAATTTTTCGTGGATAGAATTAAAAGTAGGAACCCAAAAAATTTAATAATAGTATAAACCAGTGATTCTCAACCTGGGGTCCATGGACGCCTAGTGGACCGCGAGAAGTTACTTTTTCCGCTTGAATATTGAAATTAAAAAGTTTTTGCGACAAACAGAAATTAATATATTGATATCAAACAAACTCGATCTTCACAAACACTATTATATCGAATAAATGAACCAGCCACAAAATCTAAAAGTTTGTGCAAAGCGGGAAATTATAATTTCGATTGACTTGCAAAAAAATAACTTTAACCTACAGTCATGTACTGTTGAATTGTTATTAAAAGGGAAAACAGATCATAATCTCAAGGAAGTGACATATACAGTTACACCATGTGAGAAACTGTGTATAGAAAACGTTTAAAAGTTTAGCCCAGGCAAAAAATTGTGCAACACGGCATCGAATATAATAACGCTAAAAAAAGATCCTGAATATATTGATGACGATTAAATTAAGGTACTCCTACACCACATAGCGCCGCGCCTTAGACCACATTAAAACATTTATGTCAAAATACGGAGAATTGGAATCCGTTACAAAATACGGAGAAGTGGAATTCGTTATTTGAGGAAAATATTTCAGTGTCATTCCCAAGAACGTTCGTGTTGTTGAAATTCGGTTGGCAAATAACGCTGTGCACCTATCGTGGTCCGATTCCTACGTGTCAGTTTTGTATCCAGACGGCACATTACGGAAAACAATGCTTCGAAATCGCTAAGAAAAATCAACCTACTACAATGAACACCAAAAAACAGTTTTCAAGAGATGTTAATAAAACACAATCAATTGGCCAATAAATAACATGTTCGCATTGTATACCGAAACTAACTTCCTGTACCGACAACGAAATAATATTGACTGGACTAGTTTCTTCAAACCAACAACCAGCACAGTAAATGTTGATAAACGATTTAGTTAATTTACGACAGCGATGAAACAAATAAGAACTTCGAACATCTTGAAAGCTGTACCGATATGAATGTGGACAATAACGAAGAATGGACAGTAACGCAAGAGAAGGCAAATGGGTTGACTCCCAAATTGTGTGGATAACACAGCTAATGCATTAGCGCGAAGAAAAGGGTTCTCAACACGAAGCAGCAAGCTACATCCTTAAGAACCTCCTGTTCGCAGTAACTTTGTGTGGGTGTGGGGATCCGCCACAACCAAGGGTGATTTCGAAGGAGTCCATGATACGAAGAAGGTTGAGAACCGCTGGTATAAACAAACATAAATCAAAATGGGCAATTATAAATTATTCTCGTATTTTGCCCGCATTTAATTTATTAAAAAACGTTATACTTCTAAACTAATAATGTTCGTCCATCTATCAATGAAGATTGGCATCTATTGATATATAATAGCATGTATATTAGATGTTGTAATACTTGCGCAGTTGTACATAGCCGAGTTCAAATTGGCAAACTGACAGCGCAATTACCGGATTTACAGCAATCTAGCCCGGAATTCGGAGAATCCGGAAATTGCGCTGCAAATTTCACAATATGATTTACTGAATTTGCACCAAAGCGAATCTTTCAAACAGTTTCAATTCAAATTGCCGACAATTTTTCGGCATCCTGTATTGCTGAAACTTTCAGCTGATGAAAATTCAGTAAAGTTTTGCTGGCATTCGGCGAAAAAATAGTATATGTATATTTCTCCTAATTGGAGAAAAAATTAGGTAATAATTATTTTTTCTGTGGCAAGGAGAAAACTATTCAAAACAATCATTGCGAGTTCAGATCACAAAACCTATAACTAAATTAGTCATGGAATTCGCGTTTTGACATAATTTTTTTTTCAATTTGTTTATTTGATAAGGCACGTATGCGTTAGCTTAAAGGTGCCATTTTTTCATTGTTTTACATTTTGAATTTCTTAAAACTAGGGGGATACACATTTCAATATTATTTTGTTTTATATAATAAAACTAAAAAAAAACTACAGCTAACTTATGCATATAAAAGAGGGTATAATATAATATTCGTAAGATTTGGGGGACGGGTCATTTGTGTGTTCTTTGTATAGTAATTCACTTTATGATTTTTAGAAGGGAGATTGTAGAAAAAATAATTATTAACTAAGCGGAACATTTTACAAGCTTATTAACTAGAGATAACTAGAAAGATTAAGATTAAGGGGAATTAATTAGGACTATTTTAAAGTAGTGGTACTGTTGCGCATTTCTTAACGAGATTAAATATTGTTCAACTAAAACTAGAAGATAGGGGGGCACATAAGTTTTGGGAAGATATTCAAGGGGAGGAGGGGTGAAGTCATACATCTGTGTATCAGAGACATGGGAGAGAGGGTGGACAAGGCTAAACGGGGGGGGGATATAAACTTTTAGTTTCCGGCATCAGGAATCAACGGCCAGGATTACAGATTCGAACGGATGTATCAAGTATTGGGACGCCGGGCGGTTTTCCTCGAGCCGGCAGGGGTTCCTCCAGACGATTTCGTAGTACGGCTCAGATACGGATCGGGAACACATCGCGTTGCGCGTGTGATGTTGTACTGTAGATCTCGTGTTGTTGGTTCATTCGACAGATGTTTTGTCTCGTCTTGGAGTCGTATCAAACCATCGTTGGGGTACGGTAGGCGGAAGAGGGCACTTCTGGGAATGATAAGAGAAAAGATAGGGGCATTTAAATTTGGATATTGATGGTTTTGAGGAACGTGTATATAAGGGACATGTAGAGAATATCGCGGCTTGCTAGTACATCTCGAACCGGGACATTGGGTGATCTTCCTCGGGCCCGAAGGGAATCGAATAGTTGAGATCTGGCAGAACAGTACTCGGCGCATGCCCAGACAACATGTTCGATTTCGTGATAACCGTTGCCACAAGCGCAGATACCGCTATCCACGAGCCCAATACGCCGGAGATGTGCGTCCAGCGTGTAGTGATTGGACATGAGCCGAGACATCACGCGAATGAAATCCCGACCCACATCCATCCCTCTGAACCAAGGTTTCGTCGATACCTTAGGGATTATCGAATGTAGCCACCTTCCCAGTTCACCATTGCTCCATGAAGTTTGCCAACTTTCGAGGGTTCTCTGATGAGTGATACTGAAAAATTCGCTGAAGCTAATTGGTCTTTCATATATGTCACCTTGTAAAGCGCCCGCCTTAGCTAAAGAGTCCGCTTCTTCATTACCTGGAATGGAGCAATGCGAGGGAACCCAAACTAAGGTAATCTTGTACGATCTTACAGACAAAGCACGCAGGCGCTCCCAGATTTTCCCCAGAAAATATGGAATGTGCTTTCTAGGTTTCATTGAACGGAGAGCCTCGATTGAGCTGAGGCTATCCGAGACAATAAAGTAATGATCGGTGGGCAAAGTATCAATGATCCCAAGGGTATACTGAATAGCAGCAAGTTCTGCGACGTAAACTGAAGCAGGATCATTGAGTTTGAATGAGGCGGTGAGGTTTTGATTGAATATACCGAAGCCAGTGGAGCCGTCGAGGCTTGACCCGTCGGTGTAAAACATCTTGTTGCAGTCGACTTCTCGAAATTTACTATGAAAGATGCTTGGGATCACTTGCGGACGTATGTAATCCGGGATTCCACGAATCTCGTCTTTCATGGATGTGTCGAAGAATACAGTTGAATCAGAAGCATGAAGGAGATTGACACGGTTGGGATAGTATGAAGAAGGATTGATATTTTGTGCCATGTAATCGAAGTACAAGGGCATAAATCGGGTTTGAGAATTGAGCTCGACAAGCCTTTCGAAATTTGCAATTACTAACGGGTTCAAGATATCGCATCGGATGAGCAATCGATAGGAGAGTTCCCAAAATCGATTTTTCAGCGGAAGGACGCCCGCCAGCACTTCTAAACTCATCGTATGTGTCGAGTGCATGCAACCCAAAGCAATACGCAAACAACAATATTGGATTCGCTCTAGTTTGATGAAATGTATGTTCGCAGCGGAGCGGAAACAGAAACTCCCGTACTCCATCACCGACAATATTGTTGTTTGGTACAGCCTGATCAGGTCTCCTGGGTGGGCACCCCACCATGTTCCGATTATTGTACGGAGAAAGTTGATCCTTTGCTGGCACTTCTGTTTCAGATACCTAATATGACATCCCCAGGTTCCTTTAGAGTCGAACCAGACCCCGAGATATTTGAAAGTTGAAACCTGAGCAATAGTTTGACCCATTAATTGAAGCTGTAGTTGCGCTGGTTCACGCTTCCTTGAAAATACGACTAGCTCAGTTTTCTCCGTGGAGAACTCGATACCTAGCTGGAGGGCCCAAGCAGACAAATTGTCCAAGGTATCTTGCAATGGTCCTTGCAGATCGACGGCTTTGGGAACTGTAATAGAGACAACACCGTCATCTGCAAGCTGCCTTAGCGTGCAGGAATTGACAAGACATTCGTCAATGTCATTCACGTAAAAGTTATAGAGTAGGGGGCTTAGACATGAGCCCTGGGGAAGACCCATGTAGCTAATTCGTGATGTCGATAAATCACCATGCGAAAAATGCATATGTTTTTCAGACAGCAAGTTTAGCAAAAAGTTGTTTAGAGTCGGTGAAAGACCATGCTGGTGCAGCTTCTCAGAAAGAATTTTGATAGAAACTGAATCAAAAGCCCCCTTTATATCTAGGAAAACTGATGCCATCTGCTCTTTGCTAGCATAAGCCATTTGAATTTCTGTTGAGAGCAACGCAAGACAATCGTTCGTCCCTTTGCCTTTGCGGAAACCAAATTGTGTATCTGACAGTAAGCCATTTGCTTCAACCCAATTATCGAGGCGAAACAAGATCATTTTCTCGAACAACTTTCGGATACAGGACAGCATCGCAATCGGTCGATACGAGTTGTGGTCGGAGGCTGGTTTTCCTGGTTTTTGAATGGCAATGACCTTCACTTGCCTCCAGTCATGAGGGACAATATTACCCTCAAGAAACTTATTAAATAAATTCAACAAGCGTCTCTTGGCAGAGTCTGGCAGATTCTTTAACAAGTTGAATTTGATTCTGTCTGGCCCTGGGGCATTATTGTTACATGATAAGAGAGCAAGTAAGAACTCCACCATCGAAAACGGTGTTTCGTTCGCGTTATTGTGAGGGGACGCGGCGCGGTAGATCTTCTGTGCCGGGGCGGAATCCGGACAAACCTTCTTGGCAAAATCGAATATCCAACGGTTTGAATATTCCACGCTCTCATTGGTACTGTTTCGGTTTCGTAAGCGCCGGGCCGTACTCCAAAGAGTGCTCATCGATGTTTCTCTCGTTAGTCCGTCGACGAACCGGCGCCAGTAGCTACGTTTTTTGGCTTTTATCAAACTCTTCATGCGCGTTTCCGCCATCGCGTACTGTCGGTAGCTAGCTGGCAGCCCGTCGTCCCGGAAGGTCTTATACGCAGCGGCCTTCTCCGCGTACACGTCTGAGCACTCTTTGTCCCACCATGGATTGGGAGGACGCCCGCGTGAATTCGCGTCTGGTACGCGTTTAGTCTGAGCTTGAATCGCGGTATCGAGAATCAAGCCAGCCAGGAACCCGTACTCTTCCTCCGGAGGAAGCTCTTGTGTCGATTCTACTTTTTCGGATATCGCGGACGCGTAGCTCTTCCAATCAATATTTCGTGTGAGGTCATACGAAACATTGATTGTATTCGGTGGCCCTGAACCGTTAGCAATATTAATTACGATTGGCAGATGGTCGCTGCCGTGGGGATCAGAGACTACCTTCCACATGCAATCTAACCGCAGCGATGTCGAGCAGAGGGACAGATCTAAGGCGCTCGGTCGCGCTGGAGGGACAGGAATCCGTGTCATTTCACCCGTATTCAAAATAGTCATATTGAAGTTGTCGCAAAGCTCATGGAGTAGGGTAGATCGATTATCGTCATGAAGGCAACCCCATGCCGTGCCGTGGGAGTTAAAGTCACCTAAAACTAGCCTCGGTGCGGGGAGGAGTTCCGCAATATCGCAAAGCCGTCGGTGGCTAACTGAGGCTCTAGGGGGGATGTAGGTGGAAGCAATGCAAAGTTCTTTGCCTTTAATTCTGGTTTGGCAAGCGACAACTTCAATGCCTGGTGTCGAGGGGAGGTCGATCCGATTGAAAGAATAGCACTTTTTGATCCCCAAAAGTACTCCTCCGTAAGAGTCTTCTCGATCCAAGCGAATAATATTAAAATCGTGGAAGTGTAGGGTTATTTCTGAAGTGAGCCATGTCTCGCATAAGGCAAATGCATCGCATTTCAAATTATTTAGTAAGATTTTAAACGAATCGATTTTCGGGATAATGCTTCTGCAATTCCACTGTAGAACAGTGATTAAATCCTTGACCTCGTTCGATGAATTAGCCATCGAAGGATACAATCGCTGAAAGGAGGGGCCATTTCGCAGTGAACTGCATCAAGAATGTTTTTACTGCGGGGAGAAAGCTTATCAAGATACTTTTAAGGGGGTCAGAAATGTTTAACGCTGTAAGAATACGGTCCACAATGTCAGAGAAATTTATTAAGCCAGCACTGTTTTCTTTCTCTGGCTGAGATATGGGAACACTTGGGGTTTTTGATGTTCCTGGAAGTGCTGGGAACTCCTTTTCTGAGCTCAGGTTACTGAGACCGGGAGCGACTTGCTTCGGTTTTGCACCAGTACTTCCTTGAGTAGTTATTTTAGGGGGACCATGAAGAGACACCTTCTGGCCTTTACGACGAAGCTTGGAAGAGGAAATGTTCTTCCTTTTTCTACTACTTCTTGGCACAGCAGAAGATGTTCCCTCCTGGGGTTCATCACAGTCGCCTTCGTCAGTAGACAAGTTGGTAAAGATGTTCGTAGAGACAGGTGGCGTAGCTATCTTAAGCATTTCTGCAAAAGATCGCTTAGAGCGTCACTGAAGGGAACGCTTAAGATTTTCCTCGCGCTGTTTGTACGCGGGACATGAAGGGAGATCATGTGGGTTTCCCCCACAGTAGAGGCACTTTTCGACATCTCTACCACAGGAATCATCCGCATGATTCCCACCGCATTTTCCACAGCGGGCTTTATTGCTACAATGGGAGGCTGTGTGTCCCAATTGTTTGCAATTAGTACAGTTCATGACCCGCGGCACAAAGAGGCGAACAGGTAGACGAACCTTGTCAAAAAGGAGGTAATTAGGCAGGGCAGAGCCGGCGAAGGTCACCCGATAAGAGTCTGAGTTGACGTATGTTTTCTTCCCGTCAGCTGCGACTGATGCTGAATGCAAACGTTTGCATTCCAGTATCTTCACTGGCTTAAGCATGGGGTCTTTGAAACAGCCAGTCCCATATTTTAGCAGGTCCTCGCAATTCAGACTCGAATCGGAAACAACCCCACTGACTTCAACCCTGCTAGCTGGAATATACACCCTGTACTCCCTCGTAAAGGGCTCGTATCCAGCAATATCGTTTGCCTGAGTTGAACTGTTAACCACCACCCGAAGCTTATCAGGCCGAATTTTCGATATTTCTGTCACGGCCGAATACCGATCCGTCAGAACTCGAGAAATCTGCAACAGATTCAAACACTTTTTTTCTTTGGTCCGAAAGAAGATCACAAATGGCCCGGTGGCCGAGCTCGGATATACCTTGAGCCGGGGAGCCGATTTTATTTCGACGTCCATCTCACCTTGAGATGAACCGCCGTCAGGGGAAGTCATTTTTGCACGGGCCTATTGCCCAGTGCACGTTATTAAGACAACCAAGAAGGGGAAACGAAAACTAATACTTAGCTTGTGTATGTAACGGTATCCAGACGGCTTACTAGAAGAACACTGTTTCACTTCACTGACCGGCTAACGGTACTCAGAAACAGAAACACAAAAGAAGGGAAAAAATACTGAAACCTCAACTAGGCGCAGAGTGTGTAAATAACCTTGAACGCAGATTAACACTATTTGTCGCTATAGAGTGTACGGACCGATGACAAAAGACTTCTATCTCGACTGAGTGCTCGATAACGAATGTGTTTTGACATAATCTCATAATTCTCATCATAATCCGACACTAACTTAGTGACAGAACTAAGCTAGCGCTGAGTGGATGCTAGTTCCAAAAAATGGAAACACTCTTTGTATTTCTGGGCATACCCCTACTCTTTTTAATATTTAGGAATTTTTTTTAAAGCCCCCTTAAATATATATACGTTTTGTAAGCTTCAGAGACTCATACCTGTGAATTTATTGTTTATTAACCGCAGAAGAGATTTATCGAATACAGAAATATCAGAATAACTTGTTTTAAAGGTTTTCTACTAGTATAATCCGATACTCTCAATATATGTTATATTCATGTCTTCGACAAAGTTATTTGAAATAGCATTTTCGAAAACTTTGCTGTAGACATTAAATCTCGACCCAAAATTGCTTGAAGAGTGAATTCTCTGTAATTACTTCTCGGAGGATTAAACGCCAAAATTATTTTATCAGAACACGCACAGTTTTACGTTCTGAAATTCTTCAATGTTACTTACTATCGAAATTTGGCAGTTTAGAATGAATGTGATCGTGGCCGCTAAAAATTTGTCGAGCATTGATTTTACTTTTCTTCATTATCCAAGCTCACAACTTGACAGCGAGTTCTAGTACCTAGTACATGAAATTTTAGTGCGCCATTCAATTCAGCATTCAAATACATACCATAGCCACTAACTTGAAATATATGGAAATATTTATTAATTCTAATTCTACTTAGAGGCTATTCATATAGTTGATAATACAACAAAATTCAAATAATCATAAAACCGATCCTGACCTTCTAGAGACAAACTGTAAACGTCATTTCATCAACTTCCAACTAGTTTCCGAAATGTTATTCTTGTTATTAACCATATTTTTGTCTAAACTTTACGCAATTTAGAAAAAAATACATTTTCAGCAAATCGTCGCTGTTGTGCTATCTTATGACAAACGCCATTTTGGGGTAAACTGAGTTAGATATGCCACATCACTTGTCTAAAAAATCTCTACAAAGTGACGTTTTCAGAATTTTGACATTCTGCTTGATTACTGAGCTATAGCGAAAAACGTACTGCGAAATTTTATAATTTTTGCTTCGCATGACCGTGCCTGGGTATTGGCTCAAGTTATCTTGATGTATAAGATGTTTTTATGTGTAAAACTATCTGAGGAACACAAAGGCATAATCATTTTTAAAACAAAAATACACTAATTGTGAGAAAAATGCATGTTTTAAACTGGAAATATAGCATATTTCGCAACACTGTAACCAAAAATAACTATTTTTTCCAGATTCCCTGACTCATTTCCTTCAAAATGCATGTCACCGATTGTCTATAGACCAAATGAAACCAAAAATATGAATAAAAGTTAATAATTGATGATTTTTTTCTATGGAAAATTTTCCATGCACCATTATGACACGCCATACAAATTTTGTCATCAATACACACCTATGACACGTGTGAGTGCGACTTTTGTTTACATTTATAGTCAACACTCGCAACTTAGGCAACGGATCTTCGTAATAACTGAGAGATTAATAGATAGAAGCATCGATTGTCTCCTTTAAATTGTTTATACCATTTACAAGTTTCAAGATATTCAATCTCAAACTTTAAAAATCGTTTTTCTCGAAATGTGCAAAATGGCGCTTGTCATAAGATAGCACAACAGCGACGAAATGTTGAAATGTATGCAAGAATTCGGTGAGAAAGCTTGTGTTTTATAGACAATCAACCTATTCAAACTTTTCATTCGAAAAATTGTCTTCAATCCATATTTTGGATAATCTTTCCAAAAATGAGCGCGTAATAATTCAGATGGTTATTTTATTTTACATTGAAGTAATTTGACAACTATGGGACTTCGGCTAATAGATAAGTTACAAGATCCCCTTTCCACAATTTTCCAAAAGTCCTCACGGTTCTCAATGTAGTGATCAGAGAATATTTTTTCAAAAATATTTTGCAGAATATTTAATTCAATTAGTCAATATCAATTGTTTTTCAATCCAGTGGCTCGCGGTCGCATGAAGAAAATTTTAAAATAATTTAAACTAAGGGGTACAGGTCCTTTTGTGGTCCCAAATACTTGTGCAAAACGTGTTATCTAACAGAGCAACTAACGCTGCAAGACACTGGAATGATGGCTCCAAGAACATTTTTCCATATGTTTTCTCCTGTAGGGTAGTAATTATTCCAATCTTCCGCAACAGCTAGCAAATTGTAGAACCTGTGAATTATTTGATCATTTTGATTTGAGAGAACTTCGGGTACTTACTACAACCCTTAAAGGCGCAAATAATTTTTTTAGAAATTTGTGAAAAGTCTATCAGCTATATCACGTGAATGCGATAATTTTTAGATGATGTTCAGGATATTGTTTTAAAACATTGCGCATTTAAGGGTTAATATTATCACATAAACATTGCCTCACCATTATATTGATTGCCACTGTAATAGAGCGCGTGTTATCGATTGATAGGCGAAATTGTGGGATTCTATGAGTTTCTACGGAATAATCGCTTGTAATACAATTTTGTCCCAGTCCAATTTACATTTATACAAAAAAGCAATGAATTACTGATTTAAAAAAAAATGATGTTGGGTCAAAAGGGTCTAATTGTTAGCGAAAACATGGAGATTTATAAACCAAACACAACAACACTGGTCAAATAAGTAACGGCCGAGTTTTATGGCCAATAGCTTTGCTATTGTTATTATCATTGTAGCTGAAGTGTCCGACTTTCCTCCATCATGTCCTTTTCTCAGAGCAAAACAGGGTAATGCTGAAATAATACCAACAATCAAATGATTCGCGCTAGTTGGCACATAATTGTGTTTAGTCATGATGTTTTTTTTTGGTTTGTGAAAATATACCCTTCATAATTGTTTACAATTGACTCTTCGGTCGCCTCACATGTTCAATGTTTTCAGCGGATTATTTTTGTTTTACCGATCTTTCGAAGCGTCTAAAAGTACGGATCGAAACTGCTAGTAATTAACAGTCAGTATATAATTAATTTCATTGGTGAATCAGTTCTCGAAGACACAAAGCGCTTGAATTGAGAAAGTGTTCATTGCTACATAGAATGGTTCTCTCGAAACTAGTTCATATTCTTTAGAGTCGAATGACACACTCATACAGGATTTCATTTTAGTAAGTTCAAATACAACCCAATAAACAATAATAGCTCAACAAGATTGAACTTTTCTTGTGACCAAAACTAGAATTCAAGTGCGCCGCGAATAATTTAAACAAAATCACCACCCTACTGCATATCCAGATGGCGTTAATTTCAAAGGTAATCGAAATGGAATAACTGAACCAGACAGCATCGCGGGGGCCACGATTACCGTAAACATATTTATTTATAACCGACGAACATCTTCCACCCACCAGAGAAATTACGATGTGGGTACCTACGGCCACTATATACCTAACCGATTGCCAAGGTGATCGACTTGTGCGCGCGCGATTGATGCTTATTCGATTATTTATTTGTCCAGCACGGATTGCTCCATTTTAGACTACCGAGTGTGCTAATTAAAGCTGCTGGAAATGACGACGCCATTCCGCGACGCTACAGTTCCACTGCGGGAAGTCGGAACGCAACTCGACACCATGTGCTGTTTCGTGTCCATCAAATTGTCAACTCATCGACGTAGGGCCAATCACGTTGATAATGGTTTGTCCATAATTTATCGAAAATTGGCTGTTACATGGTATGCTGTCGTATAACATGACAACAGAAAATCGATGTAGCCTATAGAAAGGCACTACTGTTTACAAACATTTTCTAATCGAAACAGAGCCGGCGAAAGAGGTTCAAGCCAGGCGTGGAAAAAGAATGTCGTTCAAAAGGATAAATGGTGGGTGGAAAATCAAAAGGAAATGTGAAATCAAAGGTAATGTCTCAAAATTGAAGTATGTAACATCTTTATGTGTAAATATTGTTTTAACAAAAGAAAAATATGGTTAAGCGAAAATAGCAGTTCTTTTGGAAGAAAATGAATTCCTAAAATGATGGATAAGTCAAATAAAAAAACAAATTCTTCGAATTCTCGGGATCGAAATTTCACACGTGTAGTTTGTTATACCTTCAACAGGGCTTCCGTACATTATTGTTTTTTGTTCCTTTACATGTAGAAAGATTTCGACAGTTAGATTCATATTAGGAGGGCTGGTTTGTTCCATTGATTACTCTGCCTACAATTGAACGATTGCACTTAAATTGGTAGCAATATCTTAATTTTACAACAACGAAGCCAGAACAGATGTAAATAGTGAATACTGAAATTTGGTTCACTCAAGAACAAATTTGTCTGCAATGTCACTATTTTAAAAAAAGGTGATCACATATTATTTTTCAGAGATGACAGATTTTTGAATTTTTAATGGAAAATTCACCGAATTCTACAAATTTTAGCAAATGTTCTGATAATACATAGATTTTTCAAAAATTTCACCCTGATTTCTACAGCTCTTGACCTGTTTCAGACAACACATTGGGAAATTTTTTTTTGACTGAAGCACAAATTTCAATGTGACATCCCTACCCAGAAAACATGAATGTCAAATTGTCAGAGCAATTATAATTGAACCTGACATAGATGTTCCGATCAGTGCAAACAGCTCCACGTCATCATTAAAGGCTAGAATCTCCTGGAACCAAGCAGTCATGGAAATACAAGCGTTAATCAAAATAGGACTACTATTTTCGATTGAATTTTTACGCTAGAAGTCATTAGAATTACCACGTAACTGCAATAAATGCGCAAACAGTACTGTTGCTGCTGTTGTCGCGACAGTATGAGCTACATTTATGGATCGAAAATATCTATTGGAAGTTTATGGTGCGGTTGACGTGCAAAGAATTGCCAATACACTGAGAATCGGAAATAGGTGTTCGCGATGTGGACTGATAGTTTTGCGGCTGTGCATAATAAATCACTCCGCACGTGGTGAGCGAGTTGATGTTATTCGTGATGAACTAATCATAGCAGACATTTGTCAAGTCACCTTAAATTTGCGTAAAATTATGACTAGCTTTTTGATTACCCGTAAGAAATTTATTGTTCTGCTACGAGTGCGATGACTGATGACAGCTTTTTGTTGATTTCTACATTTTTCTAATTTTATTTCATAATAATAATTTTACATTTCTTGCAAAATAAATGTATAGGCTTCGCTCAAAATTTGAAAAAAAAATTCGAGGCCCGGAGAGCCGATTCTCACCTACCAACTGACTCAGCTAAATATCTGTACATATATGTTTTTTTATAGTAAGGTTTACAAAGCTTCAAAAGCCTGACCTGTATACCTGCTGTAGTGTATTGGCACTGTGTGGGATTCACCACTAACTTTCATGTCTAACCCCTAAAACACTCCTTAGTCTTCACCCTTATTACCCACGGTCATCATCAAGGTATTACTTCGTGGTGGGGGGGGGGGCTGGTTATGCTTTCATCACACCTCTTTCTTTTGCTCATGAGTTTTACGCAGCTATCTCGGAGCCTCACTTGATCCATGAAATGGCTCTCTTGCTTTTCGTCTCCATCTATTACGTCGCCATTTATTTCTCGTCTCAGTGAGCCGTTTAGCTGCTGATTTCTAGAGCTTTTGTTCAAAACGACATATCTACAATGAGTGATTCTCTTTGTTTACTTTCTCTTTCGATTTTTACGGCGTCACTATAGCACTTTTCACTTATTTTACGAATCGGATCGAAAGACGGTGGTTTTGACTAGCATATTATTCAAAAAGTTGAGGGATTAATGTTAAAGCGACCGAATTATTAACAGAAGAGAAAGTAAACAGTGAGAATCACTCATTGTAGATGTCTTGTTGCTGTTTCGCTGAGTCATTCAGCTCCCAGTTTTATCACTATCTACTCAGATAGTCCGCGGCAATGAACTCACTCTACTCCGACTGAGAGTTCCATATTTTTGCTAGAGTAACTCAGTTTTCTCGTCTGCTTGAAATGTTATGAATGAACGATATGGCATTTTTAAAAAATATGTATTATAAAGAACCAACGCTCTCACAGTTTTTTCATTAAAACTAACAAACTTCCGATCTCTCAAATGAAATTGACAGATTGAGAATTTATTTGAAATCTTTAAAGATGTAAAGAGCTTTGAATTAACCAATTTTTGCTTTGAAAATCGCCATTTACAAAATTTCAAAAAAAAAATTACAGCAGAGCATTTACGAGAATTTAATGCATAAAAAAGATATTATAATATAATAATGAAGAGGCACCCTACCTTAAATATTGAAAAAGTTATAACACATGAACCATTAGAGATAGTCATAAAGATTGCTCGGCAAAGTTCCTTCAATTTATTTGTTTACAACTTTCTAGAACATTGCCTAGCTTAATTTTACATGCGTAAAAAGAGGGTACTTTGATTACCCTAACCACAAGGACCACCCTAATTTAACTAATAGGAAAAAACCGACAAAACGGTACTATGAAAGTTTGCAAGTATCATAAAGTGGGACGCAAACAGTTTTGTCTTCCTAAATACGGTTTTGCGATCTTAACGAAACTAGTTTCAATCGAAAGGCTTAGTGTCATTTACGTCATTCAAGCAATCTGAACACGTGAAACTTTGTGAATTTTCTAAATAAACATAATAGAGGTTTTTTTTCCAAAAAGTAATGCATAGGCTAATTTCAAAAGAGAAAAGTATATTTTTTCGAAATTACGACATTTCTATACCGTTTATTCAAAACGTAATATCGAACAAATGTAAACAAACTGAGTTTATTATGCCAAATAACATCTAAGAATTGACTTATCGTCCACAAATAATAGAGAAAAATGATGACTCTTTATATGTTAATTTAATCTTAAGTCAAAATGTCACATATAGTATACCACAGCTTTGCTAATATTTTGTAGATGTGATGTTTTGCGTTGTGATGTTTCTCCAAGTCGACTGTAATAAGGGTTAGCATGATTTTCCAATGCCAAACCTCATATTTACACTCTTGGTTGCAATACAGCTCTTGAAATATATCACAACTACAAACCCGTCTCTCAAAACGTCACAGTAAAATGTACCATCTACAAACGGTGTTGCCAAGACCACATATGTAATAGAGCATAATAGCAAAGTGATCGGCAAAATGTAATAAAATAATAGTTATCAATTATCTCCCTATTATCTTCGCGAAAACATGTAATATGCTTATGCGATCCTGCAATGAGTAAATGAAGAGGTGATAGTAGAATTAATGGCCTTCTGTGTGCTTTAATTGTTAAATAAATTTGAAAGTTGCAAGGAAATTTTTGCACGCGTATTTCTCCGTTTGACATTTCTGTTAGATATGATGTAATGCAAAAAGCTCTAGATTTATCCCCTTGCATTAAATGTTAGTTTTAACCGTGGTTTTGACGTTGGATGGTATATGAATACACAGATCACTATGCAGTCCACTTGGCAGCGAGGGAATAGCTTTCTCTTGTAGTTCACATTTACGGGGTGGCTGATATGAAGTGTTATCTATTCAAAAGGCTATATTTTTATGCTTAAGAATATTTTTTAAATAAAAAATTGTGTACACATAATCCAAAACTCAAATAACTATATTATGGCCCCAAACCGACTAAACAACGATTCGCAAAAGACCAAATGTCTTCTCTTCTGATTTTGGTTCATTTGTGGGCCATAGCTTTATTCGGCATTTCAGTAGTGTATTTTCTATTTCAAATCTTACTCTCTAAAATAGAACTTGCATCTGGGTAATTTGGAGCCATTATGTAGGAGCAATAATATATGTTTTTTTTTGATAAAAAAAATGGCTTGCTGCACCATCTAGGGCTGCGTGTCATTCTAAAATCTAAAGTCTATCGATGTAACATTTGTACGTCACTATTTTGAACGCTAATATCTCTGTTATTTGTGGATGGTTTTCCGCCTTTTTGCCACCAAATAGGAATTAACTGAAATTATGTTTTCTTGCTATATTGTTTATGTATTTCAATAGTGCACTATTGAAAAATCCATAATAGATAATAGAATAGAGCTCGGAAAACGTGAAAGCTTCCATGCATGAATCAGTCTATTGCGGGCAGAGCCGTCAAGACGGAGTACCCAAGTGACGCAATCAAATACGATAGAGATGCCGCGGTAGAGATTCGCTTCAATCATTAGTTGTTCGCATGCCAAGCAAGTAATATCATGACTATGACGTGCGGACGGTACAATGAGCGGTAGACGCTGTGGATTTTTTTGCGGTGGTGGCATTAGCCGCACGAATGCACGAATTTTTCGTGTGGCGGTACCAATTTTGGATTTGGAATGAATTGAACACTGCAGCGTGCGACGTGTATGTGCTGCTTGATAATTTATTTTCATTCTATGTGTTGGGTTGAAATTATATGGGTTACACCTTTTATATTTCGAATACACGTGACGCGTTGTCTTAAGATTCTGCTTATTGACGGCTGAGAGAACTGCTTCATGGATGGCAATTTTCCCCTTTTTCGTGAACATTCCCATTTTACCGATTTTAAATAGACTACTTTTATTGCATATATAAGATAATTTCGGGAGAGGTTTTAAAAATCAATCCTGCAGTTGTTCAATAAAAAATGAGCGGTTGTAAATATAGGTGCCGCGTGTCTTTAAATCATTTGTTGCTCGCATGCCAAACAAGCAACATCATGACTATAACGTCCGGACAGCACAACAAGCGGTAGAGGCTATGAACCTTCGGTAGTGGTGGAATTAACCCGCACATAGCCGAACCGTGTGCGAGCCATTCGGGTGTCAGTACCACTTGCAACATTTGTGCGCCGCTTGTGAGCCTGCGTCGTGTCATGTTTTGCTTGTGTGTGTTGAGTTGGAATTCTCATGGCAAAAATTTTCGGGGTTTTATAGCTACGTAGAGTAATGAACCTATGTCGGATAAACGTGATGCGTTTTATGGTATCTGACAACATGCTTCTGTAGGTACTTCTAAAGCACGGGTGGACTGAATTGGGTTTGCGCCTACTGAAAACCGGGTGTTACTTGATCGTTTTGGTTAAAGACACTGAATCCCTCTGGAATAAAGACTCACCAGCTCTATCGTTTATTCACCATTTATCTGTCAGTGTCATTCCAATCGATCAGTGTCAGTGTCATTCCAAGTGATCATCAAACCTATGTAATTTGATATGTCCCATGACAGGTACATTCATCAAAAAATATGGTCCGAGCAACCAGATTCCGGAATGTCCGGAACCGGTCGTAAAGTGTCCCCGTATATCTAAATAACCCACAACGTGATTACACTGTTCATAAATCATCAAGCAGATCTAATTTGATGTGCCATAACAAATGTATGTGCTGGTTCAAATATTTCATAGATAAGGCTAACTCGGATACTTCCATAAAGGTTCATGAATAGTCCATGAGTGTTGAGTGTTTGGTATGCCTTTTGGTATAAATGGTGTATTTCGGATTTACTAGGACCCCCAGAACCGGTGCCGGGATACGCATATATGGCCATTACGATCCAAAAATGACTTCAAAGGGTTCGCATATAAGTTTTAATCATGTAGGGCTATAATAATGCCAGACTGAAAGCTAGACGTTGAAAAATTAATGAAAATAGCCTAAATGACCCTCGGATAGACACCACGAAATTTACGTATAAATTCGGAACCGGTTATCTGACCTGACCAACATATACAGTCTAAGAAATTTGAATAAATGATCAATTGCAAGTGATTTGGTTTAAATCCGTAAACAATTGATAAACCTATAACGAATTAAGCACCAAAATTGATGAGTGAAGAGTATTGGCTCTCAAACGTGAAACTTTTTCGCTCGATGCGCCAACTGGATTTCATTTTCGGTACTAGTCAAATGATGATGAAAACATTTTCTTGCATTGATGATATAGGATGGTTGTTCTATTTTAATTGTTTTAAAATAAATATCACATAGTTTCACAAAAAAGCTTGATTACAGGTGATAAGAAAATACCCGTTTTTTTGTTTGACACCAAAACATTCAGTTAAGCTCAATTTTTTATTACGAATTATTGAGATCCGGAATTATTTTTGTATTGTTGAGGTTAGGTTGGTTGTTTTAGATATGGAAAATGTTTATCTAGAAATTGGACTTATCAGTGGATAACCTCGACTACCAACAACTACACTCTTTAATCCAGTGATTTTTTCCCACCTTCGTGTTTTCTATCGAAATTTCAATCTCTGAATTTCATTTTAGTATAAATTGAAACCGGAAGAACAAATGTGAGTGAAGTAACAAGAAATTTACCATCTGGATTTTTTTAAGAGGTAGGAAACATATTTTCTTCACCAATATTACTTTTCATTAGAAGAAATAACGTTTAATTATAATATTGATTGAATTTAAAAAATTCAGAATTTACTTTCCAATACGTTTTGACAGATAAAAATAAAAACATCATCATTGAACTTCCGTGCCCTCTGGCGGTCGACATCTAGCGTTAGATCACGAATAACGGGGACATAAACTGCCGTGATATGCATAAAAGTCCCACCTGCATAGGAAACCCATACCAAATGGGACTGTTATGCGGATCACGGCAGTAAAGGTTAAGATGAAAACTTTCAAAAAATAGTTTTATTGGGCACAAATGAAACGATGAACATCAAATTCAGTATTTAATTTGCGTTAGTTCTTTAAATTCATTTTCTGTTAAATTTTTCACCTATTGTATTTCTTTGTTTTATCTTATATGTTTAATTCATCCTATCTGTTTACTTCAGTTCTTTTATTTTATTCGTTTCGTTTATTTTATTAGTTTGTTGTTCATTTTATTCTATCAATAAATTTCATTCATATAATTAATTAATAAAAATTCATATATTTTGTTGAATTCATTCATTTAATAAATTGTATTATCTTTATTCATTAATTTCATTCACTGACTCATTTTGTTATTTTTATTAATTTTTTTTAGTTGTTCATTTTCTTCATTTTATTCACTTTTTCCATTCTGTAATTATTTTTGTTTGATTTATTTATTTAATTTATTCGTTTCATTTATTTTATTTATATTATCCGATTTAATCATTACATTCATTTTAATCAATTCATTCATTCAATATATTAAATTATTTCTTTTTTTCATTTTATTTAAGCATTTCAGTTGCTTGATTTTATTCATTCAATTCATTCAATTTTTACATTTATTCGTGAATCGATTCATTTATTCGTTGGATTCATTTTATTCGTTCTATTATTTTATTCGATCAACATTCAACTTCAACTAATCTGTTATAACAAGCGTACATTCAGCATAAACACCCTCAAACAAAACTTAGTTCTGCACGAATTTAAACATACTATCGAGGGTACATACTATCCAGGGCATGTATGGTGGAGGTATACCTGTATGTTTGTTTTATTGATTTTATGAATGATTATTTTTTATTTAATTTATTAAAGTGAAAAAAAATAATGAAAGAACAAAGCAGACACAAAAGAAAAGTCTCATCGCACTGTTAGGTGGAATAAATAAGTTTTTCTTTACTATACTAGATATCATTTCAATTTATGCCAGAGTGCAATTCGAAAAATTTACCTTTCTACATAAATCTATCTGATATGGATTTTAAATCGTTATAGTTGTTTCGCCGAATTCAAAACTTTTTTTCCTACGCCAACTGACATTTTTATTTTCGACCATTGGAAAAAGCCGATGCTAAAACATTCTACCGAAGCTCGTTCGTAATTGGTTCCCGCTAATTTCATCCATCCAGCCGCAAATCTTGAACTGAATAATTGTGAAATCAGTCAAGGGCTGCTGTTCAAACCCATCGAGTTGGTCCTCTTTTCGGGAGAAGACGATTATTAGTATGCAGCCGCCCCCGTAGATTGACTGAATTATTTAGTTTATTCAGCTCGATGTTTGGGTTAATTCGAAAGAGAGAACTTTAATTGTCTATTCCTTATCAGCGCTAACAAACCAGTCGGAAGAAATCTTTAATTTTACCAACTTTTTACACAAAAATCCTGATCGGTGCGAATAAAATTCGAAAAATCAACCTTTATACTTAGATCCGTACTTGCTGCAACACGTTGTTCTATGCTACCCACCGTAACTTGCCCTTTTGCCGAACAATAGTGTGGGGTATTTTCCATAACATTACGCTCTACAGCTGAATAATAAGCGAAATCGGTTTGTTTTCATTATCAAACTGGTTTTAACTGATTTCAATACAATATTGTCCAAATTAAAATGAATAATGTCTTCATTTAAATTTGCATAATCCTACCCGGCCGAAATTAAGACCAGTTTGGCAGTATTTAATATTATCTTGATGGTAGTTGAAACAACAAATTTCCTACAAAACTAATCCCCACGGTAACCTTGAAGAGAATTCACATGATGTAGCCTTCGGAACGTTCAAAATAAATTCTCAATAACACTCATCAAGCAACGCACTAATTAATTTTAGAACTGTTTTGTATACTTAACCGAATATTTGTCTTTGCCTAACACGAACAAATGTTAAGACGACCAATGTCGCACGTTTACCTGTTTGTCTGAACGTTCCAATTTCCTCCTCCGGTTTCATTTCAGAGTCAGTTTCGTTCCACCCGCGCGCACCTACAATGGACATTGACAGCGCCGTATACAGCAACTGCAAGAACCCGGCCAAGTATGAACCATACCGGTGCACACTGAGCGAAAAGCTGCTGAAAAAGGCAAAATCCGAACTTCGCGAAACCGAATCCATCCGAGAGCAATCGCTGGTACAGATGCGCGAATGGATCGCGAAAAGCCCGCACATCAAGAAATGCCGCACGGATCCCCTGTTTCTGTTACGATTTCTCCGCACGAAAAAATTTTCCGTCCCGCAGGCCTGCGAAATGCTGGAAAAGTACATCTTCATTCGTCAAACCTATCCCAAGTGGTTTCGGAACTGTGACATCGAAGATCCGGAGCTCGAAGCCGTCATCGATGGCGGTTATATTGTGCCGATACCGCAAAAAGACGAAAATGGCCGTCAACTGGTGCTGTCGGTCGCTGGCAATCTGCATATGAGCAAAATCAACTCAGTGCTACTGACGAGGGCGCACTACCTGGTCCATGAGGTGCTGGCCGATGACGAGGAGGCACAGATTTGCGGTTACTCGCAGTGCATTGACGAACGTCAGCTGTCGATGAAATTGATGGGCATGTGGTCTCTGATCGATATCAAGCGAGTGATAGAATGTATGCAGAACGGGATCCCGACCAGGATGAGATCGTTCAATTTTATCGGCCTTCCGTCGGCAGCCGTGACGCTGCTGGAGTTCTGCGTTTCGCTGCTCAGCGATAAGCTGAAGAAGCGAATCAATGTAAGTTTGATCTAGGTTGCAATTAGTTTAAACATGATTGACGATCTAATGTTGGTAATACTGTATTACCAATATTAGATCATCAATGATGTGTCCTTCACACAGAAAAAAAAAGATTTGCATGTTTAATTAAATTTTGGGTTGCATACAATAAATAAAGTTATTGATCGGGGTTTTAATGAAATGAAAAAGAATTAAAATGTTTTTTTTTGTTTTTGTATTATTGGTTAAATGAAAAAATATTTTCAGATCAATAATTTTGTCGTATAAAGCCTTAAATTATAAATTATTGAATTCATTAACACATATTTTTATTTTAAATTCATTCTTACTTGTATGTCTCCAACAGCTCTTCCGCACAGTGAATGACTTCGCCGCAAAAGTAGACAAGCGCATTCTACCGGTAGAATATGGAGGAACGGCCGGGCCCATGGCGGACATGATTCGGCAGTTCAAGGAGCGCTGTCGAGCGAAGCGGGCCCAGCTGCTGGCAATGGATGAAATGCATATCGAAATCACGAAAACTTCCTCGCTGTACACCGACACTTGCCGGGGTGATCTGGATACGGGAATAATTGGCAGTTTCCGGAAGCTGGAAGTCGATTAGCCGGCCGCCGGCTTGAGTTCTGGATTGGAAGTCAGGCGGGGGTTTGCTTTCCATGTTATATAATGCTAACCCAAATCTAAAGTGATATTTTTACCACCCCGATGAGAAATTGCAATTATTTCGAAATGGATATTTAATGCTGTATAAATTGTTATATACCTGTATGGAATAAGGTGAACTTGATTTTTCTAATGTTTAAACCTATTAGTCGTAAGAAAATATAATACCTTTGATGCTACTTTGTAACCTGTTTAGCTTGCAATAAAGTAATGTTTATAAATTTGATTATATGCATTATTTATTAGATCACAATCGTAAAACCACTAGGGAAAGTTTGACTATAAGTGAAAAAAGAATAAGGAAGAAGGATTTTGTAAAATGAACATTAAAAATAGATATCCAATCTCAAACCAAATTTTGCTCGAACTCCGACCAATCTGACGTAACTGGCAACTCTGCATACTATATGTTCGAATCTTTCAATAATTCTGAAAACAATTTTTTTTGTTTTGTTTTGATTTGCTGCAAATGGAAATGTTTTGTTTTAATTTCTTCGAGCACTGAAACTGTCCAAACGGGGGCATCTCGAGCAATTCAATTATGTTCTCATGACACGTTTCAAACCATCGTCAAGCATTGTCGGAAATGCTAACTAACCAATGCCAAATCTTTATCAGATCGGCTCAGAATTATAAAGTATAAGTTCATTTCATCAACAAATCACGGAGTATCACTCCCCTTGACCTACTGTGTTAAAATATGACAAGTATGGACTCTTTCATTTCTTCCTTAATTCGTTAGGGTGTCAATTTAGCACAGGTTGGAAAATTAACGCAATACCTATATTCATATTCACCATAACGTGCTTTATATTAGCAAAGCATGTTGCGAACCACTGGTCTGCACAATTAACATTCGGCTGTGATTTGTTCACGTTTGTGTACAGTGTTGTCGACTAGGGGCAGATCAGAATGTATTTTTCGTTGCGTGTAAGACGGCAAAGCCCTGCAAGGAACTAACTCCACATCCAATAAAAAATCAAACGAAGTGCAACGGCGTACACAGACTTGTTTACGAGCGAGTGCAAAGTTGATGAAAAAAATGGAAATTAAATGCATTTTTTTTAATTTGATGCAATTTTGATGTACATTTCTAGGTTGTCGGTTTGCTTTAGGTGTAGAGTATCACATCCTCCGCTATACGCAAAAAAATCAATAGCACCAATCACTCTCACGGTGGAGGATAAAGCGATGTTTTTCTGTGTTCTTTGTTCCTCCATCGCTAGGGAGGTTCCAATCAAGGAGCAAAGCCAGCTAGTTCAATTAGATTAATCGCCCTCCCATCAAGCAACAGTTGCATGTAAAGCATCAGATACAGTAAAGTGCAAGTGATTTGAAGGAATTGAAGTAAAAAGCGGAATAGTGTAGTTGTAAATAAGTTTATTTTGTATTCATTTTCATTTTACAGATCCGTAATACTTGTTAGATGCATCTTGGCAACCTTGAAACGAAGGGTATGTCGGGAAAAAATATTTGCACTACTTACACTTTTTAAATAGATTGAACAACGACAAATAAATTCATTATTGAAAATATTCATAGGGTATCTTTGGAGGAATTTTTCGTAAGAATATTCCCCACAACCTGATAAAAATTAAATTGAGGCATGGCTTAATATGATTGAAATAGAAAAATTAATTTTTTTTACTGACGAGATAGAAAATTGGTGTCTTCGACAAAGTTTTAGGAATGCTCATAATGAAGAATTTTGTTGAACAACTTGAGCTTGTAGGATTTAATGTTATCGATTTTTAAAGCGTTTTTTAAGGCAAACCCCATAAATTTAGCTATTTAATAAAGCTTTTTTCGCTGTGACTTTTCGTGCAAACGATGCTCCAGACAAATGTTGAGGCATTAACATCACATAATATAGTTGAAGACTGCATGTAAAAATTAAATTATTGTTGAAGACTGCATGTAAAAATATTGTTGAACACTGCATATAAATTTTTTACCTGAAATCGGCGGCGCCGCGCACACCACTTGTAAAAATACTCATTCCTTTTAGAGTTATCGAAGCATTTTAATTTTATTACACCAACTTCAACTGCGTACAAGAGAGAAAGGTGCAAACCAAAATGGACGAGCAGGCACTATTTTCAATTTACGGACTACGCATTTTTAAAACTTTGTCGAAGACACCAACTTTCTACCTCGTCAGCATAAAAAGTTCATTTTTTTAATTTAATCATAGTAAGCCATTCCTTATTTTGATTTTTATCGGATTGTGGGGAATATTCTTACGAACAATTCGTCCAAAGATACCCTATGAATATTTTCGATGGTTTGGCCTCTAGTGAATTAAGATCGCGTTTTTGGGGTTTCCGACCCCAAGACGTCAAGACCATTCCGAAAATACCCATATTGTTGAAGTGCGGGCCATAAGAAATCCAGACCCGTCTCTTCCATCTTTCCGAAAATCTACTAAGTCTCTTTTACGCGGGTGTTCCAAATAACGCAGTTTTTTACGCGGATTTTCCAATCAACGCGGTTTTTTTACGCGGTACGTATCCCCCGCGTAAAAAAAACCTGGGTGTACCGGTAACGAAAATCCGAGAATCCCGACGAACTTGTTGTTGCCCATCTACAACACGTCGTGTCTTGTCTCGCGCGCGTCACGTTTCTATAGAATATATCTAACCTAGAGTTAAAACTTGACAAGAATTAAAATGCTTCCCCAGAAATCTTTCCGGTGATAACTGAAAATAAATGACATCAGTAGAATGGCGCAGTATAAGTAAACACAGTGGTTACACAGAACGTAAAAAAGGCCTTCAATAATGCTAGTTGTGCTACAATCGCCGATTCGCTGCACAGAGTGAGAGTTCCCCAGTACCTCTGTAGGATTCTGAGGAGCTGCTCGCAGAACCGGCTACTGATCTACGAAACAGACGACGGAAAAAGAAGTGTAACCTTAACAGCGGGCGTTTTACAGGGTTCCATACTCGGCCTAACTCTTTGGAATGCTATGTAGTTACAGAAGATGGCGAGAGGAGCAACGAACAGCAACGTCGCAGTACACGGCTTCGAGTCGTCGAGACACCGATGAACCGAAAGTTACACTCCAACCAGAATCGCCAGACCGACCTTGGTACTCGATTAGTCAGTCTGCTGTAGAGAGATAAAGTAGACCAGCAGGTGCGACCGGAGTAGGCTAGATCCACCGCCAGGGACTAGACTGAGCGGATGCATCGTCGACGATAGATGGTCGGGGGACCTGAGAACTGGAAGTCATCCTACCCCCCTCCCCCTTCCCCGAAATCGCTGGACTGACCTCGGCACCTAATACGCTAGGCCCACCGACGCGGACTAGTTCGAGGGGTCGCCTGTCAACTGGAAGTCACCCACCACCCAGAATCGCAGGAACGACCTCGGCATCTGCCCGGGTAGCATCGGTTTCGGAAGATCTTGCACTATCGGGGAACTCTTCGTCGGAGTAGGAAAGATCCAGCGATGATTATTCCGAGTAGTCCTTAGCGAATCACCGGCTTGAATCGTCGCGGCACCAGTAAGCCGGACGCAATCCTCCACCGGGAATCGCAGGACAGACCACGTCACTCTACCGGACTGCATCGAAGCAAGAATAACACGTGCGTCAATGGTTGCGGAAGACATTCTTTCGTCGGGGAGCTCTCCGCTGAGGTAGGCTAGTTCCACCGTCGGGGACTATGCCGAGCAGCACCGAACGCGACAAACCACCAGTATAGGGTCGTCGGGGAACCAGTGAACTGGAAGGACTGATATGGAAGTTATGAGACCAGCGAACTAGCACGACCCGCGAAGTACTCATTTCAAATGGAATCTTGGGAATCAGAAAAATGTCGAACTCCTTAGTGGAGGTTAGACGAGTAGGGTTCAGAGTTATCTTTTCTGTTTAGAGTCCCTCACTCTGGACACGATGAATGAAATCACTCGAAATGGACGACTGTGGTCTAACTATTAAACGTGTGCTGGATCGGCGTAAAAGCCAAGTAAGAAAAACACACACGCACAACTGGAACCCATTGTTGAACATTGAAGCAAGCCCTTGCTGTTATGGCAGCTGGCTAGATTTGGCCATAACGTATTTGAGCCATCATGGGATAGCTCATGCTAGTCCCATGAGTCATTTTGCCACAGGAACAGTTCCCTAGCCAAACCATTTGTTTCGAAAACAAACTTTATTCTGCAAAAAAAACCGTTAGCAGTACACACCCAAAAATAATGAAATTTAAACAACATGTAAATGAATACGAATTTAAACGTACAAAGATTGAATCAAAAATTTGATTGAAAATTACGTTAAAATCAATGCAAATTTGGAGCATCAAAAAGCATACAATTTTACATTTTCATTCGTGTAATATTGCATGCCATTTATTTTACAGTAATATACAAATAAAAATACATTTAATTGTTTTGGTTTTCCGTTTAAAGCAACTGTAATTTTTAATCCACGTGTTAAATTATAATAAAATTCATTTAAAAAGGCACGAAAAGTCGTGTGGATTTGTGGTGGAACTTAATTTTATATTCATGCTCCAGATATGTGCATGAAAATAAACTTAAAATTACAAAATATTTTTTTCTGTTTAGCCTTGTCAAATTCGAGCCCCATTATTGCATAAATTTGAAATTTGTTTTCGCATAAGTTCCATCGTCGATCACGACACATCCACCAAATTTCGTCAGCACCTGGCCGTACAGCTAACGGGTCCGGGTTCTGACCGGTTTCTGTTGCTTGGGGCTACTGTTAGATTGTTTATTTGCTCGGTGACATTTATATCCTCTTCGAAGACGGATTTGCCGCACAGTTACGGGGTTCAGTTTTCTCGTCATAATGGTATAGATTTTTAGCGAATAAACCAAAAATCAATTGTCCTAAGTGACTTCCTTGTGTAAAACCTATAGGTATTTCAATTAAGAGTAAGCCTAAGGTACCAACCCTTCAAAGGCTGCATTAAGATATTGGATTTCAATCAACAATGGCCCTCGAGTGAGAAACGGCGCTTCTCAACAAACTGACCTTTCTTGAATGTGGTGTAACCACCACTTGTACTTGGACTTATGCTAGTTGGTCTCTGATTGCTTTTACGGAAATCTGGTTTTCGTGGAACGAGAAATTCGCCTGAACCAGTCAAATGCAAAATATGCCAATTTAAAACATGAATTCGGCCGAATAGACGTCAACTGACTGACAGGACTTTATTGGACACTTCATACCGCATCCGGTCGTACAACTTCCGAGCGGATGTTCTGGTCACTAGATTATGTTTTATCTACCGCCCCGAAGAAAGTTTAAAATAGTATCGGAAGTGTGTGTGTATAGTACATATTTCGCCTTCGTCGTTCAAAAATAATAGCAGAATTTTATCATTTTTTTTAATATTGAAAAACATTTTTTTTCTTATATTTAGTTTGAAATTGTATTCCCGCTTTATATACCCGGCTCGGCAGCATCAGTCTTCGACAAACCGGGTGACCCATCCAGTGTGAAAAATTGTCAACCAATTGTCGAAGCACGTATTATAACGAATTTTCCCGGTATCAGCTATGTTTCTTGTTATTAGAAAAATTTTGTCCAAGGATTTTCAACTTTACATATTCAATCTAACATTAGCAGTTCTTAATCTCGTACAGATAGTGTTAGTAGAAATCATTTAAACAGTTGCATACTCCAATATACAAATCATTCATTTTCAACCCAACGCTTCTTGTTTCCTTCATCGTACGTAACGCAAAACCTGAAACTTGCTTACCTTGTTCTTTGTTCTCCTTTTCAAAATTCCAAATTTAAACTAAGGTCATTAAAAATCGAAAATGTATCCTCCACACTACACAGAGATTAAAGCAAACGTTCATTCATAACTGAAAATCTCTCGAATTGGCAGTAGTGCTGAGATATTTCTAACATAATTTATTTATCTTTCATCCGGTTCTATAGCTGTTTGTTGCTACCATGATTCTTCAATCCAACGCCTAATTGAACGACAAAGGCAAAACTAGAAACCAGCTTGTCGCCAAGAACCCCGTGTGTCACGCCTTCCAACATAGGTCAAGACGCTACCCCTCTTTATCAATCATAAATGCCCTAGTTAGTGGTTAAAAACTAGTTCTGCTTCTAGACCTACAAGCTGTGGTGAAACTTTACAAACAGTTCAGTTTCCATGCTGCTACCGTACCTACCCAACATGCTGCTGGGCATGATCGTTACCGGCAGAGATTTCCGATTCGGTGCTAAACCTACGTTCTATTGATCACAGCAGTTCAGTCGCACCTGGGAATGACAAACGTTCTAGATGTGAAGTCACGTATGAAAAGTTGAACACATTCGCTTTCGCTATGGTCAAAGAAGAAAAACTGGTTTTCACGAAAAAAAATATGTCTTGTGGCCACCTGCACGATCGAATCTTGTCAGCGCATTTGCATTTGCGGATGTTTCTAAGCAGGTGATTGGCCTCCGTAGAAATTCTTCTCGTATTTCATCTCTTGGGCCTTGGGAATAGTAGTGCGTAGTTTCAGAATATTGAGTGATTCTACAAGAATATTCACTAATTTAATTAGGTTGTAAGTTATTTGTTTTGTTTTTTTTAATTTTTTAAGCAGCTAGTCGCGGAAACTCTTCTGTATAATTTTTTGAAATGATTTAAAATATTTTCCATTTTTATGTCGACTGATATGTAGTCACATGCTCCTTTTTACTTTTAAACGACATTCAATTAGTGTCGGTTCTCATGGTAAAGAGGGACAAGACGTAGTAATAGGTTTGTTCCAGTACCAGGAGAAACTGGAAGTACTCCGGAGCAAACAGGGAGAAAAACGTTCCTGTATTATCTTCTTCCCTTTTTCTTCTTTTGGTAGCAAACCGATGTGAAAAGGAGCAAGAATTTTTTGCTCCGGAGTAACAGGAAGTAACTTCCGTGTACTGGAACAAACCTAATGCTACCTAAGCTCGACTCCTGCCAGCAGAAGATAAACGATTAGTCCGTAAGATTTTAGGCCCGTTTCGAATGACCTTGCCACTTTTAGATTTCCGATCTGTATATTTCATATCCTTGTTCTCACTTAAGTGCTAGACATGGATCTAACTTTTCATAACTTTCTCTACTCAGTAATCCCTGGCTAATTGAATGTCGTTAAAAAGAAATAAATGATTTTACATATTTTTATTCAATTAAGTTGAGTTTTGAAATGTCACCCTAATTCTCTTAAGTTTTTGATAAAAGTGCTGGAAGAGAATCCATGTGATGCGTATGGCAAGCATGTTGTAGCTTACCCTACAATAATTCAGATGCATCGAACGTTGTATACATGTAGGCGAATACGTTCAGCAAATTTATCTTCTGCTTGCAGAGTAGGCTGATTCTTTGGCACGATATGATTATGGGTTTGCTCACAGTTACTCCGGAGCAAACAAAAACAAAGAAAATTTGATTATTTACGATGGTTTTCTACCAGAAAAAGAAACGCTTTTTTCCAAGTTTGCTCCAGTGTATGATTATACTGCCCGTGTTGCTATTAACTTCAAAAACATTTTATTGGTCTTACGCAACATGTGTTGGTCCGGCGTATCGTATTTCTGTGCTTTATGTAAAATTTTCCAAAATGATTGTAGGGAAGAGTGAGGACACTTGTTCCTTGGGGACGTGTGATCCCATGGCCACCTCTCTTAATCTATTGACATAAAAGTATAGCAATATATATAAAAAATGACACATTTGGGAATATATGATGTTTCAAAAACAATTTACAAGCTTACCAACAGTTTTTGAGAAGATATTTGATGTTACAGAAAAAAATGATTTGCGTTCCTCTCATAGAGACAAAATAACGATTTTTCCGCAAGGGTTTTCAAAAGAAAATTGCTTTTTGGTGATTTCTATTAGCGTCAGTAGTATGTTTGATTGCAAAAACAGGAAACATTTACTTAAAATACCATATTCTATAAAATCCTATCAACGAGAACACTTGATCCCTGTAATCGTGGGTACAATCGATCCTCACCATTATTACAAACGCACACATTCGAGTCATTCAAAGATATACAAATTACATTTACGCAGAATGCCTGCCAGTTTTCATTGAAGAATCATTTATTTTTCTAGACAAAATAACGAACGACATCATTTAGAGAAAGATATACTAGCAGCACTGGCGGTTTTCTGTTACCTGTCATAATATTATTTTGCCCGCATTGTTTTGATTGCCGTTCTTTTTGCCGTCTAGAATTTATTCGTTTTCCTGTTATTTGACTGGACCTCAGGTGAGCAAATGCACTTTCGCATCTCTTAGTCACATTTTCAATGTTTTGATGATGTATTTTTCAGAATGGCAAGAGTGTACAAATCTTCGGGGAAAAAGCGCGTTCCCATAAACCCCGAAAATCTGAAACGGGCTGCATCGTTCGTATCAGAAGGAAACCTGATTAAAACGACAGCTAAGATCTTTGATGTGCCTGTCATGACATTGAAAAGATACACTGCCCATAAACGCATAAGAGTCCCATGTGGATTTTTGTCGAAAATGAGTTATCCGTTGGATTGTATTCTGTATCACCACTGAATCACACTGCACAAATAAGATTACCGGGTTTATTCAGAAAATATCAAAAAAAAATACCAAAACATGGTTATCCCATCCATTTGACTCAATAGATGGGACAATCTTGAACAGCGTTTTTCTCGGCTTGCTGTTTTTCAACATGGGACTCTTATGCTGTTATGGGCAGTACAGTCGCCGGCAGTAAGCAGCTGAGCCGGATGTTATTAGCTATCAACCAGATCATGGGGCACATTCTCGCGCTTTTTCAAACGAAGAGGAGACTTTACTAGCGGACTACATCGAAATGGCAAGCAAACTTAATCATGGATTAACTCCACTTTCTGTGCGTAAACTTGCCTTTCAATTTGCGATACAAAACGGGAAGCCAATTGCTGCCAGATGGAAAAACGAGATAGCTGGTGTTGAGTGGTATTACGGTTTTATGCGTCGCTGCAAACGGCTCTCCCTGCGAGTAGCTGAGCCAACAAGTCTGAGTCGTGCCACAAGCTTCAATAGAAATAACGAGGAAAAAATTTTCGACAACCTTCGCAGTCTGATGAATCGATTCTCATTCGGACCCGAGTCCATCTGGAATATTGATGAGACTGGCCTCACAACAGTCCATAAGCCAAAGAAAATTTTAGCCCCAAAAGGGACAAAGCAGGTAAGCAAAGCGACATCAGGAGAACGAGGCGAACTGGTGACAGCATGTTGTGCAATAAACGCTAGAGGAGAGAACATTTCATGGTGTTTTCTCGGAAAAATTGGCAGCATAGAATGTTGAATAACTCCCCCATTGGAACTCAAGGTGTTTATCCAAGCGGCTGGATGGCAGCACCGAATTTTATTAAATTTCTTGAACATTTTGTTAAATATGCCAAATGCTCAATTGAAAATTCGTCTTTAATAATTATGGACAATCACGATAGCCATACCTGTATCGATTCACTGAATTTCGCCAAATCGCACGGAATTCACTTATTGACTATTCCTCCTCACACTTCGCATAAACTGCAACCTTTAGATAGAATGGTGTACGGGCCACTGAAGGCTTATTATAACAGTGTCTGTGATGATTGGATGGCACAACATGGAGGTAAAACTATAACAATTTATGAAATAGCGGAATGTTTTGCAAAAGCCTTCACAAGAGCATTTACAGCGGAAAACATACGAAGTGGTTTTCGAGTCTCTGGAATTCATCCTCTAAATTCTAACATTTTCAATGACGCTGACTATCTCTTGTCGTATGTAACTGACAGACCAATCCCTCGAAACGAGCAGCCAGCGAAAAACGATATTTCTATTCAAGAAATTACAGCTCCTAAATCGACTTCTGAAGCTTCGCCTTTTGGGTCAGGGAACTGCAAAGACTGTTTATTGGATAAAAATGAGCCGACTACTGTCGCCAAAGCACCTCAACAATCACGAACGAGATGTCGACGTAAGCCAGCCAGATTCCGCTGCGTCTGCGCAAAGGAAACTAAGCCTTCAAGACAAGTTACTCCTTCAGTGAACCCATCAACCCCTGCAAATAAAATAATTAAATTGGAATAATTCGAACACTCTGATTCAACTCAATCTAATGGATGTATGAAAATCAGAACACCGGAGGAAATGCAACCCTTTCCCAAAGCATCGCCACGTAAGAACAACAGAAAAGGGCGCAAACGTGGAGAAGCACAGATTCTTACAGATACACCAGTTAAAATTAAACTAGAGGCAGCGCTGGAGATAAAACAAGAAAAATGTAATAGTCAAGAGAAGGGAAAGAAGAAAGGGAGGAAATCAAGTAAACTTTTGTAAAATTAGCGAAGAATATTAAAACCAGTTCCGAATTTGACCCTAAAATTTCGACCATCAGAATCATGTTTTTTTCAATTAAATGATATGCATAAAATAAAATAAACATCAATAAGATGCTGCAAACGAATATAATTTTATTTTTTGTTTGGTGCTATCCGAAAACATGATTTTCATGTTTTTTTTAAAATTCTGTTGGCTCTACTCTAAAGGAATCAAATCTCCTCATGTAAAGGACCAAGTCACCACACATTTTTGCAAAATGTGAATTTTGCGTAGTTTTAAAATCCGCCCCTTCTGGTGGATGGATTAGTACTTTTGAACACCATATTCACTAAACTTGATGCATTTTGAAATGACCTTTAAATGCCATTTATTTTAATGAAATTAGTTGATTATTATCAGAGTTATAAACAAAAAATACAAAGGGGATCAAGTCTACCCAGTCTCCCCTACTATTACAAATTATTAAGCGTTATATAAAATATTAGCACACCCTTTGTTGAAATTAACGCATTTTTAAAACTCACACCAAGACAAGTAACGAGTAGAAAAAGTAAAAGAATGTTAATTTCAAAAATATTAATCTTAGCCATGTTCAAATTTCAACCTTGGTTCACTTTGACACTTTAGCCTTTATTATTTAGCATTTTGGTCCTGTTATTCAGCAAGTAACGCTTGATTCATATTTCATTGAACTAAGCCTTAAAACATGCGAAGTAAATCATTACAACCTGCTGGATTTTTTTCTTTTGTTCACCAGCGGCTTGTTTCCAAAACAATTTGCTTATTTAACTATGTTGAGGTAGTAATGCACACGTTTAACAGGTTGACACACGCCTGTTTGTTCATACTGGACAAGACCAAAAACTCCTCATTGCATTGTTAACCCTTTTCATTGACCACACATAATCGCGACATGTGATATAATTCAGCGCAACGCAAAGCACTCATTGCCGCAATTAAGTACATACACAGGCTATTACAAAAGTGTAACACGCGTCCATCGCGTACTGGCACTGTGTGTCGGTTGTTCAAGCTCATACCACTTACCAGCGGCTATGCTTGCTAACCGATCCATACTAATGATATCTGTGTCGCAAAACGCAACCTTAATTTCAACTAATTGTACGTTTGAGTGCTAGTGAGTATGTTATGTATTATCAATTCTTTAATTACACGATAACAATCAATTAAATTTTAACTCTTAATTTCCTACCAAAACAACATCAACGCAAAAGTTCATCGAACCTTTAATGAAAGCAGGAAAAGCACAAGCATGAAAACTCGTGTTATGCTGCGCAGATCCCAGCAAACAACCTTCTGCTGCAGCGAGAGCAGCATAAGTCTGTACATATACCTACCTCCCAAGAGCAAAGCGATGTGATCGGACTCTGCACTCTGCAGCAGTCAGCGATCAGCGACTCCGATGAACTCGTCAAGCAAGTTTCCCGTTTGACGACACACTTTTCCAGGTGCTTTTTTGGTATGTCCGCGAACCGAAAAAAAGAAACAAGTTCGATGCTTCTTGAAAGTGAAATTGTTCGTATCTACCTAGCAATACGCCAGCGAAGATAGGATTGGCGCAGAGGGAAAACGAAGCGCCCATTGGGCATTGAGGGGTTAAATGCGTCGCTCACACGAGTTTGTATGGACAACTCTAGACAAACATGTCAAATGGTCCTAAGTGAAATTAGAGCCTCTCTTTGTTTACTTTCTCATTTGATTATTACGGCGTCTTCATAAAACTTTTCAATATTGTTTCAGGATATATCGAAAAATTCTGATTTCGATTAGCACACACCAAAAAATAATGAAATTTAAACGACATGCGAATCAATATGAATGTAGCTTGAATCTAAAATTTGATTGAAAATTAAATTGAATTCGTTGCACTCAATGAGGGCATCAAAAAGCATATGATCATACACTTACGTTCGTGTGATATTACATGTCATTTATTTTAGAGCAATATTGGATTAAAAATACATTAAGTTGTATTGGTTTGCCGTTTAATGAAACTGTAATTTTCAATCAACGTGTAAAATTTTAGTAACATTCGTTGAAGAAAGCACGACAAGTTGTGTGTATTTGTGGTGAATCTTAATTTTACATTTATATTCATGCTCTAAATATGTGCATCAAAATAAATTTAAAATTACAAAGTATTTTTTCTGCGCATATCATGCTAAGAGGTAAGAAATAAACACATAAACGGCCGAGTTACTAGCAAAAGAGAAAGTAAACAAAGAGAAACTGTCATTTGCACTTAGGACCATTTGGCATGTTTGGCTAGAACTTTATACATTTCACCGGTATGGAAGACAAAACATTTTTCATTTTGACTCAAGAGCAATATTTTAAAAGCACGTGGGTGTTTTTGCTGTCAGCATTTTCCAAAAAATAGTTTTTCGATTGCCGTATTTAATACAGCAAAACTATTTGAGAAAGAGTTTCAGGAAATGAAAACTTTCACACGACGACAATATACATTGATAGGGTTACCAACCGTCCTTATTTTAAAGGACATGTCCTTATTTTCTACGACTTTGAAAAGCGTCCTTATTTTACTTCAAATGTCCTTATTTTAGTCTTAAGCCGTGGTAGGCATATTTGAAATCTTTCAGATCAAATTTATTACGAGAGAATTAAACTATTCAATCATTTTCATTCATCACTTCTTTCCAACGAGTTTTTTTTGTCAATAGATATGGCTACTTTTACAATGTTGATATTGACCAATTTAACAAATTTTACTCATGTTTGAGTTAGTGTTTTTCACTGCGGCGGATAAACCAAAATTCCGACAGAAGCCAGCCAGAACTCTGGCACGTATTCTAGCTGGATGGGATGGATTTACTGGAGAGGCGTATATACCCAGTAAACAAAAAGGCGACTAGGCTGATTTAAATAGACGCCGACGAGCGATAAACTATTGAAACTTTGTCTAGGCCAGAGATAACAAACATATTGAGATGCGCGAAGACTGGAACTAAAAGTTCCAATCGAACCCAAACCAACGATTCCAATCGATCAATGTGAACAAATATGCAGGATTTAGGAACTAACGCGTTGTTTCAAACACATAATGTAGGTCTTGTGGAGAAAATTAGCAGTAGGTACTGAAAAATATGTGCATGAAAACGAACATTGATTCTTTTATTATAGTTAAAAGCGATAATAAATCGATTGATTTTCAAAATTAACTACTCGTTTGTTCATTCATTTTCGTTAGGATATAATCTACTGATACTGAAAGGGGGAGGGTAGTTTGGGGCGGTCGACATTCAGTGTGTCCTTATTTTGCTCTTAGCCCATTTGGTAACCCTATACATTGAAAAAAAGTCCACAAAACTTAAATTTAAAAAAACATTTTCAATTTTCATCTTTTATAAAATAGAAACCAAAAGAGAAAGGAAATATTTTAAAGGTAACTACATAATCGAGAAACTATCAGCAAAAAAAATTCTTCTGACGATAACTTTAAATGTATTTTTAAATTTAAATTGACTGACAAAACTATAATTTTACTTTATACTTTAAAGTATAATGTCATTTCAAATCAAAATCTTCCAAAATGCGATAATTTTCGAGATGTTTGGAATTTTGTTTCAACAAAAACAATTAATTCGTGAAACTACAGAGTAGAGTGGGGTTAAATAGGTCAGTTTTTTTTGGCGAGCTCGCGCGATGATATATTTGCACTGATTGTGACCAACAAATATTCGTTGAAAAGGTTATACATCTGGCAACGTTTTGGCGATAATGATTTTATACCTGGCTAAACATTTTTCATGCAAAATCCCAACAAGGCGAAGGTACTTTTTTGAAGTTTTCAAAATCTAGTGGTACGGTAGGTCACTGTATTCGAGGTTAACTAAAAAAATGTACATGCCTAGAAAATCAGCGGTTGAACGGTTTATTTGAAGTGTATGAATACTGCAGATCTTTTAAAAATAAATAACACAAATAATACATGCAATCTATTAAAGTCAATGAGGTAATAAAAGAAAGTGGCAAATGATGTCAAAAATCAAGAAAATGCTGAAAAAATATATTTTTCAGCAACTGCGGCTGACTTTGTACTTGCGAATGACTTCTTCGGTGTCCTCATCGTCGCCAGAGTGTGGAAGTGAAGTTGTGCATTTCGGCTCACGTGGTTGCTTAGCTGTGCAACGATCACGTTTCAGAGAATTTATTTTGGATTTCTTTTCCTTCTCTTTTACGATCATGTTTTTTTTTTGATTATTTACTTAAGCAACAGCTTAAATTATTCTATTGTTAACTCACGCGAAACATCTGACACGCATTCATTGATGACGAACACTTTGCTTTCAAACGAGCACGTAATGTTTTGAACGGAATCTTGAATTGTTTAGAGGCTAATCGAATGCTGGCAACATCTTGAACAGATGCAATTGTGTTCTTTATGTCCTCTTCATTTCGTTTCGGCGCACAAAATTACGCACAATTTTCCTACTAAAATAATTTTAATTTACATTATACTAGTGACCTATAGTGTCCCCAAACGGCTGACCTATCGTGCCCCATGCGTATGTTTCATGTTGATGTCAGTCTTTTTTTCAAAGACAAAATGATCGAAAAACCAACACAAAACTAGTGTTCAGCATTAATTTTTTACGTAAGAAAAAGCTCACATGACATTTTTTACATTGATTAAATGTGCTGTACTGAGGACAAAAGATAATGCGTTTTCGCAGAACAACACACGAAAACATAAACAACGCCGTAACTAAAACAGCTTATTCACAGTAACAGTCGAAATGACAGTCGCCAACGGTGCTCTCTAACGTGTATCTAATTCAAGCAACATGAGCGACCTCTGCAATAACAATTATAATTCATATTATATGCGGTCAAAAATACGATTTTCTTATTGAATTAAATTCTGAATGACATTTCTTGCTGATGCTCATAAAAAATTCGAAAATGTAGTCGTTTTCGAGAAATTGTAAATCCTGTTTCAACAAAAACAATTATTTTGTTTTATTACGACCTTTCAAGAAGTTATTCGCGCTTCTCCATAAAAAACAAACCACTTAAATCTTGTAATACCGTATCAATGTCAGCTTAATTTTGTAAATCATAATCATGATTAAAATTATTCTCAATATAAGTTTTGTACCTTTTCCAATTCTCTTTGTGATAAGTGTGATGATCTAATGGGATTAAACACTACTTCTTGAGTAAGCGAAAAGTTACTGAAAGGTGATCAAAGTCAGTTCGCTACAAAAGTAACTTTACTGTGTCAAAACCAAATCAATTGTTGATGGATTTCTTACAGACGAATAGCACATAGGTCCATTCTGGAACAAAATTGAATAATAACCAGCAGAGCAACCATTAAAAAGTAGTTTAGCGTTCGAATTGCTTTGAGCATTACTCCTGGATTAACCCCCAGATCATCACCGAATATAAAGAATTTTGACCGATTTCTTGTACGTTTTTGTAAGTCTACGTTCAAGAAATTATTTTGCTCGCCAGTGCACTGAAATGGCAAATACTCTGCAGCAATAAAAATGATACCAAGATCGGTTTAAACCTTGATACACAAACTCTCGATCACCTCGGTGTCAAGAGACGGCAAGACGCGATGTTCGATTCTGCGATTAACCGCATTTGCGATTCTTCCGCCGAATCCAATTCATCGATCAAATCGATGAATAACAAAATTAGAGTTACTCTTCAATTTAATATTTTATTTTTTAAATAAGTTTTGGTCACAATTCTGTACCATCAAGAAGTTGAAAAATCCACCTTCGCACATTTTTAATGAACGAGCATTTCAATTTATTACATTAAAATGATTATTTAAAGTCATTATTTAACTTTAAACTCATTACAATTTTGTTATCAAATTCCAAATTTAGCATCATAGTCATCAATTAAAATATTGATTGCTAGAATAAATTCAATTTTTCTTCCGCCATGCTATCTAGATCGGAGCAAAGCAAGCATTATGTGAAAACAAAAATGGAGGTATGGTAGTTATCGTTCTTTTAGCCGTGTTACTTGCCACTGAAGCATAAGATTGTGCGCCATTGTAGAATACTATGATGGAGATAGAAAATCCTTGTCTAGGTACATGCATCGATAGCATACTTTTCTATCTGCCTCTCGTTTCTTCTGCCTTAAATTTTATGCATTGTACATATTCGGTCTATCCACTCATTGAATGCTTAATAGAAGTATATGTATGAAAATGCATAAAAATCACAGCAGAAAAAAGACGGAAATAGAAAGTATGCTAACTAGGCATATTTTTGTTTCTCAGTTCTTGAGGTATACCTGAAGTAGGTATTTTTTTATTTGTTTTTTTTTTTTGTTGTTGAAATTCGATTTATGGTATTCGCTACAATTAGCGCATTTGAAACTTTCTGTGATTTCTTCCAACGGACAAGCGTCCTATAGTTCCATGAATGCGAAGCTAATCATGGTTTCAGAACTCATTTATCCGTGTAACAATACTGATTTGTTTTGAGGATGGTATAATTTCCCTACTCTACTAATCTCATATGTTCAAATCTCGACAAACATATGATTAGGGCTCACAAGCCTACCCGTGTTTATCAGCCCCTTGGCGAATTTTAAGCTGATAAAACAGGAACATTGACAAAATCGGGACATATATTTTTCTGCCTTTTTAATAAACCGAAGCTCTTAAAATATTCTTCTTTGGTCCTTAGGTATAGCCCTGAAACCTTTTCTGATTATTTACTTTAAGTTCCCCTTAAGGGCGTCTGACAATGCAAAATTAAAAAAAAAAAATAATAATATTTTTAGTTTAGCATTTTTTCGGATCTCTGAGATAAGAAATATATGCTCAAGAAAGGATATTCGAATTCAACTTGGTTGGTCTGCTAGTAGCCATCAAACTACCAACTATCAATTTTTATATGAAGCTGATAAAATCGGGTCAAAAAGCTGATAAAATCGGGGGTAGATGAGATCAGAGGCTGATAAAATCGGTTGCTGATAAAATCGGGTCACCACTGTATGTCAAAATTCACTTTGAGAAGAAATTCTGGAGAAACCGTTATTACTCCAGCACAGTGCATAACAGTCAACGAAAGAGAAAACTTGTGGATTTTGATATGTGGCTTTTGAGCCCTAATCATATGAGAAATTGTCGAGAAATTTTCAAATTCAATTTCCTTAAATCTAGAATAAACTAAAGAATATTTAGTCGGAAGGACGCTATTCTAAACTAGGATTGTGCATGTGCGGCCCAAATTTTGCCTATCATTAGGCATCCAGTTCCACACAACCATCTCAGGCCAACTCTCTTTGCATATCGTTAACTTATTACGAAAGCTTTTATACAACTCAACCGCAATTTCTGCTTGACATTATTTCCTACACACAACACTATCGGAGTCAACGATCTCCTGAGCTGATGCTCATGAAAACTCATCTAAGCTGGGGCTTTCAATAATGGTGACGCTTCGTTTCTTGTGTCAGCGCGCTGCGCTAACACCAGTTTACTAACCGTAGGACAAGCACAAACCTACTACCTACTTCCAGCGCGACTCGCGAAGATTGAACCTAATCGCGCTCTCGGAATGCTGGTTTAGCATTGAAAGTGAATCTTATAGCCATTTTGGGGCTGTGATAGAGAGAGAGAGAGAGAGACGAAGCACGGGGCCGATGAAGAAGAAAGTGACTGAACTTTGATGAGCTTTTTCTCTCGAAACATTGAGCTGTGGTAATGAGCAATAAATGACGAAAGTAGACCGGTACAGTGCACGGCAATCCATTAGTTAACTGACGGGTGAACGATACCTAAATAGGAATATTGACGGAAAAACCAACAGTTGTGGCTTTTCGCGGAGTTTCATTTTCATGAAACAATTTTCTAATCGTTTCAACGTGTGCAGATTGGCATCAATTTTGCCACCGCGCAATAATGTGTCATTTATGGGCCGATTTCGAGTGTGTTTTCAGGTGATAAACTGGCGTAACATTACTCTCATTGAAGCTGATAGGAGTTGAAACCATCACATAATGTATATGAATAGCAGCTTCGAACGACTATAAACATATAAAATTACGAAGCTACAACTATCAACAAGTATCTACACAGAAAAAAATTTGTTGTGATTTTAAATTTATTTTCATGCACATATTTGGAGCATAAATATAAATGTAAAATTAAGTTCCATCATAAACACACACAACTTGTCGTGCTTTCTTCAATAAATGTTATTCTAATTTTACACGTTGATTGGAGATTACAGTTTCATTAAACGGGATACCAATGCACTTTAATGTATTTTTAATTCAATATTGCTGTAAAATAAATGACATGTAATATTACACGAACGAAAGTGTAAAATTATATGCTTTTTGATGCTCCCATTGAGTGCATCGAATTTAACTTAGTTTTCAATCAAATTTTTGATTCAAGCTTTGTATTGATTCGTATTGATTTACATGTCGTTTAAATTTCATTATTTTTTGGTGTGTATCCTTTTCTTACGCGTTTAATGTAGTCTAAAATTGTCCCTAATTTTAAGATAGTCTAAAATTGCTTCTTAATTTTTGAATGTAGTTTTAAAAATCTCATATTATGATCCCGTCCGTAGTTTTAAAATGTAAAATGAAAAAAAGAAAAAAGTTACGGGGAAGGGGGACTTTGGTGATTGATATCAACGGTTTTTCCTGGAAATTCTGAGAAAATTTTCATAATCGATAAAACAACTGAATTACCTGCACCATATGAGCTGCAGACGATATTCATAAACCAAAACTGTTCAAGTTCAGGAGTTTTGTTTTTCTTTTACTACTTTGACTTCCCTCTCCAAAACTTTTAGTAAAACGCTCAACGCACGAATGAAGTTTTTTATTTATATATATATATATGTATCGAATTCTTTTGCCAGGACTATTTTGCTTCAACTGTGTTTTGAAATGACTTTGCTCGTGCCGAACCACTTAACAGTTCAACAAAATCCTCATTTTGGTTCCAAAAAAAAAACCATGTAATAAAATAAGGAAAAATATGAAAAATACCAAATCATTCAAAGGCTCACTTTCAAAATGGTGCAATAATGCGCAAGTTTTTTTTGACGATTTAGTAGTATTTGGATTAAACCTAATTGGGGCACAATAGCTTCCACTGCACAGTGGTCCAGATCGCTAATTTAGGAGGAATTTTTACTATTTGACAAACCTGTATAATGTATCTTGTCTTAGGATGAATTTGTGTACATCAGAAGATGCTTCTTTTTATTGGAATAGTTATTAGGGTGGTTCTAATTTATCTAAAATACGAAAATAAACTTTTTACTGATGAAAGATATAGCTCCACAGTCTTCCATAGAGTTGTAAAGTAACTTATTTTGAATAAATTTGTTGAACATATTAAAGCTCTATCTCTTTTAGTTTTTGTTATACAAGAAATTTTAAAAAAATTAGGGCGTTCCTGAAAAAAACGTTTTTTTAGTATAACTTTCGTATCTTTTATTTTTTGTTGACACAACCTTTGAACAGCTTATTGAAAACTTCAAGCCGAGTATTTTTCTCCAAGACACCGAAGGTCTAACTTTTTTCTTAAAAAAGTTATGGACACTTTTCGTTAAAAAATAGCCTATTTCAAGGCTCAATATCGCTGATGCGGGCACCTAAAATTGAATACTGTTTCAACCACATGAAAGACCATACTTTTTAGTATATTTGAGCAAAAATTGGCGAATGCGTTATTTTTTTTAAATTTGCAATTTAGATTTAAAGTTTGTAATTTTGCAGGTTCAACGCATTAGAGCATTTACACACATATCGTTGTATTATGAAATAAAAGCCACTTTCAAATGTCATTCTCTCATCGCAGCAAGCTTTGCATAAGTGGAACGACTGTCAAAAAATGTTTTCTGATTTTATTCGTTTTAAATAAAACCAGTAAATATGGATATTAGTCGAAGAGAGTTGGCGAATTTGCTTATCACTGGTAAAAAGACAGATGAACAACATAAGTTCATTACAAGTAGTAAAATTAATTTTCAAGAAGGAAAATCCTGAATTAACAAAGGATGAAGTTGCCGCGATGAACAAGCAAATCGATGAATTAGTCCCGACTATAGTAAATGTTAATATGCGCAAGATTCCGATTAGTTCAAGCTTCATATTTTCCATGGTTGATACGAAGGTAGTGAATGACGTAACAGGCACACCGTCTCAGGCGTGTTATATATGCAAACGCTCCGGAAAGCGATTGAATGATCTTTTACTGGAAGCCAGCGATCCACCGGATAGTTTATATGTTTTTTCACCTTTACATGCCTTAATACGAGCAATGGAGTTACTATTGAATATTGCTTACCGTTTAGCTCTAGCAAAACCGCGTTGGCGCGTAGGCAAAAATACCAGCGAGCTTAAGGAACGACAAATAAAAATTCGACAAGCGTTACGTGACCGTTTAGGTCTTCGTATTAGCGAACCTTTGCCAGGTGGCGGAAATTCTAACGATGGTAACACAGCTCGAAAATTTTTCAGAAACCGAGATGTCGTTGCAGAAGAAACCGGGTTGGACGAAATGTTGCTAGAACGTATGTATGTGCTGTTAACAATCATCAACAGCAAATTGGGAATCGACGCTGATGCTTACCGAAGTTACGCCGAAAATACACGATTGCTTTATGTACGCCTGTATGGCTGGTACGCTCTCTCACCAACCGTGCATAAACTCCTGGTCCATGGAGGAAGCATGTGCAGTGAAGAAGTTCAAGAAACCAGGAATAAAAGTATTCGCAGATTCCGAGAATTCCACGCACGCAAATTCGATCGACTCGTCAATCTTGATGACGTTTTCCAGAGACTTCTTGTTTCATCAGATCCTATAATTTCTCTTAAATGTAAACGTCGAATTCAAAGAGCACCGCTGGATATACCTGAAAATGCAATGCATCTACTTTTGATTTAATTGGCATTGGAAAAATTCTCCTTATATAAACCATAAATTGTTTTTATAGCCAAATTATTTTTAATGAACATATTCTTTATCGTTGATATGTAAGCAAAACAGAAAAGGAAATACAAAGGCTTTAGGCAATTTCTTTTATGTCGATATGCGACAAAATTTAAAACTTTGGTTAATAAATTTAAAATTACATGTTTAAAAAAATAATATTTTCCTATTTTTGCTCAAATATACTTAAAAGTATGTTCTTTTCTATGGTTCAATCCGAACTTACTTTTATTTGCCCCAATCAGAGATTTGAAAAAGAGCTATTTATGAGCGAAAAGTTTCCATAACTTTTGAAAGAATAAAGTTAGACGTTAGAGTTATGAAAAAAACGTGGATTGAAGTTTTCTAAAAGCTGTTCAAAGGTTGTTTTAACAAAATATAAAATTTCTTTCGAACATTAACAAGTCTCGATTTAACATTTGGATTACTACTTGTAATGAACTTAAGCTGTTCATCTGTCTTTTTACCAGTGATAAGCAAATTCGCCAACTCTCTTCGACTAATATCCATATTTACTAGTTTTATTTAAAACGAATAAAATCAGAAAACATTTTTTGACAGTCGTTCCACTTATGCAAAGCTTGCTGCGATGAGAGAATGACATTTGAAAGTGGCTTTTTTCATAATACAACGATATGTGTGTAAATGCGTTAATGCGTTAATGCGTTGAACCTACAAAACTACAAATTTTAAATCTAAATTGCAAATTTAAAAAAAATATCGTTTTCGCCAATTTTTGCTCAAATATACTAAAAAGTATGGTCTTTCATGTGGTTGAAACAGTATTCAATTTTAGGTCCCCGCATCAGCGATATTGAGCCTTGAAATAGGCTATTTTTATAAACGAAAAGTGTTCATAACTTTTTTAAGAAAAAAGATGGGTGGGTAATGTCAGAGACATAACCGGAGTGAAGTAGAATACACTTTAGACCGGTAAATTCTGCTCTGGAATAAGCAATTTCTATGCGACTTTGTCGACTTTAGCGCATTCATAGTTTATTTGGAGTATTTTTGGAATTATCAAGTTGACAATTTGCAACATTCTTTGAAAATATTGTTGAACTTTTATGAATGAAGGCACGCAAACGAGCGTTTGACCGTCATCCTACTACCAGCATCAGAGAAGTAGCAGATCAGCATTTTTCGCTACATGGCCTGTACCAAACAAACCGCTCGTAAGTCCACCGGAGGAAAGGTTCCCCGCAAGCAGTTGGCAACAGCCCCCTGGCAACCCTATACCATCATATGGAGTTTGACAGCGACCGACATGTATGGGGTGTTATAGCTATAAAGCCCCAAACAAAGAATTATGTTCGGCACTATGCTCGATATTCAAGCATTCCACACGACGTTTTGCATCTTGTGGGATGATTTAATAATTTAATTTGACATTTTGTAACTAAATACAGCTTCTAATCATTCGGTTCAAAATCAATGTTTTGCCTTTCATGGCAGTGATGCTGGCTGTACAGAGACGTCGTCCTTGACAGGGGGCTAGTTGGCAACGAAGGCCGTGTAAAAGTGCCCCAGACACGGTTGGCGTTAAGAAGCCTCATCGCTACCGAACAGAAACAGTCGTCCTGCGAAAAATTCACAGCTATCAGAAATCGAGCGGGCCTAAATTGTGACCCAAAATAAACCACAAACCAACAAGTTCTTTTCAGGACCAGCCAATTATAAAGTATTATTATTATAAATGAAATTTTCCATTGCCTTACAACCTCCCTCCCCCTTTCCACCCGGCTTGAATAACTATCAATCTTGATGATGCTGTGCGGCGGGGGCACTAGTTTTTATTATAGTGGAAAATTTAGGTTTGCGCGTTTTTCCCAAAAGTTTTTTAGCTGTGCGTTTTCAAGGAAGTTGTAGTTGAATTCAAAATAAAATAGTTTATTTATATTGTCAGAGATGGACCTTCCAACGAAAACTAGTCTGGCTCGCTCTGAATCGAATTGTATGGACCAACCACTGCTTACACAAAATCTGTTATTTTCAGTAATTGAACATTCTACACAACTATTTCCAATCAGCGCAAAAATCGAAGATTTTTATTCAGTACAATAGAAGATTTTCACTTTTAGAAAAACAGGCAACATTCTGGCCGAAATGGAGCACCTATATCGAAACGTTAGAAAACGTTCGATTTTTGTAAATTGAATCATTACACTAACCTGTCTACAAATCACACAAATAACTTTTTTATTTTGTGCCATTCTACTTGAAAGCGACGGTATTGTTCACAAGTGGCTCATTTACCATCCAACGCCCTTGGCAAGCCACTTTCTGATGCTTGTAATAACAAAATTTCAATTTCATTCTTTGTCGATAAATTGATGGCCCTGAAAAGGGCCTTTTGTTTGGGCAGTGTTCGGAATTTACTTGGAGCTGGTGTATATGGTAATAGTTTTGGTGCCATCGAAGACGGCGTGATTGGCCAACTCTTCTAGCAGCAGCAAACGGACGACGGTTTGAATTTTGCGGGAGATGCTGCAAACGAACTGCTGTATGCTGATGCTGCAAACGAACTGATCGTGAACAACAGCATACTGAGTTTTTATACCTGACTACAGCACAATGTAAGCTCGTCCTTTTTTGTGTTGTCCTCAATATGTGTTTTTCGTAGCTCCACCCCTTCGTTGGTCGACCACATATTTTTGATAAAGAACAAAATTGAAATTGTGTTTTCAATACGGAGGTTATCGAACACTCAGGGTAGAAAGAGTAATGTAATACGGCACCTTGGTAAAATGTTTGAGAATTTTTTGAATGCGCCTAGTAAACACGAAACTGTAAACAAACAAACAAATGATAACTTTTTCTTTTGTGAAATACGTGAAATCGACGATATTGTTCACAAGTAGCTCACTTGCCATCGAACGCTCTTGGCAAGCTACTTTCGGATGCTTGTAATAACAAAACTTCAATTCGATTCTTTGTTGATAAATGGCCCGTACCAAACAAACCGCTCGTAAGTCCACCAGAGGAAAGCCTCCCCGCAAGCAGTAAGCAACGAAGGTCGTGTAAAAGTACCCCAGTCACGGTTGGCGTTAGGAAGCCTCATCACTACTGAACAGAAACTGTCGCCCTGCGAGAAATTCACAGCTATCAGCAATCGAGCAGGCCTAAATTGTGACCCAAAATAAACCACAAACCAACAAGTTCTTTTCAGGACCAGCCAATTATATTCCAGTAAGATATAAATGAAATTTTCGTTTTCCATTGCCTTACAACCTCTTTCCTCCCGGCTTGAATTACTATCAATCTTGATGATGCTGTGCGGCGGGGCACAGGCAGTTTCCATTATAGTGGAAAATTTAGGTCTGCGCGTTTTTCCCAAAAGTTTTTTAGCTGTGCTGTTTTCAAGGAAGTTGTAGTTGAATTCAAAATAAAATAGTTTACTTCTATTGTCAGAGGTGGACCTTCCAACGAAAACTAGTCTGGCTCGCTTAGAATCGAATTGTATGGACCAACCACTGCTTTCACAAAATCCGTTATTTTCAGTAATTGTACATTCTACAGAATTAGTCACAACTATTTCCAATCAGCGCAAAAATCGAAGGTTTTCATTCAATACAACAGCAGATTTTCACGTTTGAAAAAACAGGCAGCATTCTGGCCGAAAATTTTGAAACGGAGCACCTATATCGAAACGTTAGAAAACGTTCGATTTGTGTAAATTGAATCATTACACTAAACTGTCTATAAATCACAAATAACTTTTGATTTTGTGCCATTCTCGTGAAAGCGACGGTATTGTTCACAAGTGGCTCACTTACCATCCAACGCTCTTGACAAGCTGATGCTTGTAATAACAAAACTTCAATTTCATTCTTTGTCGATAAATTGATGGCCTTGAAAAGGGCCTTTTGTTTGGGCAGTGTTCGAAATTTACTTGGTGCTGGTGTATATGGTAACAGTTTTGGTTTCATCGAAGACGGCGTGCTTGGCCAACTCTTCTGACAGCAGCAAAAGGACGGCGGTTTGAATTTTGCGGGCGATGCTGCAAACGAACTGCTGTATGCTGATGCTGGAAACGAACTGAGCGTGAGCAACAGCATGCTGAGTTTTTTTACCTGACTACAGCACAATGTAAGCTCGTCCTTTTTTGTGTTGTCCTCAATATGTGTTCTTCGTAGCTCCACACCTTTGTTGGCCGACCACATATTTTTGATAAAAAACAAAATTGAAATTGTGTTTCCACTACGGAGATTATCGAACACTCAGGGTAAAGAGAGTAATGTAATACGGCACCTTGGTAAAATGTTTGAGAATTGAAACCTTTTTTGAATGCGCCTAGTAAAAATGTTTTCCACTTCACTCCAGTTTGTTTCTGACCATATTTGCAATTTGCGTACTGAAATAAATCATAATTTAGGGTTTAACATAAATTGCTCTCCAGGGAGAAACAGTCCATGAAACAGAAAATGCAAACTTATTCTTTGAAATGATTTTGGTGGCCCTGAAAAGGGCCTTTTTTATAATGATACAAGTGAGTTCTACCTTTTCAACTTCCAAATCCATACAAAGTGCGTCCCTGCCGCTTCAGAGTATAGACGACATTCATTGCCGTTTTGCGCTTGGCGTGTTCAGTGTAGGTCACGGCATCTCGGATGACATTTTCTTGCACACCATCATCATTCGTAGATTAAATCGAAGATGCATTTTACACCACCACGACGAGCCAGACGCCGAATGGCGGATTTGGTGATTCCCTGCATTTTATCACGAAGAACCTTGCGATGACGCTTGGTACGGGAACGCAAACATGATACCGCTCATTGTACCGTCCGGACGAGCATGTTGCTCGTGTGGTAAGCGAGCACCCACTGATACAAAACAAGCTCGCGTGACCTGTATATATAACATTCCCGTATGTAATGAAACGCTTACATGCTCCTTTTTGACGGCTTGACTGGATATGCTGGCAAATTGCGCATTTTCCTCGTTGTTTTCTGAAAATCCTTGTTTTGGTTTATTTATAGTAGTCGCAGTAATTCCAAAATTTAATACGAAATACGTGCACAAATTTCCGATCAGATAGTGCAAAAATATTGCGATTTCGTCCAGTAGAACGGAAGATATTTGCATTTCAAATCTGGGAAAATTTCTCAACTGAAATTTTTGAAACGGGACCCCATATTGAAACGTTAGAAGTATTCTACTTCAAAAGTTAGACCTTCGGTGTCTTGGAAAAAAATACTCGGCTTGCAGTTTTCGATAAGCTGTTCAAAGGTTGTGTTAACAAAAAGTAAAAGATACGAAAGTTATACTAAAAAAACTTTTTTTTCAGGAACACCCTAATCTTTTTTTAAATTTCTTGTATAACAAAAACTAGAAGAGATAGAACTTTAATATATTCAACAAATTTATTCAAAATAAGTTACTTTGCAACTTTGTGGAAGACTGTGGAGCTCTATCTTTCATCAGTAAAAAGTTTATTTTCGTATTTTAGATAAATTAAAACCACCCTAATAACTATTCCAATAAAAAGAAGCATCTTTTGATGTACACAAATTCATCCTAAGACATGATACGGCTAAATTATACAGGTTTGGCAGAAAGTAAAAATTCCTCCTAAATTAGCGATCTGGACCACTGTGCACTGGGACGAACTGGGAGCAGGAACTTTTTAAATTTTGAAAGGTGAGCAAAACGCGGGTTTTGTTTTTTTACATCTAAAGTCTCTAGAACTGATATTTTTTAGAATACAAGGGTCTATATACACTCAAATAAAACCATGAATTTGGTTTATTAACAAATAGAAAATGTGCATGCTATGGAAGATTTTGTTTCCACACATGATTTTCAATCAATCAAGTAGAACTATAAAAAAGTGATGCTTTTGACAGTTAGTAGTTTCGCCAATTTATAATAAATGTTCACAATATGATTGCCATTTAATGCAGTAATTGCTAGGGAATATGATGATATAGTTGAAATTTTGAATTTCGGCCATCTTTTTGAGTCAAATACTCCTACACGCGGCAATATGAACCAATTGACAAAAAAATCCTCTCTGGTAGGGGCTTGAACATTCGACAACTCACTTCTAAGATCAGTGTCTTAGATCCTGTACCATCAGACGGGGATTCCAAATGATTAAATACGAATCGATTCAAATAAACTAGTGTACTTGTTTAGCAAAAAATTATTTCACCGCCACTGCCATTTCGAATTTTAACATCAGAGCATAAAAAGCTCCCAGTGACCGGTATTCAAATTAGCTTGGCTTGGAACTTGTTTTTCGAGTTGGTGAAATGCTGATGAACTTCGCCGCGTGTAGGACATCTTTCTTTTCAAAGTGACAAACAATTTTCGGACCAATCGCCAAAAGTTGCAAAACGGGTGAGTGACGCTTAATCATCACTACGCTGAAAGGGGCAGAATATCCAAGTTCAAATATCCCGTCGACTCCAACACCGTTAGATATTGGTAACATTGGCTTGGTGATAACTTTCCAAGCATGCGGCCATAATCCATATCGAACCATTTTTGGATGGGTCAATTTCTAGCACACGACTCGAACGCCGCTAAGCGACGAACCCAAACTCGTCGTTTTCGCAGTCGTTGTTGTACCCACACAACCGCATGTTGAAGCTGTATGCAACGAAATCCAACGTGCGTACGCGATCACACCATGGAGTGAAGTGAAAGACCACGTGCCGCCAAATAGAGAAGAAGGAGAAACAAAACTGGCATCACCGCGAGGTGGGGAGTCGATCGGTTTGCGCCCAGCAATGCTGAAAGCTTTCGAGTCCACCAGTCCAGCAGTCAGTTTGGATTTATCCATCTCGAAATTCGGTAGTGTTTGAGCTTCGCGACGCGACGCGTTCCCCGTTTTCTTCTGTTAAGGATTTCTACTCGGAGGATCCGGACCCCAGCAGGAGCTAGTAACCAGCCCAGAAAGGAGCAAAGCAGCCCCCATCCATTTTTCCAACACATCATTGCATAGCAAATCGAAGGGATTCACAGTTTAAAAGTGAGTTTTAACCATAGTTATTATCGAGTGAGATCATTATTCCACCCACAAAGCATTGCTAAAAGAGAAAGTGATCATACAGTGTTCGATGGGATGAAAGATGAAAGTCAATAAACTGTTTCCACGGAATGGACTGCATGGTGCAATTTAATCAAAAGCCACGAGAAGAGAGAAAAATGGGTGGAACAATTACCGAAACCGGGAAACTTTGGCAGAAAGTGCGGTTTCTTTCTTTCACCAATTTGTGTATCCATTATGGCCAATATACCGGACACCTGCATTCACCAAATTGGAATGATGTTTGTCGGTCAGTGGAACGGAAGACGACCGGCTGAACTCATTTGAATGCAGAAATTTTTGGTTGGTTCGGGAACAGACACGTGAAAAATGTACTCTACCTAAGTGCATCCTGCTAGCTGAACATTAAGTGCTAGCAAGCTGAGTTGCGACAATTTGACCTTTGGCTGTGGGCTGGATGAAGTGCCGAGATTGTTTATGTTTGGTAAACGGCCGAATGATTGATTTTTTTTTAGCTTAAACTTTAGTTGAAGAACGGATCTTTTTATACTACTCGACGTTAAGGTCAATTTTAAATGCATTGCAAGAAAAACTATGTGCCTGGATAAATTTATATTTCCTTATTTTTCAATATTTCGTAGCAGTTGGAAGCCAAAAAAATTTGGTTTTCGTTAAAACCTTAGCTAATTTGTTATTGTAAAAATATAAATAACATGAAAACAAGTTGTTCTCAAATTTGTGAACAAAGTCCCATTACTTCTAGAACAATCAAGTTTTTACATTACGAAAACAGGACCGTGAACAAAAATCATATGTTTTATATATCTAATATGTTTAATTTTTCCACTCTAACGCCAGCAAATAGTGGCTCGACTAAAAACAAAAGGGAACTTTGTCGATAAAATATGCTGTTTTCATTCTATTTTGGTACGCTGAATTCGTTTTTGATATTATAACATTAAAATTTTTTTTAACTATTCATTAGGGTGGCTCAAAAGTATTTATTTTGTCGAAACTGTTCTTAGAAATTCTAAAGCCAAAAATTTTTTTAATAATTTTTGTGCACTGAATCGTTTTAAACTTAGAAAAAAACCTTAATTACTCATTAGGGTGGCTTACAAATGATTATTATGTCGTGAAGGTTTATACGTTTATTTAAAGAACAGTTTGTGCTTCGAATTTCTATTAGGATATTTAAATATATTTGAAATTGACTTTAACGCTTATTGGGGTGGCTCAAAAATAATTATTTTGTCCTCATAGCCCAATTTCGCGTTTTTTAGAAGTTTGGGTAAAGCGAATTGATCAAAGCTTTTGTATATATTCAATAACATTCCGTAATTTTACTATGCAAACATATCGCCAAGCGACTCGGTTGCGAAACTTTTTATAGAACGTCCCCGGGGAAAACACGATTTGCGGTATTAATTTCCATTCCGATTTATTTCAAACTTTGCATACACATTCTATGTAAAAAGTACCTGATCCCTACGATGACTTTTCGAGACAATTTTGCGATTCAGGGGTTTTTTTACTCATTTGAAATAAAAGTTGTTATTTTTCACGAAAAATTCCGCCATTTTATTTAGTGTCTTGTAACAGAAAACATATTTTTAGTATGTATTATCTCAGTTTTGGAACTGTTTTTACTAATAACTTTTCATAATTACATAATTCAGTTTCCAGTGACTATCTCAAGTCATCAGAATTAATATATTTAATAAATAATTTTTAAGTCCCTCACGAAACAAAATCCTGGTTACGGGCCTGTTACAACACCTCTATTATAGAATAATCGGAAGAATTTATTAGTATATATGCTCCTTCCTAAAGCGTTGTATTAATTTCCGATGGTTAGAAACTAAAAAAAGAACTTCAAAAGATGCGAGCGAAGCTTGTTTCTGTTTGACTGCCGCTCATGACAAATTTCGCGCTAAATCGTATTCAGAGTTGGCAGCACCCTCTCAGATTTTAATGAAACTTTCTGTACATGAAGACTTTGCCACAAAAAGCCACTTTGCATACTTTGTTTTCCCAAAAATGATCTAGACTGTCTTTTGAAAAGGGTCGAATTTTCTTTACCAATTTTTTTCAAATGTCTACAAAGAAAATTTGTGGGAGTGATTATCACAAAATTAGTCAAATTTTTGAATGAAAATATTGAAAAAAATCTTCCTCGACTCTTACACTGAAAAAAATCGATTTTAAAAATTTAAAGGTGATATGCAAAAAAAAACATCTTTGATTTGGATGAAATTTTGTTCCAAGATAGGTACCGTAAACCGGGGTGACATTGATCACTTTTCGAAGTAATCATTACATATTTTTAGACGCAACACATTTTTAACAAGTTTAATATTTTTAAACCATGTACTGATGTTTGGAGAATAAGATTGGATGGTTTTACCTGAAATTGTCCGTTTACAGCTATTTTTTAAAAAATGATTTCAAGTTGAAGTCCGTTTTCGTGTTCCGGGGTGACTTTGATAACCTGCATGTTCACCCACATTAAGTTATTGATGTCAATTTTTTTCATTCAAATGTTTGTTTAAACTAATTATGGAAAGATACTCATTGTTAAATAGATGTTAATTAGTATTATACAAAGTATTTCAATGTACTGTAAAATTTGAGTAACCAAAATTCGTATAATTTGTGTCCAACTAGAATAAAAGATTCTGGAAACCTTTAAAACTGCTAAAATTGTTTTGTTTCAGTGTTTAATCAATGTACAAAAAGTTTCATCCTTTTCAACACGTTGGAATATTGAACAATAAAAAAATGAATTTTAGCTTAAAATAATTTGAAATAATTGCCATTGTGAAACTAAAATTTATTGAAAATAAACAAGCTCTTAAAACTAAATTTAGCATATCCCAATATAAAGGAAAATAAAAACTCGCTTGTAATTTATTACTCTTGCTCAAATCTGAGATTTATTTGTTTTATAAAAAATAGACACTTTACGAAGCTTCGTAAAAATCAGGTAAAGTCAGATTTCGGTTTTTTGTAGTTTTTGTATCCAAAAACCGAACAATATACTCAAAAAGTATAGCAAATCAGTATTTTATAAGTTTAGAGTAAAAATCATTTCGAATTAAAATGATTCGGTAGACTATTCTGGTTTAATAAGCAATCTACGAAAAAAGTTTCGAGTGATCAAAGTCACCCCGATGATCAAAATCACCCCGGTTTACGGTAATTATGCTACCTACCTACCGTCTAAAATTCCCTTTCGAGAAAAAAAAGTTAATGGAAAAAACTTTTCCTTGTCCAAACTAAATTATTTTCCAGTGTATTTTAATTAAGGGTCTATAACCCAGAGACCAGAACCTAAAATCCCGAGGAGAAAACTGCAGACTCCAGATTCCATAGCCCAGAGTCCAGGGTCCCGAGGAGAGAGAGAGAACAGAACCCAAAATACTGAGGCGAGTCTAGAGTCCAGAATCCAGAGTTGAGTGTCGAGAATGCAGAGTCCAGAGCCCATGGCGCAGCGATCAGAACCCCGAGTTCCGAAGACAGAGCTCAGAATCCAGAGTTCCGAGTGCAGAGTTCAGAGTCCAAACCGTAGAGTTCAGAGCACAGAGTCCAAAATTCCAGAATCAAGACCCAGAGCCCATGGCTCAAAGACCACAGTCTACAGTCCAGAGTTCATAGCACAGAATCACGAGGCGAGAGCTCAGAATCCAGAGCTAAGAATGCAGAGCTCAGTGTTCAGAGTGCAGAGAACAGAGTCAAGAACCCTGGGTCCAGAGTTCAGGGTCCTCAACCCAAATTACTGTGGACAGAGTCCAGAGCTCTAAGACCAGAATCCAGAGCCCGAAGTACTTAACCCAAAATACTGAGGCAAGAGTTCAGTCTCCAGAATCCAGCGTGAGGAGCAGGGATGCATGAAGCACAGCACGAGAGCCTAACACGAGCTGAGCGGCCGCTTTGAACGAACCAAAAGCAATAAGCACTGACACCGCTCGTGCTAGGTAACCTTCGTGCTCGAGCTGCAGGATTCGAACAGCTTGCACAACGAGTTAGCACGATGAGCTAGCTCGGTAAACTGGCACGAGCAAGCTCAGTGAGCTAGCTCAGTGAGCTAGCGCGAGCTAACTCAATGAGCTGACACGGTAAGCTTGTCCGATGAGCTAGAACGGTACAGTAGTGTAAGCTATGGAACGAAAGAATAGGACAAAGCAAGAAATATCCGTTGGGAAATGTGCGACAGGTTGCTAAAAATACGATGCAGGCATCATTACTCACACAAACGCATTGTTTTTTATTCTACTTTGCTATAGCTAAGCTATAGCTCCGTGCAGCGTGCTAACTATCACCGTGCTAGCGAGAGCTGTCGCTCATTGGTGCTCGTGCTACTTGCTAACTCTAGCTCATCGAAAACCAGCACAAGCACTAGCTCAATGAATTTAGCTCTGACACATTATGAGCCAGTGCACAGGAATAGGACACTGAGCAGCACCGTTCTTGTGCATGCCTGGTGAGGAGTGCAGCATCAAGAGTTCAAAGTCTAGAATCTAGAGCTCAGAGTCCAGTGACGAGAATCCTGAGACCAGAGTTCAGAGTCCAGAGACCAGAGTCCTCAACCCAAAATACTGAGCCCAGTGTCTCGAGTCCAGAGCACAGAGCCCTACACCAGAAAAAAATCTGAGAGGGTGCTGCCAACATGTGTTCGAGTTGGCGCGACATTCGTCTTATTCCAGTCGCAAATCTTGAATTATATATTTGTGAAATTAGTTTGACGGTAGGTGTTTGAAGGCGACATAGCGAGCATCTAATCAGGAGACTGTGTATTAAGACCAGTATACTGATGAGGCAGTTTTTGGGAGCTATGACCTGATTGTTGCGTTGTAGATTACTGTGCAAACCATTGGATTTGAATTTCCCGTCCAAGCGCCGTTACAATAGTCCGGCTATGTACCAAATATTACCTACCCCTACCTGTTTACAAATGCGTGTGAGACAAAGATGCTCTTATTATCTATTACCGATGAAAATTTATATACATTAATTTGCTAGCTGCTAAGTAAATCTGTAGCACTCCATCTTCTCGTTTTAACCATACACATTGAACTCAGTCGGACCAAATATGATCTTCTTTCGGATCAAAGATAATCCGCTAATTAATCTAAAGATTTCGAAAGAAGTGACTTAGAAATATTCAGCCTTGGCAGATCTCGAAAGTTCACCCAGGTAAGCTCCGAATTATGATTTTTTTGTTTCTATTATAGAGGTTTTAACCTTAGGATCATTCACTTCATTTTTCGAGCTAGAAAACCCTGTGCAAAAAAAACTCAATTTGAGGGGTCGAAAGCCAGGTAAATTGCGTATAAGGCAATCAATTTACCAACAACGCTAAGTCCTCCCTTTAATTGTGATATTTTGTCTAAAGCAAGTAAATGACGTTAGTGAGGACGAGGTAAGGGGCCATGCATAAATGACGTAGCATTTTGGGGGGTAGGGAGGATATACCAAATTTGTGACGAAGTGTGACGAGGGGGAGGGTAGGGTTAGAAGTTGTGCGACGTAGCATTAAGTTTAAAACCCATTGTTTAGAGAAAACAATTTAATGATGTTCCATTCCCAAGAGAAATGAATTTAAATTCAAACAAATTACTTTTGATGCGGTTTTTCATAAGGTAAATTTTACGATTCGCGGAATTACAAGTTCGCAAAAATACGAAAAGATTTTGTATGCAGATTTAACTTGCTACATTAGTTAGCTAATGTTGCTAACCAGTAGACTTCGTTTGGAAGCTGAATTAAATTTTCACTTCGGATTCAACCAAACAAAATTTAGTAATTTAGATGAACGTATGCTTCTTAGAATCATTGGCAGCTGCAGGATTGTGAACTGAGAGAACTTCTCTTCATGCTCCCCTTGACATATAAAATTGAAAACAAAACTATCAACACTATATTTGTGATGAAATGGGCTTATGTTGCACGCAATTTGCTGTTATAATGAAAATGTTGATAAAAGTCGTCAAACATTTTGAAAGCACATGTATATAAAATAATTGAAAAACATGTAATTTTTTTTCATCACCCGGGCGCTTTGCATGGGACGAGGGGGATGGGGTAGGTAAATGCTACGTTATTTACGAGGGGGAGGTTAGAATTTTGTGACCAAATGCTACGAGGGGGGAGGGAGGGGTAAAAAATCACCAAAAAAAGCTACGTCATTTGTGTACGGCCCCTAAGTAATACCGCGTCTATGTGTCCACTCACAAATTGAAATCAATGGTGTGATTTGAGTTTGTATACTGAAACACAGAGATGACTGTTTGAAGCACCGTTTGCTTCATTGAATGGTAATCGCATTAGACGGAACAAAAGTGTGTGTGTCCTTATAAACTTGTATTTGGCGGGGCATTTTCCGCATTGCACTAAATAGAAGAAAATGTGCAATTTTGGAAATTAGTCTCGGTGTGACAAGTATGACTCTTGCATTGGGATTGTGAAAAAGTGTACCTATTGTGGGGAGAGTCTATACCATGTCCCGTGTACAAACAGCGCCCGAGGAATCTGTAGCGTTCTTTTAGAAGACGCTCTAGACACTCTTTGACAAAATACTAACAAACTCCTAGTCAAGCGTGATGTCTTACAAGAAAAGAAGCTCATTTTAAGCTGATGAGAAGTAATGAAATTGAAACATTTGATTTGGCTTAGCAGGCCAATGCAAGATGCACTAGGCGCTAGCTTAGTCCGTTAACTAAGTTAGTGTCGGATTTTGATGAGACGAAGTCGAAGCGCAAATTCCATAACTAATTCAATTGTAGGTTTTGTGACTTTCACGCGCACAGATGGTTTTAAGTAACTTTGTTGTTAATGGAGAAAATATAGTTTGTACCAAAATTGTTCTCCACTAAGGAGAAATATAGCATAGTGCAAAATTTAGAATACAAGCAATTGTAAAAACGGTCTAAATCTAGATATTCAAATATTTGTTTGATAAATGTTTGAAACAAAAAAAGATAAATTAAATATCCAAAGTAATAGAATAGTTCGGTTGTTTGTTTGTTTATTAAGGTTTCAACCCCAAGGCTCCTTCGCCTTTTTGATTTCGTATACAATTCAAAGATTACAGTTCATAAAATAATAGTAAAAAATAATCAAATATTATTGCTGCCTTTCTGGGCGCACTGCTTTCCGCTTCTCGTGTTTATCTTCTTTCTTGGTGGTGAGCAATGGTCAGGTTTACCCGGCTGGATGTTGTTGGCTCGAATCAAAACTTGTCGAAAGTAAACAAAGTTCATTTCATGTCGTCAACCTGGCGCCCAGGTGGTGAAATCAACGGAGTGCTGGAGCGTTGCCAAAAAAATTTTATTTCCAGATTAAATTTTACTAAACTTCCCAGTTTAACTCAGCCGGAATGCTGGCTGGTTCTAATTCGTATTCCGGCTCCTGTGACACAACCGATTCAAGTTAGAATGTTCAAGGGGTACCATTTCGATGCGGCCTAGCCGCATAACCGAGGCCTAGAAACCGAAGCGGCGCAAAGCCGCTGAGGATCCGCCGGGCGAGGTGGCCACCGACCCGCCGTCGGAAGCAAGCGAACCTGTGACCCACTCGTTTGCCCGACTTACTCAAACATAGGGGCTATTCCTAGTTTAAGTCCGACTGAGCGGTAGCGAAGTCGGACAGCACGCGTAAAAGCGATGTGGCGTAGCCACATTGGTTGCTGGACACAAAATAAAATTGGCAACGCTAGTAAAATGTAAACACAAATGAACACTCCGGATGAACCTATCGTCAATTGACATTTCGACGAGTTTTGATTCGAGCCAATAATATGGGCCCGGTTTACCTACTGTAGCTTGCTGCTCAGTCCGTCTGCCCTCTCCTTCGCTCATGTTTACGTCCATGTCTTCATCGTGGGAGCTTTGTTCGTCGCTGTTAGATTCTTGGTGCTCTTTGCGTTTTCGTATGACTCTGGTATCTGGTATGATACCGTGGAATATTGTTTGTCCGGCATGCATTTTTTGACCGGCTGTCTGTGGTGTATCAGTAGATGTCGAAGGCTGTTAGGTGGTGTGGGTTGTAGTAGATGAATTTTCTTTAGTTGATTTGGCACATGGCTTTCCGTAGTGTGCCGTTTTGTTACAAAACTGACACGTGGGCGCCTGTCCAGGGTATGTGCAAAGGGTTCTTTGTATGTAGTTAACACCTTGCGATGATCTGACCTCGAATGTTAAATAAGACGGTATAGGTTGGTTCCGTCGCATTCAACCCGAACACCGTTGGGAATGCCAGGAAAAAAGTTTCTCCATGTGTCGTTAAAGACTGATTTCACTTCTCCATACTTCGACATGAATCTTTTAATATATTCCGTGCCAGTACGAGGTGCCAGATCATGGAGTTTTATTTCAGTTAGATCGAGATCCATATACACGGGGATCTTGGTTTTGACGTTTTCATATTCGACGACATGTTGCATGTTGTTCTTTGCTACGAAGCTTTCTGCCTCGGCTAAGGAGTTGAACGTTATTAGTACTACATTCCTGGTGTGGTGAAGCTGGACGTGTTAAACCTCTGTAAGATCAAGTTCCATTTTCACCTTGACCAACTGTTCCACCTCGCGCACTGAAGGTTTGCGAAAAATCAATCGCGATTGTGTTCTCCCGTAATGGGCGAAATTTATTTTGTTGTTGTTGCATTTCACTCGAAGTTAGGTGCAACGGAACTTTCCTGTGTCTATATGTACACGTTAGAACGGCGCGGCGCGGATAGTATTTTTTGTTTGTGTGCTGTTCGCAAGCGGCGCGCTATTTGGCTTCTGATCTGTACGAGATGAGGAAGCAGACTGAATAGAATAGTTATCATTTGACATCGCCATTTAGTTTTAACAATAGCAATCATTTTTATAGAAGCAGAAAACATGATTTCAAAGAATAAGTAGCTTTCAAAGAAAGGTACATTTTTATTAAGGTTCATGAAACTTTGGTTGAACGCTTGGTAGTATACACAGGAGAAAAAAATATGTCATGTTTGTCACCGGTTTACCCATATAAAACCTTTACTATACTCTAAAACAAGAATATCAGTCGATATATTAGATTACCATGCTTCAAATTATGCAAAGTTGCAAGCAATCGAACTAGCTGAACGGTGCTTCTGAAAAAGTATCTGCGGGTTTTTTCGCTATACAGTTGCTTTGCGAGCCCCAGTAATGCATGCTAGTGTGACAAAAACAGAACTATTTCAAAAGCACCATTCAAATAGGTTGATATTTTTTCCAGCAATTATTTTGCATTATTTGAAACATAATTATATAGAAAATCGATTTATATTCTTCTTCTAGAGTTTAATGAAGATTTTATATGAACAAACCGGTTGCTGAACACATTTCTTCCTACGCATAGTAGTTCTGATACACGCTCACCTAAAGTCTCTTGAACCTTATGAATATGATTGAAACTTATTAATTTTTATTTCTCAGCATATCTTGCTGTTATTGTTGCACATAAAAATATAGGTGCTGTGATTTTCGATAACAATATCATAAATTTCTAATTACACTTGTTGCAAACCCAACTTATTTAGTTCATTATTTTTAAAGAACAAGTGCAACTGAAGCAATAAAATAAACAAATAAATAAATACCGCTGCCACCTAATGCGGATACGTCACATCGTTTTTATTCGTGTGCTACCAAACTTTGCTATGCTCAGTTGAACCTAAACTAAACTATATCCCCCAAATTTCAGTGAATCGCACAAACGAGTGGTACCCAGGTTTGCTTGCGAGGGGCCTCTGGCTCCGACGACGGGTCTAGCTTTACGCCGTTACGCTTTCTTGGCTTCGAATGTGCGGCCAAATCATATCACACTAGCTACACTAACTCAAGTAACAGTAAGCATTGGTCTATTGCATCATATAGGCATTAAAATATCACTAATATGGCATTAAAACCCTGTACCTGAATTTGCAATGCAATGCAGTTCGGTTTTCAATTGAATATTATTTCAAAGTACTGTACGCCAGGTAATTCTTGGATAACCATAACCACTCCTGCCATTCATTACTCATTTTTATAGTAAAATGCATAATGTATGTGGAAAATATCCATAACAAAAGAACACCTTTTGAAGCAAACAGATCATAAGACCAGCACATCAGGAAGCTAAGAAATGATCATGAGATAAATTTAAATGCGCAACTCAACTCAATTATGTAGCCAGTCGATGAACCTCGGAGAACTGCATAAACATTTTTTTCTCTCCATTTTTTATAAGGAAAGTGAGCAACATGAATATGCGATTTTTCCGTTTTTATATGCCATTTTCCGAAATTCATTTGCTTTTTTTTTTGTTTCATCGAGTAACTACAAGTCGAATCTTTATAAATGGAACTGAATTTCTTGACCAGACAAGTTTACCAAGAGTTATCATATCCGCCGTGGCGCTCCTCGCCGTGGAAATGGTTGGACTTTTACTCTCTGCGTGACTGAAAAATACTTTTTTGAATGAATTGTTGCCTAGCCATCAAAATCGCAAAACGAAACTACTTTCGGTTGGAGCATTTTGCACCAGACGCACCCCTTAACAATTTTTTGGCGATCAGGGTATTTTTCGGTCTCTTTTCGGGCATCACACAAACCCTTATCAAATGAATAACGGTGATCGAAGTTCTAATAGTTTCCCTACAGTTGTACACAACTATGTTATATTTCATGAATAGTGAATAATATTTTTAATTTTGATAAAGTTCACGTGAAAATTTCAAGATCATGTGCACAGTTGCATGAAAGTCAAAAAGATAGATCGTGGACAATATACTATGAACTAATACAACATGACTATGTGACAAATACACTAGGAATCATGAACCAGTTCACGGAACGCGAGTTCTGTCAAATTGTTCACCTAAAAATGTAATAATTATGCACAAAATTGCATACTCCAATGACTATATCATGAAAGTGGAGACGCATTTTATGATTTGTGAAATATTTGACGAGCACGAAAGGTGAATCGTGACTAATGAATGAAGCCATCGTGAGGGATGAATGGAACAATGAATAATATTCACGAGAAAATAACAAGACTTTTAATTTTGTGAATTATCTCACAACCACGAAAACCCAGCCAGCCTTTTTGATGTCATATCCCAGATGCAGCTGAATAATACGTATTTATATACCACCAAAACAGTCGCACTAAATGCACAAAAAACGGCACATGCGTACCAATCTGGAGGCGATATACGTACACATCTATTGAAATTGACGATTTCTGTCAACAATATACACATTAAGCGCGATCATTATTAGTATTAAACCGATTCTAGGCAATATATTTACGATTGCATAAGCGATAAAATCTCACATTACATACCATATCCTTAAATAGTATACGATTCAAGAACACGTAACGTATACGATTAACTCTGATTCGTCGGTAAAGAAGGTCAAATTATAAAAAACAGTAATCGGGAACATCAATCATCTCCAGCCAGAGTTAAAAATAGTCGAAGCTCTTTTTTGATGCCTGAAACTGAACCTGACGCGACTCGCGGTGAATAGAAAAAATATTCATTCACATATCCATCCTTATTCATTCAGTTGAATATCGTACAATATATTCATTTCAGTAATTATCTAGAAATGTTTTCAAATGCCAGTAAAGTCGCATCGTGTAATAATCGGAGACGAATGAAAATCTGTATGGATGAATGGGCGGTTTGTTTGTTTGACGTTTTCAGCTGCGCCACTGAATATTGAAAATGAATGCGCCTGGCTATGATCAATTTTCATTCAATGAATTTGAATATTTTTAACTCTGTTTCCAGCATAATGAAACACGCAAAAAGGCGGGGTCTGAGAAGAAAAAACGAACACGCTGATTGTATGAATCGATGCCAAACCAACCGTACAGAGGAATAGTGGGATTCGAACCTGCGACGATTGGATTGTAGAGCAGGACTTAACACAGAACTATTTTAATTATCCCGCCTTTTTTGTTATTAATTTGGGTTAGGTGTATGGCTTTGCAGTCTAATTTTTAAGCAAAAACAAACTATTTTGTCTTCATCCGACGTTTCGGTCCGTTTGGGACCTTTTTCAAGGATTCGATAATTGTCAACGCAGAAACCGTCGAGCTAGCAACACTGCCTGGCAAAGGCAACGCGTCAGCGTCAAAGCAAAGCAGCAACAGTTAAGCGTCGCGTCAATGGGTGACAGTCGTCATTTGACATCAGTCGAATAACGTCATCAAACTGTCAGCGACCAGACCACATTGCTTCTGGCAGTTCCTTTTCCTTACTGAAGCTCAGCGCGAACGGCAGCAAATAAAGTTGATGGTGAAAATTGAAGCATTGATAGAGAAGTATAGTAAGATTAGTAAAGATCAATTAAATTAGAAAAGGTGAAAGATAGGAGAGTAGAGAAGGAAGTCGTGGAGTACCTGTAAAAAAGAGGTGAGTTAACCTGAAAAGAGAAGAAAATATTATAATATTAAAATATTATATTATATTATTATAAACTTGTTAGACAGGAAAATCTCAAGCTGTAAATCGCTACAGCTAAATAGGGCGCAAGGAAGGAACAGCCCACCAAATTGTAAGTGTTAATTAAGGTACCAAAACTTTCACTAATTTCAAATTAAATTTTAGTTGAAGCCTATTAAAAAGTTCGCTATCAAAACGGTCTTTTCCTGCGCCCTACAACCTCGACAATCTTCAAAATTTGTTTAATTTTCAGCACTTTGCTAGTTCAGTCCTGTTCTCGTTCACGGCTAATGTGGAATAATTCACTCTCTACGTGGGCCTCCAAAGGCTCCAGCATCGAATGCATTAGTGGCGGAGAATCACACCCACCGTCTTCTGACTTCGTCGACGCTGTTTCGGATAATTCCCGTGATCCTACATGGAAGCGACGTCTCGATTGATACCTTTGCATTCTTGGACGAGGGATCAGATCTGACACTAATGGAACATGATCTGGCTGTATCGTTGGGTCTGAAAGGTAGCCCTCAGCCTTTGTGTCTACGCTGGACGGGAAACACTTCCCGCATGGAAAAGGAATCGCAACGCATCACTTTCGAGATCGCAGGTGAAGGACAGCACAAACGGCACAAGATAGTGAACGCAAGAACGGTTCAATGTCTCAATCTGCCGAGTCAGAGTTTCCAGGTGGAAGAAGCAGCGACAAAACACGCCCACCTTAGGGGGATTCCGGTTAGCAGCTACCATAACGCAAAGCCTAAGATCCTCATAGGAATCGACAACCTACGACTTGCGCTACCACTTAAAGTAAGAGAGGGCGATGGTACCGGTCCGATAGCTGCGAGAACCAGATTGGGCTGGTGTGTCTACGGCCCGCGAGAAAGCGGTGACACCGAAGCTTATAATTTCCACGTAAGCAGATGCGATTGCGACGAAGAACTTCACGATACGGTGAAGCAGTTTTTTGCCATCGAAGAAGCAGGCGTGCGCCCGTCAAACATTCCAATGTCTAAGGAAGAACAACGAGCGCTAACCATCCTGGAAACTACAACCCGACGAGTAGAGAACCGTTTCGAAACGGGTTTGTTGTGGAAAGAAGACAATGTAGAATTCCCGAACAGCTACACGATGGCGGTACGTCGTCTAGAATGTCTCGAACGCAGAATGGATCGCGATCCGCTGCTAAAAGAGAACCTCCATCGACAGATGTGCGAATACGAGGCAAAGGGTTACGCGCACAGGGCTACGAAAGCGGAGATAGATGCAGCGGACCCAAGAAGGGTATGGTACCTCCCGGTGGGAGCGGTAATAAACCCTAAGAAACCAGGAAAGGTCCGAGTTATTTGGGATGCAGCCGCCAAAGTCGATGGAGTCTCACTTAACAGCGCTCTTCTCAAAGGTCCGGATCAACTCTCGTCACTTCCAGCCGTGCTATTCCGCTTTCGACAGTATGGGGTGGCGGTCAGCTCGGATATTCAGGAAATGTTCCACCAAATTCGTATCCGAGAGGAAGATAAGAATTCCCAGCGCTTCTTGTGGCGCGCTTGTCCATCGGCGAAACCTACGATCTACTTGATGGATGTCGCTACCTTCGGGAGCACCTGTTCACCAGCTTCGGCACAATTCGTCAAAAATCGGAACGCAGTACAGCACGCTGAACTGTTTCCTGAGGCATCGAAAGCGATCGTCCACGATCACTACGTTGACGATTACCTGTCGAGTTTCGGATCCGTAGAAGAGGCGACAAAGGTAGCAAACGACGTGCGATACATTCACGGCCAAGGAGGCTTCAAATTGCACAACTGGCGATCAAATAGCGGCACGGTCCTCGAGCAACTGGGCGAAGTACCAGATGGAACTGAGAAGCAACTGAACCTGATCGACGGGTCGACAACCGAGAGAGTGCTCGGTATGCTTTGGAGCCCATCATCCGATGAACTGAGTTTCTCTACTCAAATGAGCGACGAGGTACAAACACTGATTCGCATGGTAACCCGACCGACGAAGAGGCAGATTCTACGTTGCGTCATGACGTTGTTTGATCCACTGGGGTTACTCTCGCCGTTTATCATCCACGGAAAGGTCTTGATCCACGACCTGTGGCGCGAAGGCACGGATTGGGACGAACAAGTAGGCGATTTAGTCTATGCGAAGTGGCAGAGGTGGATCGAGATGATCAACCATATCGCAGAGATCCGAATTCCCAGATGTTACTTCCCCAACGCCACGAGAAGGACCTACCTCAGGGCTGAAATGCATGTGTTTGTCGACGCAAGCGAAGTAGCCTATTCGTGCGCTATCTACTTACGCACCTTCAACGAACACGGTAAACCACAGTGCAGCTTAGTAGCGGCAAAATCAAAGGTCGCCCCCCTGAAACCGTGGTCTATTCCCAGGCTGGAACTGCAGGCGTGTGTACTGGGCGTACGGTGGTCAAAATTTGTCAAGGAAAACCTCGACGTCCCGGTTTCCAAAACGGTTTTCTGGACCGATTCCAGAACGGCGCTATCCTGGATTAATGCTGACCCTCGAAACTATCGACAGTTCGTGTCCTGTAGAGTAGGTGAGATACTTGAGCATACTTCGGTAAGCGACTGGAGATGGGTGCCTTCCAAATCCAATCCAGCGGACGAAGCAACGAAATGGGGTAGTGGACCGTACTTCAACCACGACAGCAAGTGGTTCCAAGGACCGCATTTCCTGAATCTCCTGGAAGCAGATTGGACCTGTCGCAAGGAACCGGTGATGGTTACCGTGGAAGAAATGCGTGTATCGACACTACATCACAGTTCGTTTGAACCAACGATCGATTTCGACCGATTCTCTTCCTGGAACAGGTTGCAACGTGCGACCGCATACGTTCTCCGTTTTCTGCACAATGTATCGAAGAAACAGCCACGATATAGTGGACAGCTACAACAGTCGGAACTGAAGGCTGCTGAAGAAGTCATCTTCAAGTTGGTGCAACGTGAACAATACCCGGACGAAGTTGCAGCGCTGTCAAACAAAGCGCCCAATGAGACCGGTCAAGAAGTCATCGGGAAAAACAGTTGCATCTACCAAATGATGCCGAAGCTGGACGAGAAGGGTTTGCTACGTGAACAGGGTCGAATCGCGGCAGTTAAGAACGTCGCCTACAACGTGCGCCATCCCGTGATTCTACCGAGAAGGCATCGCGTCACGGAACTTCTGGTGCATCGATTCCACCGCAACTTTCGCCATGGCAATGCTGAAACGGTCGTTAACGAAGTTCGACAATTGTACGCTATCCCGAGGCTTCGATTGGTGGTCAAAAAAGTGGGCAGAGAATGCCCGTCCTGCAAAATACGGCGAACCAGACCAATGATCCCTCCAATGGCACCACTGCCATCTGCCCGCTTAGCCCATCACGAGCGAGCTTTCACCTACACAGGGGTGGATTATTTCGGACCATTGCTGGTGAAGTTGGGGCGATCCAATGTAAAGCGATGGGTCGCACTGTTCACCTGCCTAACGATTCGTGCCGTACACCTAGAAATCGCCTACACACTATCAACAGAGTCCTGTATTTCGTGCGTCCGCCGATTCGTTGGACGGCGCGGGCCACCTGCCGAGTTTTTCAGCGACAACGGAACGAATTTCCAAGGAGCCGATCGAGTACTGCAGCACCAGATAAGCCAGGGACTGTCCGCAACGTTTACCAGTGCAAACACGAAGTGGAACTTCATACCACCAGGAGCGCCACACATGGGCGGAGCGTGGGAACGCCTAGTACAGTCCGTTAAAGCTGCAATGAAAGAAGCGTATTCCGAGGGGAAGCTTGACGACGAGGGGTTGCAGACGTTGGTCGTGGAGGCTGAAAGTGTCGTAAACTCAAGGCCTCTGACGTATCTGCCATTGGAGAGCGAGGAGACCGAGGCCCTCACCCCGAACCACTTCCTGTTGTTAAGTTCGAATGGGATGAAGCAAATGAACGACGAAGATGAAGGACCGAGACAGATCAGCGAATCAGTTCGGTGTCGAATCCTGGGGGATTCCTGGGAGCACATCCAGCATCAGCTAGATGTATTCTGGGGGCGCTGGTTGGTGGAATATCTGCCGGTGATCCGCCGGCAACCGAAATGGTTCAGCGAGACACCATCATTGAAACCAGGCGACCTGGTGATGGTCGCGGAGCCGACGAGACGGAGTGGCTGGGAGCGAGGCCGAATAGTTTGCCTGAAGCAGCATGCGGACGGCAGACATCGACGAGCGGTCGTGAAGATAGGCGACAAGATCTGTGTTCGACCGGTGTCGCGGTTGGCCTTGCTCGACGTCAAGAGGAGTGGAGCTCCGGCAGACTCCGGACTACACCCGGGGGAGACTGTCAACGCAGAAACCGTCGAGCTAGCAACACTGCCTGGCAAAGGCAACGCGTCAGCGTCAAAGCAAAGCAGCAACAGTTAAGCGTCGCGTCAATGGGTGACAGTCGTCATTTGACATCAGTCGAATAACGTCATCAAACTGTCAGCGACCAGACCACATTGCTTCTGGCAGTTCCTTTTCCTTACTGAAGCTCAGCGCGAACGGCAGCAAATAAAGTTGATGGTGAAAATTGAAGCATTGATAGAGAAGTATAGTAAGATTAGTAAAGATCAATTAAATTAGAAAAGGTGAAAGATAGGAGAGTAGAGAAGGAAGTCGTGGAGTACCTGTAAAAAAGAGGTGAGTTAACCTGAAAAGAGAAGAAAATATTATAATATTAAAATATTATATTATATTATTATAAACTTGTTAGACAGGAAAATCTCAAGCTGTAAATCGCTACAGCTAAATAGGGCGCAAGGAAGGAACAGCCCACCAAATTGTAAGTGTTAATTAAGGTACCAAAACTTTCACTAATTTCAAATTAAATTTTAGTTGAAGCCTATTAAAAAGTTCGCTATCAAAACGGTCTTTTCCTGCGCCCTACAACCTCGACAATAATTGTTGTTTTGTTGTCAGATCTGTTGTTGTACAACAATGGATTGTCATATGGTTTTTCAGGATCATCTGTTCCGATCGTGTAAAGTTTTATCGGGATCGAAATGCTCGTCTTTTCCTCTGAATTCGAAGTTAGCAGTTAGCTGAAAGATATTAACTGAACCGAATTCAGAGGAAAAGACGAGCATTTCGATCCCGATAAAACTTTACACGATCGGAACAGATGATCCTGAAAAACCATATGACAATCCATTGTTGTACAACAACAGATCTGACAACAAAACAACAATTATCGAATCCTTGAAAAAGGTCCCAAACGGACCGAAACGTCGGATGAAGACAAAATAGTTTGTTTTTTCTTAAAAATTAGACTGCAAAGCCATACACCTAACCTAAAAATTGGAAACAGTCGACTCCAGTTCAAAGTTATTTATTTGAACATATGCTTCCCAAGTAATTTTATGCAAAGTATCCCCAATAGATGCGACCACTTTCGCCCGTCTTTCAGGCAGTAAATGCATTCCTTTGTAGAAAACATCTGGATCTTTAAACTTGACCCAATTTTCTAGCCACATTTCGATGTTTTCAGCAGATGCGAACATTTCGCCAGAAAGCGTAGACTGCATAGATCGAAACAACTAAAAATCTTAAAGGGCGATGTCTGGGGAGTACGGCGGGTGCACTTAGATTTCCCATTTAATTCCTTCTAGATAGCTTTTCACGGGTTTTGCTAGATAGTTTTTGACAGGTTTGCTTGGGGTCTGGCGCTGCCATGTAACAGAATTAATTTTTCGTGTCTATCGTTCCATTCTGGCATTTTTTCTAGCTCTGTTTAAACGTATAAGCTGCAGTCGGTTGCGATCTCCGGTGATTGTTTCGGACGGTTTAAGAACTTCGTAATACACAACTCCTTTTTGTTACCACCAAATGCACAACATAATCTTCGAACTATGGATATTTCGTTTCGGTACTGATCGACCGGGTTCTCCTGGTATAGTCCATGACCTAGGTCGCTTAGGGTTGTCGTAGTAGATCCATTTTTCATCACCAGTATAGTTCCAGCTTATTTGCCACATAATGATTCTGATGATTTCAAAAGGGTTGTATCATACTGTGGCAGAAATGGGTTTCCATTCTTAGTCGGCAGTGATGCAAATGCCCACCACATCAATATCTCTCTGATATGTACCATACCCATTGCGTGTAAGTCTTTACCAACCGTTGATTTATCAACATTTAATGTATTTGACAGTTCCTCGAGCATCCGGCATGGCTCTTCACTAAGTAATTATTTTAGCTGGGAATTTCTGTGGGGCTCCCTCGCGTTCTTTATTGCTAACTTCAAAATCGCCACTTTTAAATCGCCGAAACCTTCCTTACAGGTTGTGCCTTTAACAACCGTGGCTGAAGTCCACAAAACAAACAAATATCGCCACAAATTAAAGCGTTAGGGGCTATTGAGATAACAGAACGACAACACTCCCGAAGAGATATTGTTGGCCTAAACCAATTTAGGTTTGTAATCTTTCGCAGTGTTTTTTTTTTTGAAACCATTTTTCAGTCTATAACCCTTTTTCGCTAGAAATTTAAAAGATCGTTCGTCGGTACTGCAAAACTACTGCTGTATTTTCTCTGTATTCGACTTGGTTCATAGAAAACTCTATAGCTCTTTATTTCACTGGATTAGAAACAATAGCATAGGTTTAGCTCCCTCTACATAGCATAGGTTCATCTATGTATTTTGAACCAAAAATCCGAATGTGTCATTGCATTATTAAAGAACAGCTACAGAAGTGGCAGGGCCATTAGAAACAGGTTTAAAATGTTACAGACTACTCTTTTATCTTCTACTAGTAGGAGTCGAGCTTAGGCAACATGGCTACGAATCGTTCAAGTCTACCAGCATGTCTCACGGCAAAGACAGACTTGTCTCTCTTTACCATGACAATCGATGAATGAGAAATGCCGTAAAATTACCTCTGATTTAATTTACTAGTCTCCTAGCTTTTCCAACCACTGCCCTCCGAGGGTCGAAAGGTATGCTATGCGAGGGTTTTGGTATGCTATGCGAGCCAACTTAAATGCCTCCGACCCGTCCCTACATCTACGATTCCAAGCTCTTCTACATAACTTATTAAGTGTGGTAAGTTCGGTATTCCATCAAGGGGCTTCTCACATAACTCGAAGCGGACAAGCCTTTCGATATGCTGCTACTATGAGTGAGCTTGTTTAACCCATTATATCCCAGGGGTTTCAAAAAGTGAGCCAAATGCAGTGATATCTTCAATTCCATCAAAAAATGTTTCAAAGATTATGGGAAAAATAAAATCGCCGCTTAAAATGGGTTTGAGAATGAAAATATCTCGTGCAAAAAATTTCGTACGATTAAATAAAAACAACCAATTTTAAGTTGTTTCACATATTTCTTCGGATTTTCTGATAAACAACACTTCTTTTATACCTGTGGGAACGTTTTGTCACATAATGGAATTATTAGAACGAATTCCAACAATAAAATCTAATTAAATGTATTGCTTACTTTTCAGCCGCCATTTGTCCCTACTATACACGGTTCAAAAATGTAAATAAAATTACAAAAAATGGCAGCAGTCTTGTTTCACAATAAAATATGAGGTGTAAAGATCCCATTAGTGCAATAATAAAGCAATTAGATGCCAAAATTCTACAGTAAATACACGTTAAACGATGGATAATTCTGCGTATGAAATTTCATACGCTAGGATATAATGGGTTAATTCACAATTCCATCCAAGTCACTTGACAGCGCCGGTGATTGAGTGGTAAGCGTGACCGCTACCCATCCCACTTGGTCTGGGTTCAATACCAGCAGAGGTCGTTGAGATTTTTCAGAGGTGAAAAAATCTGTGGTCACGTCTTCCTTCGAAAGGGAAGTAAAGCCGTTTATATCCAAGTCACTTGGACATTCAAACGTTGGAAAATACACCCGAATCCTACGCGTCAAGCTTTCTTCGGAGAGGTCCCAGTTGATAGATTTGGGATTACGATGTATGACGATAACTAGCGAAACGCTTAAATAATCAAAGACGATGTACTTATGATCAGATAATGACGGTTCGAGCTCATCGGATACAAGCCAGTTTGTCAACCATGCGTAATATTGTCAGAGCAGAGAGTTATATCTAACACCTCTTCTCTGCCAGATCATGCAAATGTCGGGCAAGTTTCTACATTAAGTATTCTGCCCACAATCACAAATCAGTCCCATAAAGGTAGAAAATTCAATAGAAATTTTAATATTCCATCAATTCGATGCCTCTCAAGTTGATATCTGAGTTGCTCCAAATTATATGGTGGGCATTTGCATCACTGCCGATTAAGAGTGGAAACCCATTTCTGCCACAGTATGAAACAACCAATTTGAAATTATCAGAAGGTGATAGTTCATTATGCGCAAATAAGCCGAACAATGGACGTACTTTCTGTTTATGTTATAAACAGTCAAATTGACTGCGATAGCAGAAATATCTCGAGTTGTGCGTTATAAGATATGCGTGAATAGCAGTAGTCGCAAGTGTACATGTACGAGGCATTTCACGTGGATCTATTAAAAAATTCAAACATTTTTCGTCTTTTTTCGCAAAAAGGTATGTAACCCCTTAAGTAACAACTCACAATGTCGTAATATCTCAAAGAAGTTACGGCGAACCTCGCATGATTCATTGGCCCTTTCAACCTGGTTATGACTAGGAGTTCTCTTTCTTGAGTTTTAGTCGAGACTTCTGAAGTTCAAGAAAGGCAGTTTTTCCGAAAATCTAAATAGTGCTCTTAAATTCCGTATGGTTGGTATGCTTGTTAATTACTATTTGGAGTGGTCTTTATATTCGATAAATGCACACTTCATTAGTTGGAAATATTCGATTAACACATGTATATGTAGAAACTTTTCTTTAAATAGAACTAGACTGTGATTTATTTAAACAAAAATATAATACAAATCCTTTTTTCGGAGCCTAAGATTTCAAAAATATGATCAGCTTATATGAAACTTATTCCACATTTGGGCGCAACCCTGCAACCTACCTGTTGCACAAGTAGCTGGCATCTCACAAAATGTTCCATATGGGCAACTTTACCTAATTTGATTCCAAAGTAGATACATCTTCACTGAAGTGTCTAGCTGGCCGATTTCCAAATTCACCGACTCAAATTAGACCCAAGGTTAGCCCACCAGCTCCAAAGGCCAGTAAGCCATCCATCCAATTGGTTCAATAACCTTCACATTGGTCCGACTTGTGGGTAAGTCTAACCGAACCGTCAGTAAATGCAGTCTCGCGATTCGGTCGAGTTGTAGCAAAAGAGAAAGTTTTCCTTGCTGCCCACCCCACCGAACCGAAGTTTCATTGCTTTCCTGCTAGTTATGTAGTTTTATATCTGTTTGGACGACTATGAAAGAAACCCACTAGCCAGCCGGCTTTTTGTGCACATATACCTGTACATAAAGAAATTAAGATTCGTGTTTTTCACTGTTAATAGTTTCCGTTTTTTTTTGAGAGTTATGTTGTAACTCTAAAAAAAGAAAAGTGAAGGTACTTTCATTGGCGTTGGACCGTTGGACCGTAGGCTGTATAAACACAATTGCAGTCCTAAAACCCGTTTCCGAGTATAAGAAGCGCGTTCATATTTTACTGCTTATTTTACGCGAGTTACTTTACCGTCTCTTGTGAATCACTCAAAACAGTGAAACTACCATGGCAATTGATTTGATCAACATGCGACATTGAAATTTATGACATGCGTTTCCCACTGCTCCCCTAAAGTGAGATTGACGCCGACTGTGACGTCAAGAGCACTCTGTTTTGTATGCCAAATAAAGGTTTGTTGTCTTTTTTGCTGGACTATCGTCGAATAGATGGGTAAAACTTGTATGTGTATGACATCACGTGTGTAAAATTTCATCTTCATCAGTGTTGTATCGGATTACTATTGGTATGCATATATGGAAGAACGAGACGTTTAAGAAACATCTATTTTAATACTACAGAGAACTCGAGAACTGACAATCAACTGAAGAGTAGCGATTGCGAATCTCAGTTCCGCAAACTTTGTTGAAGGATTTAGCAGCAAAACATTAATTATTGGGTATTTCCTAGGTTCAATAAAAAAAAATCACGAAACAACAGCCAGTTACGAATTGGCAGTTTCCGACGTTCTATGGTCCTAATGGTTGAGTTTGTGTACACCATAGCAAAGAAGCTAATACGTCAATGTTGCAACGGAAAGTGAAACTAGACATCGAATGCATAAATTTGCGTAGATACGAAACGCACAGAAACCGGTTGTAGATTTCCTTGCGCCTAGCGGCACCGACATTGCTTTCCTCTTAGGTGACGGCAAACTATGATCGTGATATAACTACAACACATGTTCGTCACCGATCAATGAACGGAGAGGGTAAACTCGTTTCTACGATTAGGACTTCCACTCCGCATCGCAACACGGTTGCCGGTTGTTGTTTCCCATGACCGACAAATCCAAAAAAAACCTAACTCAATATGCTCTAAATATCAACTTCGATTATATAGTTATAACATAGAGGCGCTGTGCAAAAAAAAACATCATTACCGCCACATGCTAATTAGACCACGCATGAGCACACAAAATTGTATGGTCACCCTCTGATAACGATGAACTCAGATCTCAGATTGTATAATTTGGACAGTTGGCGACTGAATAGTGGTCACTAGAGCGAATAAACTGAGCCTTGATTTGAGGTCATTATGGCAGTCGAAATTGAAATTATGCATTACATAACCTCGAATTCTGATTGTTAGCTGACGACAAGCTGCTAAGGGAGTACGTCATTCTTCAGGATGCTGCTTAGAGTAGTTATTGGAGCAATTATGTTTGTTCCAGTACAAGCTTCTGGCTTCCCGTTGCTCCGGAGTAAACAGGAACAAAACAAAATTGCTAGTCTTTACTCCAGTTTGCTACCCTAAGAAGAGAATACGATTTTCTCCTTGTTTGCTCCGGAGTACTTCCAGTTGCTCCTGGTACTGGAACAATACCATTAATTACCATCTCTATTCAAGTTTTTACAAATAAACAATGTCAAAGAGAAATGTAAAATTGCCACTTGAGTATAACCTTACATTGAGAAGCTGAAGCTGATTTCTGTTTGTCAAATCTTATTAATTTATAGGAAAAGGTTAATTGCCCAGAATTGCCTTGGACGCAGCGCACCTGGATTCGAGTCACGACCCCGCACATAGGGTTAGGAATTTTTCATAAGAGATTTTTCAATGGATATTCAAGAGTTCAAAGTATTTATGCGCCAACCGAATATGAGATTTACTAATAGTACTAGAAAATTTAAGGTGTTCTAACTACACGTTTGTAAGGTGTTTTTGATCGGGCAGGCGATGTGTAGAAGCAGAGAAACTCCTATTTTCTTAATCTGGACTATTACCATTATTAAAATTTAAAGAAACGTTCTATTTAAGGTGCGAAATTGAACTATATTTGGGGAATAGAGTGCAAAGTATCTACTGAAAGGATTTTGATTTATTATTTTTACCCTTCTCATATAGAAAGGTTATGCAATCACGCTAAAAATCGGTAACCGTATTCCGGCCGCGTTTTACATTTCTTACAAAAGAAATGTATAGGATTCGCTCAAATTTTGAAAACTTTTTCTTTATAGTAAGGTTTAAAAAGCTTCAAAAGCCTGGCCTGTAGTGTATTGGCACTGTGTGGCACGTTCGTGCCTAACCACTCCTTACTATTTTACGTTCTTCTTCCGCACGGAATTACCTCAAGATATTACTTCGTAGGGGAGCTCATTGTGCTTTCGTCGCACCTCTTTCTTCTGCTCTACCTAGGAACCTCGCTTGGTTCATGGAATAGCGCGACCTTTGACCATTGATTTAACTCTCGACTCTTCTCTTAATTCTTGTCTCCATCTATTGGGTCGCCGTTTAGCTCTCGTACCCATGAGCCATTTAGGTGCTGATTCCTTGAGTCATTTAGCTCCTGTTTCAGTGAGTCATTCAGCTCCTGGCCTTACCATGATCTATATGGATAATCCCCAACGGGGAACTCATCCTACTCCGACCGATAGTTCCCCGACGGAAGAATTTCTCCCCACACCGATACCCGTTTAATTGAGCCACTTAGCTCCCAGCTTTATCGAGATCAACTCGGATATTATCCTACTCCGACTGAGAGTTTCCCGGCAACGGAATTTCTTTCGGTACTGGTGTTTGTTTCATGAACCAATTAGCTCTCATTTTCGTGAAGATCCTGTCGGTGAATCTACCCTGCCGTGAATTCCCCGGCGGTAGATTGCTCCCGGTACCGATGTTCGTTTTCGTGAGTCATTTGGCTCTCCGCTGCCTCTCGATCTAGTCCCCGGCGGTGGACCTAGCCTACTCAATGGGCCAAGCAGAAGGCACACTGGTGCTCTAACGACCCACTGGTAGCTATTCGATGCGATCTACTTGGTCCAATCCCCGGCGGCGGATCTAGCCTACTCACGAGCTACCCAGTAGGGTGTCGTGGTCGGTCCTGCGATTCCGGTGAAGCCTGACGACCGGTTCACTGGCGCTCCGACGACCCGAATGCAGTGCTACGTCGTGTACTACTCAACTAATCCCCGGCGGTGGACCCAGTCTCACTATTACAGAGTTCCCCGGTGGCGGATATTCTCCCAAAACCCGATTTGTGGTTCCACAGCGGCATTCTAGCCAATAGCGCTACTTTGTTGGTCCCTTCGCCACTTGCTCTGCAGCTCAGAAAGTATGCTCGTAACCACTCTGTTCACGTTCCAGGTATGTCCCTTCGAACTTCTTCGAACCATTAGGCGAAACGTACGTGTCAACTTCGTCCAGTTCCGCTTTGAGTTCAGCGCAGCAGCCCAGACCGGTACGCCATACCTCAATATTGAGGATGAGACATCCGCCAGGAAACGTCTCGAGCTGCCTCTTGCTCCCCAGTTTGCAGGAACTTTTTCCATGGCAGTCGAAAAAGTCGATGTTGGCATTTCTTTGATTTCTTTCTTAATTTTGATTATCAGATGTTTGATTGTTTTCGAACGAAAATTGTTGTTATATACTCTACGTTTCAAATTAGCCCAGAAATCTTCAATAGGACGCAGTTGTGGTACATTTGGAGGGTTATCAGTTTTTTGAATCAAAGGTATGCCATACTCCTTCATTGCCTCCAATGTTTTCTTGGCGTAATGGCTAGATGCCAGATCAGGCCAAAACACAATATTCTTGTGTTTGTGCTTCCGGTTGATGAAATCAACAACTTTTGGTAAGCAAAAGTTTATATACCTATCGTCATTGACGGCTAAACCTAAGCCGTGTGGTTTCCGGCGGGCTGAAATCTTTTTGCACTATTTCAGCCAAGAATAGAACCTCTGGGATCTGCTCCCATGTCGTAAGAGGCGACTAACAACATGCTAGAAGTGCCTAGGTCGAGGTATTGCTCCGTACCGAAGACTTAACCTGGGCGGACCTTAAGGTTCAGGGTTGTTAATCGATAATTAATCGTCATCGTCGATAACGTTAACCACCCGTCAACGTCATCGGAAACTCCGTTAACGATAATGTATTCATCGTCATCGTCGATAATTCATCGGTGGTTATCGCGATACATTTTGCGTTACTTTCCCGTTTATTGGAATTGAAGTTGATGCGGTTAAATTTCAATTGTTTAGAAATAAATAACTATTGAAGGACATGTTGTTGGCAGTTGAAAATCAATAGTTTGGACATTTTCTATGCACAGGGGGGGGGGGGGGTCCGACGATGTGTCAAAATCGATTTTTTGTCAACTTTTCGAGAGTGTTTTATATTGAAGGGAAAGTTATTGGCAGTTGACAATCAATAGTTTTGGACATTTTCAATACACAGGAGGTTCGACGATGTGTGAAAATAGATTTTGTTCAACTTTTGGGGAAAGTTTATTATATTGAAAAAGCTATTAGTAAGTGAATAATCAGTTCCAATAAGACTTTTATTTGACTAGTATCGATGAACGCGGATCAATACGTACTGAAAATTCGCCGCGTCTGTTTTAATGAATCTAATTTCAAGTTCCGTTTTTGGTAACATGCCCGGCCATCAGGTTAACGATCCTTTGTATTTCCCTTCAATGTTCGATATAATCGTTCGTATACATGTATTTCACAAACAATCCGATATTAGAAATAGGAAACACTTTCGCTGATTTATAACATCTAGAGCTATCATAACTCTTTGTCTGTATAACGTGTTATCACTCGATAGTTTGCAACCCAAAAAATATATCGTAGAGAAGGAATAGCGAAGTTAGTCTAAATAATGTCGCAATAAATAGTGATCCGGCTCATTAACCCTTGTGAAGGCAAGCTAAAATCCTAGCATTAAAGGGCAAGCCGGGCCTCTCAGGCCCGTCTAAATTCAAGCTCCTTTTTGCCCTTCTCATATAGAAAGGTTATGCAATCGGTCGAAATTACGACTTTTTAACCGAGACCCGCAGAGCCAAATCTCTTATACCATTCGACTCAGTTCGTCGAGATCGTAAAATGTTTGTATGTGTGTGTATGTATGCATGTATGTATGGATGTATGTATGTGGCAAACAATCTCACCGATTTTTCTCTGAGGTGGCTGGACCGATTTGTACAAATTTAGTCTCAAATGAAAGGTGCACCCTTCCCATCGGTCGCTATTGATTTTTTTATTGATCCGACTTTCGGTTCTGGAGTTACGTGTTGAAGAGTACAATCACACAGAAAATTTCCATAGAAACTGATACCACCATGATGTTCAAATAATGCAATATATATTAAAATATGTGCAAAATTACTTGACTTTGCATGTCTAGATCATTAATGACCCACCGAAGGCACTTCGACCACATTGGCCAGCTATGGCGGTTCTTGATGCCCCGGGGGAACTTACCAAGTTCCTAAGATAATGTCATACCCATTTCTCAGCGAATTCCGTACCGATTTTTACAAAATTGGTTTCAAATGAAAGGTACAGCATTCCCATTGGCTGCTGTTGAATTTCTAATTGATCCGACTTCCGGTTCCGGAATTACAGGATGATGAGTACGAACACGCAGCAAATCCCGATTTCAGCGTATAAGGCGATGGATGTAAAAAGGTCAAATTTTTTTCCAAAAGGTGAGTACTCGGAAGATCACGTCGACTGTTGATTGGTTCTGAGCTCCATTTGGTTTGAACACGACCAATAAATGTTTCTGGGTTGCTATTAATGCATAACCGGAGTACATATTCATATTTTTCTGCATCAGATTAATCGTCGGAAGCAATATCATCCACATCTTCTACCTCGCTTTGCAAATCAGTTTCGGAATCGTCTTCTGTTGAAATTGTTTGAATTTCTTCCATTATTTCAGATTCTTTGAGACGATTGAAAACATGGGCATATCGTCTTATAGCCATTTCAATTTTTTGTTGCTTTTAGATCCTACAATTTGAATAATTACGACAACTATAACACAAAGAATAGACAACAAAAATAGACTATAACGACAGAGTTAGGTTATGTTGTATCCAAATAATTGTCAAGTAGACCACAGTGGGTGAAATAACAGTATTTACCCAAAAAATATGACACACGTCATTATCGAATGCTATTTTTACATTTCTTATAAAAGAAATGTATAGAATTTGCCTAAACTTTCAAGATTTTTTTCTTATAAGAAAAGGTAAAAAGATAAAATCAATCAAAACATGAAAAAAATTCCTGCTAATATGAAGATGAACTCATCAAAATGTTTTTTTCAGATAAATATTAATGTATAAAACCCGTAGTATTCCTAGTAAATGTTGCATGCACACTGGGCCTGCAAGGCCCGGCTTGCCTTTTTGTGCATGTAAAAAATTCAAACATAGCTGCGCATCACTCCATAAATGAAAATTTCACAATTCTTTATTTTTGTTATAGATTTCAAAGCTACTTATCAAAATTTCCATGCCCAAGCTTATACTGCATACACATTTTTTTGTAACTAAAAAATTGTAACGTGCCGGGCCTCTGAGACCCGGTTGCCTTTTTGAGGGTTAAGCAGATAAGATTAGTTTTTCTGGGCAATACTCCCACGATCCGCTGTGTGGAGTTGAAATTGCTTTTGTTTAGAAAACATAGGATACTCTCGGTAGCCGGCTACCCATTTTAAAAGAACAAAAAACTAAACAAGATCTTTTTCGAGCGATCGTGTTTTCGAAAACTAACTGAACTACAAACTAAGGGATCATCCATAAATGACGTAGCATTATATGGGGGAGGGGAGAGTTTTGCATTTTGTGATGATGTGTGACGACGGGAGGGTAGGGGGTCATGTCAGGCTATGTAGCTTTTTCAAAAGGGAATAACTAACATCGGTTTTTATTTAAAAAAATCACGGGGACAGGGGGGAGAGAGTTACCGTCAAGCTACGTAATTACCAGGAGGTATTTAGAGGTTTGTGACGAAATGCTACGATGGGGGAGGGGGTGGTAAAAATTACTCAAAAAATGCTACGTCATTTATGGATGATCCCTAATAAACTATGCTTTACAGGTCGCATCGCTTGCTTGGAGCGAATCCTAGACCCTATTTCCTTCCAAACCACCAACTCCGCGACACCTATGGAAGAGTCTGATGAACCTTCGGTATAAGATTCCTCATTTTATTCAAACGATCGCCGGGTAAAATCAGCACCGACACGATAGAAACCACGAATAAATTCGTCGCGTGATTGAATATTAATAAAAAAAATATAAGCAGTGCTCCTTATAGCTGGCTATCCGGAGTTCAAGTTGCTTATTTTGCTAATCGTATTAATACAACAAATGATAAATTTCCCAAATTCTCGGCAGCCGGCTGCCCAGAGCAATTATTACATGATAACGCTATTGGCACACTTACTAACAACTCTCCCCTTCCCGTGATACATGTGGAGATGCAGAGGATTCCTCGGTCTCTAGTAGCAACATGTATCGGACTAACATTCCTTCCTTTCCCAGAAGATCTGCATTCGGACGTGGCCGGCGTCGGTATTGATCAGCATGCAGGGATCGGAATAGATTGTACAATGTGGCTCATCATGTTATTCCCAAGCATGTTGTTCCAATCAACATTTTGCAACCTTATTTTGGTTCTGGTCAATAACGGAGTAGCAACTACGGGCGATCTCTCATGCTCATGCTTATGCTTATGCTATCGTCATTGACGGCTAAACCCGATTCGAAAAATATCGGCTCCGACATTCCAAGCGGGCTGATTGCAAGCCACATTAGGACCTTTTTTGGAAATTTTGTGTGCTCTACATACTTTACTTGATCAGTTACGCCCCCATTTGCTTCGTAATAATGATGACCTTGCCATTCATTTCCTTCCATAGTGAAATATGTTTCATCATCCATTATGCAAATTACATCATTTTTTTCGAAGAAAACTTTTTGAACTAGCGAATTCAAACGATGTTTCTGTGTAATTTCTTGCTCCTTAGAAACCGCTGGCCTCACTTTTCTCGATCTTTTACTTATTTAAGTTTTCACTGATTTCCCATCACAATTATACTTTCTGCCCAGTTCTCTGTATGATTTTGCAACTTTGTTGACAGTTGCTTTTTTCAGTTGACGTCTTACCTTAGGATCCCCTAAACTGCATGATTTTCCAAAACCAGACTTTCTGGCAGTAGTTTTTCGATTTTGGTATGTCGACAGAATGTTATAAATAGTACTGCGACTTAATCCAGCTGCGATGACATGATTGACCACCCTTGGTTTGTTCCAGTCAGGATGGTTATCAAAAAAATTACAAATATTTATTCGTCGTTGTTCCTCGTTCGCTGCCATTTTGTTTACAAGGTATTTCCTAGCGGGTCAAAATCAACACTGGATGTTAAAAATATGTGTGCCTCGAGTATGACATTTAGTATGATGCATTGCACAGGATTGCAAAAAAAATTTTAATGCTGGAAGGGTTGTCCAAATTTAATTCCGCATACGTTACTATATGTATAGTTTTCGAGCATCCACAAAAACGTGGAAATTTCTGTATGGCAGTAGGAAAGCTAGCTGTGGATCGAGAATGTGTGCTCTTCCCCTTCGAGGACAATCTGGGCGGCAAACTTCAGACTGTCTAATTTACTGTACCCTTGGGCTCCCTTGTGCCATTCAACACCGCAACATCTTGAGGCCTTTGGCTTTCTATCCGGTGCCATATAGCACCGAAACTCGTTAAAGCCCTTTGGCTACCACCCAAGTAGCAATTGCAACTTGTTGAAAGTTTTAAATGTTGCACAATTGCTATACAATATTTTTTATTGTTGGATATATTTGAAAATAATTTCCACGGGTTTTTAAACTGATTGTGCAACTATGTAACTATAGAGCTGGCCAATAGTGTTAAGTATGCAAACATCAATAACAGTTGTGAAACTAATCAGAAATTTTGCTAACTTGCACAAACAGTCTAACAAGTTGCAAATACCTCTTTGTTTGCCATTCCACCCTAAAACAGAGCTGTCCAACTACCCAGTGCTCGACAAATAGTACATCTATTGTTTTCAGTATGTTGTTGCAATTAGGAACATGTTGCACAACATACAAACAAAGTGCGCTTTTTCCATAACATAGTTGTTACAAATACTATACAGTAACAAAGTGTGCTACTTGGGCATCTTGTTCCGTTTAGTATCACTTCCTCATTAAACTCTCGACTTGTTCGTGAACTACTCGGGATGATGGACCTAGCTTACTCGGACGGAGAAAACCCCGACAGTAGAAGTTCTCCCATCTAGGTTCCGAGGTCGGTCCGGTGATTCCGGTGGATCAAGGCGTTTGGTTCACTAGTGTCCCTACGACCCGTGGTATCTCGTCGCGATCTACACAATCTAGTCCCCAACGGTAAATCTTGCCCTCGCCGACGGAGAGTTACCCGGCGGAAGAAATTCACCCGACAACAATTCTTCTTCTGTTTTTGCTATTGTTCTCTCGGGCCTACTGGTAGTTTGGTGATTGCGGGAGGAGCATGGCGTACGGTTCGCTGGCGCCCGACGACCCATACCCGGTGCTCTGTCGACTGCACTCGACTAATCCCCAACGGTTGATCTAGTCTACTACGACAGAAGGTTTCCCGGCGGTGATAGCTCTCCCAAAACTCTTGCTCGCTGTTCATCACGCCATTTCCGCTTTAAGGCAGTCATGATCTGCATCACCACTCTGTTGACTTCGTTCCACATGATTACTGTCAAACGGGGTTACTTGCAACACTTTTCAACTTCAAAGCGGTATAACTAAAAATGCGGAAATTTAAGAAAAAAAATCAACATGTTCAAGCGCTAATGGTAGTATGAAGAATACTAAATGGTACTTATCAAGTGAAAGTATCATTCCCTGTTTGCAGGAAGGCCAACATTTATGCCTGTTGCAAGTAACCTCGCATATAGGGTAACCTGCAACACATGAACTTCATTGAAGTCTAATGCAGTCCACCTTTTTATCGTATTGTCCCATTCCCGCAGCCATCTCGCCATCAGATCTATTCCAATCATCTTCCTCACGCTTCTCGTGTTTCCCCGATTGTAGCACTCGATAACCTCCGCTAGGGTGATGAACATGGCGATATTGTTTTGTACTCGTACGGCCATCTGCTGGAATGTCCTGTACAGCATTTCTCGGCTCCGTTTGGTTTTCAGCGCTGCCCTCAGGAAGGAACTCCATATTACAATATCGATGACGAATCACTAGCTAACCGACGTCTCGTGCTACTTCTCGGACCGCCGACGATTGACATGATCTTCGATATCCCGTTCGATGCCTTTGCCGACATTTCGCAGGTGTAGTCGATGTGGTTGTTGACGCTCAACCGGGCGTCGATTAATTTTCCGAGCTTTCTGAGTGTATCCAGCAGACATATTAACCTGTACAATGCGGGATCGCCCGGTATCTTCCCTGATTTAAGCAGCATCACCAGCTGATGTACCTTACACATTTCTGAGAAGTTGCCGTCTTCTAAATACTTCTGCAGCACCATCCTGAACATAACCGGATATACCAGGATCACAGCTTTCAGTGTCGTGTATGGTATTCCTTCCGGACCGGAGGCTCGACGCTGTCTGCTGCGTGCCTTCAGTTTTCACGGTTTTGTGGCGTTACAAGCCGTCACAATCCTTGTTAAATCTTCCGCATAAACGTTCTCGATCTCGCTGTCCAGCTGAGGTGCCTCCACTTTCGGTCACCGGTCTTCCTACGCCGTGCTGCAGCAGAGTTCCTTGGTTGATGTGGTAGCGAATCGCCTGGTGGTTACTACCGGTACACTCCTCTCACATGCTTCAGTCCATGTTCACCGTCAGTGAGGGACTACAGAATGTGACGTCGATGATAAAGTCCGTCTCGTTTCTCCGAAACGTACTAACGGAACCATTATAGAATCGCACCTCTAACTTCACTAGAGCTTCCTGCAGGATACATCCCCTTGTGCTGGTTACTCTACTACCCACTTCACAGCCCAGGCATTGAAGTCACCATCAATGACTACCGGCTTTCGGCGCATCAACTGCTCGGTTAACTATTCCAATATTAGGGTGAACTGCTCCACTATCCACCTTGTAGGTGCGTCATAGCTGCACATGATGACGACGTTTGTTTTGGCGATCACGAAGCCTCTTGCTCACGAGTTTCCTGATGTTAACTCGCTAGATCCATGAAATGACTCGACCTATCTTCCATTTAATTCTCAACATTACTTATGCTTTCTGTCATTATCTCCACCTATTGCGATTTTCTATAGATCTTCTGAGATTGAACGATTCCTATGATACTGATGCTGGTCAACAGGACCGTAGCATTAGCCCTGCAATTGTAATTTACACCAAGAATCCACGATTATTTACATCACATGCAAAGAAACATAAAACAACCCAAGGAATAGATTTTCACATGCGTGTGGATTAATATAAAAAGTACCGTGAAATATTTTCTCATTATTATGTCAATCCCGGTCAAACCATTCGGAATTTGATTCGGAACCTATGATGGATTCCAACTCAAATGCAGAAACCGATTTCGAAACCATACATAACCGATTTGAGCTCGTTCCGGAATGGTTTATCTGGAATAATAGTGAACAAAGATAACAAACAACTGTTCCAGCTAACTCAAACAGCGTTACAATAACAATGGTGGAAATTAACTGAAAATGCACCAAGGCGTTAGTTTTATTAAGCTATGTGGGTTGTATACTTAAAGGCAGTTGTACTCGAAACAGTCAAGCAGTTCAAATATTCAAACATCAACACAAAGCTACAATAACCGTTCTCTCTTTTCTTTCAGTGGCAGCCGCTCTGAGCATGTGCAAAGCACCCGAGTCGTACGACGATTACACATTCTCCCTTCCCGACAAGTACAAGCTGGTGGCACAGGACGAGCTCCGCGAGGAGGACGACATTCGGGAGAACGCTTTGAAACAGTTCCGCGAGTGGATCGCCAAACATCCGCTGATCAAGAAATGCCGCACCGATGCTCCGTTCCTGCTGCGGTTCCTCCGAACGAAGAAATTCTCCATCCCGGCAGCGACCGAAATGCTGGAAAAGTACCTATCCATTCGTCAGATCTATCCCAACTGGTTCCACAAGCTGGACATCAACGATGCGGAACTGGAAGCGATCATCGACACCGGGTACTTGTTCGCATTGCCCGAACGCGATGAATATGGCCGTAAAATTGTTTTCTCGAGTGCGGGAAAATTCGACACAAGTCGATTCACGGCTGCTCAACTGATCCGTATCCATTCGCTCGTAGTCGAAGCATTGCTCGACGAAGAGGAATCCCAAATAGCCGGTTACGTTCACGTGATCGATGATTCCGATCTGTCAATGGGATTCCTCGGGATCTGGTCTTTCGCTGACATCAAGAATCTAGCTCACTGCGTCCAAAACTCATTACCGATGCGTCAAAAGGAGAACCACTTCGTCAACCTGCCTACGTTCGCCAACAAGTTGTCTGAATTCATTTTGTCCGTGCTGAGCGATAAACTGAAGAATCGTGTATTCGTGCACAAAAACATGGACGAACTGAAAACCAAGGTCAACCCGAAACTACTGCCCCAAGAGTATGGCGGTACCGTTCCCATGGCCGATTGTATCGCCCAGTTCAAGTCCTTCCTCAAGTCCAAGCGTGACCAATTGGTTGCTCTCGATGAAATGCAGATCGAAATCAACAAGAACTCGCCGTACTGGGCTGACAGTACCGATGCTGACATTGCCGCCGGAGTGATCGGTAGCTTCCGAAAGCTGGAGGTTGACTAGGTTGAATTTGACTGTAGACAGACTGAGAAGCTCAATTTTCGATTCCATTCTCTTATTCCTAAATACCTATTAAACTTTTTGTTTTTAATATTACATAATTTATCGAGTAAACTTGAAGTGTATCGGTAACTTATCACTTTTTATTCTAATAGAACAATGTTAAATGCGAAAGAAAGGGATGATTTCATCTTTAAACACTTCTCTTTCCCCAAACAGGTGGAACCAAGTTACCAAAAGTCTAATATCAAGAATCGTGCTAAATGTTCAGATTGTTAGAATTGGCGCTAACCCAACTATCAGTTAACAATTATATAGATAATCGCTTTATTCAAGTTTGTGCGAATGTAATTTCTGTGATGAAGGTGTGGAAACTAGCGCGTATAAAGAAATACAAAGATCCTAATCCTTAAATTATTTCCCCCAGAACTATATTACTTTACCTGATAAGCCTTAGCTTGAAATGATCCCTGTCCAATGATATCAAAGTTTTTATGTATGTCAAATTGTATCCTCGTCATTTTAATTGAAAATAAAATTTTGGAAAGCAATGCTATGCTATTTTTATTCCTACATACCTAATCATTAATATTGGTTTTATGTTTTTATTGCTCTCAATTTAGTTAGTTCTATACTATGTAAACTCATCCAATGTTAAAAGTGTCTTCTGTTACTGTCTGTAGTGAATAAAGTCCTCTAAGCGATCCTTTGCAGAAATGTTAAATGTCACCGGTCAATCGATTACCGCATATGACGATCATTTAATGGTCGTTTTTTTGCGACGATTATTGGTCGATCATTGATTTTTTTGAAAATGGACAGACTATCCATATTTTGCTTCTAATTGTAACTTGTGTTTGAACAAATTAATGAGAGAATGTTGAGGAATTTTGCTATTTCGAACCACCAAAGACACCGATCACGATACCTACTCAGTATGCTGAGTGTGACAAAAACAGTTCCTTTCATAATGTGTGACTCGTCGGAAGGACAACAGAAACTGAACTGCTACTTTCATTCTTGCTGTGGTGATCTGTCGAGATGAATGAATCGCAGAAGCAAAAAGTGGTGCTTCAGCCAAATATGGAGGTTATCAAGATTCTGGATTTTCGCATAAGATGCATACGGTATTCGTGAAGTGAAACATTTGCTGGCGGTGTAAAAGAAGGTTATGCTGACGGAAGTCGCCTATATTGAGTTTTACCATGTCAGGCATTCAGTGCTGAGAGCGAAACCAGCCATTTCGCATGATAACTTGTAGCACGTGGTTTCTGTGATGCCGCTATACACTCAGGTTTTTTAAGCAGGAGATACAGCCCGCGTAAATGAAAACCGAGTATATTTGGTCGGTGTTAAGTCAGACCGGACTAAGTGACAAAATATTGATTTCGAGAAACACGAGTTTAAAGTTTGAATCGCAGCATCCTTTACATTATGATTGGAAATTAATTTTTGCCGTAATTCTTGTTTATTGTTACATATTTCAAATCTGGCAAGAGTCGAATGTAGCTGACGAAATTCTTTATCCATTGTTATAATTATCTCATTTTTTGATGTTTTGCGACTTAGTCCGGTCTGACTTAACACTGACCATTTGAAAAAAAACCGCGTAAATTTAAAAATCTACGTAAATGAAAACCGTGTAAATTTAAAAATCCGCGTGAATTTAAAAAACCGTGTATATGAAAACCGTATAATTTAAAGAACCGCGGTAATGAAAACAGTATTAATGGAACCCGCGTACATAAAAAATCCGCGTAAATGAAAACCGCGTAAATTAAAAAACCCACGTAAATAAAAACCGCCTAAATTCAAAAATCCGCGTAAATTCAAAAATCCGCGCAAAAAAACCGCGTAAAAATCCTGAGTATAATTAAAATTCTCATATATAAAAACCTCAAGAAAATCAATGCTCGGTTTCAAGAACTGATAGCACTTATTTTCACCGGAACCATTAAAAGATTCATATCACATAATTCATTTTAAATCTAGGAAGTAATTCCACGTATTTCAACCGGTGTTTTGTGGTAGGAATCTAGGTAAACCGACCCATTACCTACTACCTGACCCTGCACGTACAAACCATAATGCGATAGTATCATTACACACATAACATCTTTGTATAATCATAGTCTCCAACATCATTATGGAAATATAAGAAAGACCCACAGTTCCGTTTAGCTAACGCATCGAAAAGAATCGAATAAACAAAAAAAAATTAAGGGGTTGTGTACAGGACACGACCACGGTGACATTAAAAATGTAGCTTTTTTCAAGAGCGTGCAAATTAATTTTATCTATCACACATATCGACTCACGTTCTTGTTCACTCGCCTGTTTTCATATGTTACAATTTGCTATATACCCTCCCCATCAAAACATAATTTATTGAAGGTCTTTTAACGGTAATCTATTAATTAATCAAGTATCTCACTAGGTGATTGGCATTATTTGGCTGATCCATCTAGTAAAAATAGGCTGGTCTGTCCAGAAAATATATTCAAAAAAAAAGTTCCATATTGAGAGCTGTGATGAGGAAGCCCACGCCCGCCAACGGAAATATACAGATTCTCCATGAAATATGAAATTTCATTTTCCATTTAAATTTTCAATAATGTACTAATGAACTTAAGTAAACAATCTTAAGTTTAAATATTTCTTGATCGATTAGTGGTGGAAAAAATGAAATTATTTGATAAATTACATTGTTATGCAACGTTCGCACTACCAGTTAAAACGGGTTTTTATGCTATCTTGGTGACATTTTTCTTGTTGCTAATTATTAAAACGTGTTATAACTCTTTAGTGTAAACATTGTATTTTTAAACCAATTCTGCAGCGTTTTATGTTATATAGGTGTTTTATGTGGTAATAGGACTGACATAATTATGTCTTCAGTAGAGCGGTTTGTTTCATAATTTAAAAGCTTTATTTTAAAATTTAAATGAATATACCCAACCGTTCTATTTGTTGTATACTTTAAAACGCAATTAGAACTGTGTTTTAAATACATAGGGTAGGACAGATATTCTGACTGGATAAACTGGGAAAACAATTTTAAGTCCAGTAACGCTTAAGACATAGCTTGAATTTGAATCGAAAAAGAACACCCGCTTCAACTGCTGCTGGGACGGTAAGTTCTGTTTTAAAATTTTCCGTTGTGTGCAGTACGAAACAAAAGTGTTTGAAATTAGAAAACACAAAAAGTTCTGCTGGGAATGTGATTGTTTCCGATGCAATTACACTCAGATTTTTCACGCAGGGGATACAGGCCGTGTAAATGAAAACCGCGTAAATTTCAAAATCCGCGTAAAAAACCTGAGTGTACTCTCTTATATAAAATACTACGCTGCTGAACAGTGCAATAACTACAGAAGCACGTTGTCAGATGCCTTACTGATAAAAAAAACATATAACCGAAATATGAAACATGAAAACCAATAGGCTCTTTACCCTACGCAGCTACAAAGCGCCGTAAACATGGATTAACAAGTTACAACGCACACGCATGCATAAAAATAAATATATTTTATTCAAACGCAACACTCTTAAGCAGCACACACCGTATTGAATTAAATCCAAACCACCCCGCCCACCCACTTTGCAAATCACGCACGCGGCCACCGCTGCCGAAAATGCATAGCGTCTACCGCTTATTGTAGTGCCCAGACGCTACAGCCATGATCTTACCCGTTCGACATAAGAACAAAAACTGATTCAAACGGGTACGCGTCACCTCTATTTATAAACTAACCGTATATGGTTTAGTCACTTAGGTGCGAGTGTGTGCAAATGCCAACGTTGCCGAAAATCGATAGCGCTTATTGCATCGCCCGGGGACGATGTTGCTCGTATGGGATAAGAGCAACAACTGATTTAAACGGACATGCGTTGCTTCTATTTATGACTTTTCGTGTTTCATTGAGCAACTAAGCTGCCCTCTCTTGACGGCTGAGTCTGAGAAATCTGCCTCACGAATGGTAATTTTCCCGTTTTTCGTGAACTTTTTAATTTTACCAATTTCTAAAAGTCTACTTTTATTGGGGAGATATTAAATTATTACCAATATTTAAGTTAGGTGTTTCTGAATCGGTTGGTGTATGAATGAATAAAATCCATCTAGTAATATCGGAGTTATAAACGTGCAAACCTTACATAGTTTCGTTACATGGGAGATAGTTTAGATTTTAGAATGACACTTAGCCCCAGGTAGTGGAGTAAGACATTTTTAATGTCAAAAAGTGGACTGTACATTTAGTAAAAACACCAAGCATCTCACTCAAACGTGCTAGGCAAAAAAAAACATTTCAATTTGTTGATAACAATTTCATGTTTATGTTTATGTTTCGCACTAAAAACCCTGTTAATCCGGAAAGCCGTGATATTTTCAACAATTGAAAAATAAGAAAGGAAAAAATGAAAAGTAAACAAGCCAAAAAGTGGTAGAACAACGGGTTTAATGAAATGTTCATATACCCACGAATTAAATTCACTTGTATACTACTAACCTCGCTGATATACAGAAACGTACACAGTAGGCGTAGGACTAACTGTCGTGATTTTATCTTTACTTTTCATCGGATATTGAAACCAACAGGCGCATTTTAGTCGTTTTCGATGGTTTCTAATTAATGTCTATGTGAGCTTGAAAACGACGCGACGATACAGTGAACAGACATCAGTGGGCTATCACGGAGAGCGACTAAAATGTTGTAACTGGTTGAATCTATAAGTCAACAAGTTGAGATTAGGGGGTGGGTGTGGCGTAGTTGGTAAATCGATTGCTTTGTACGCAGCGCACCTGGGTTCGATTCCCGACCCCGCACATAGGGTTAGAAATTTTTCATAAGAGATTTTTCTAACCCGAAGAGGCGAATGACCTTAAGGTTAAAACCTCTATAATCAAAATAAAAAAAAAAAAAAAAAAAAAAGTTGAGATTATTGTTTCGATTTCATGTTTTCAGTATGTGACAGCCCAGTCAAAAAGGGCAAGTTGCTGGCTAGCGGGGGGCTATTTGCCAACTTGGATGCGCTAATTGCCCTACAATTTGCCAGCAATTTGCTGGCAATTAGGGGGCTATTTTATATGCAACATTTGGGCGATTTGCCGCCGTCATTTTTTTGCCGCTCAACCCGCCCTTAAATCGTCCCTAAATCGCCCAGGGAACGCGCCATTTTATCGCCCTTAATTGCCTGATATGAAAATTAAAAATAATAATTATTTTCGGATTCCCTATTTACTCACATAAATTTATCGGTACACTAGGTAATCACCACCAGACTATAGGAAGAATCGATGGTGAAATTGCATTGCACACGTATTGCACACCAAAACTTATAACAATCTGACTTTCATTTAGACTCAGAGATCTTGTTCCACTATACTTACACACGATTCCACATTCGTTGGCTAAATTAAGTGCACTAAACAAACAAAATACAAGCGGGAACACGCCAATTGTTAAAAAAAAACAATTTTAAACTTAAGCCAAACATGAACCGCCATGTTTGAAAAACGCAAAAAAAAACAACCAAGTCCATTTCAGCCGCCAGAAAATTTGTCTAAGTATTGAAATTGCCTTTAAATCGCATTCGCAAATTGCATTTGTTCCTAGGGGTAATTAGCACAGGCGAGTTGAGTCAAACGTCAAACTTTTTAAATCGCCTGACCATGTTCGTCCGCATTTTGTTTTTGGCAGGGAGTCTTTCGTTTTATTTTTGTTAGCTATGGAATAAAATGAGAGAGATTGTCAAAAATCACGGATAAAAAAGAAAAAAAAGAATCAATCAATTGAAATCGACTCAAAAGCACTTATATCTTTTCCATACACTCAACTCAAGTGCTTTCGGAATTGTGGTCTGATCCTCTCATTTCTGAAAGGCGCTTATGTCTTCGTTATCCGCAGGACTTTGATGCGTTAAGTTCAACAGTTATAACTTATATAGTTATATTAATTATATATAATCGAAACTGTTTCTCAAATTGTGGTAAAATGAACCTGTAAACAAACAGACAGTACAACTTTGTGTAAGTAGTCGAACATCTTGCAATCTTTGTAGTACTTGGGTGAAAAAATTAGAGCAAATTGCTTTTATTCAAGGAAAACAAACGAATTACTTAGCAGATTAGTGTCAATACATTTGTTTAACGAAGTAACGAATTAACTTAGAAAGTGTAACCGAAATCGTCATAGAAAGTTGGTCTTACCCCTTACTTACTCTTCCGGAAAGATGAAATAAGTGCGATGCCTATTCCCTTCCATGTGTCGGAGACAAGAGATGCTGAAATTATTGAGCTTACTCATATTTGTAGTTACTAGTTATTTTGATGGTATCATTAATGATACATTGCACAAATTTTACGTAAATTAGACGATAGTAGTAATCAGTGTTAAGTGATTTTCTTTCGATTTGTGAACAATGGTGTTTAAGGGGGGAGGGAGGTTGCAAGGGTTTCGCGGGAAAAAACACTTTTTTGCAAATTGTTTTAGAAATTTGGATGAAGAAAATTGATTAAAACTTTTGTACAATATACTGTATCATTTCAATAATGTTTTGTAAGCCTTGACACCCTCCCCCCTCCTTAAGGCGAACATTATTTAAAACCTTCTTTGTACGCGAAGAGCACAAAACCTATAACTAAATTCGTCAGGAACACAAATTGTGTGTCCGTTTTTTGGACAAAGTGTCAATCCGGCACAAACTTAGTCCTGTAACTAAGTTAGTGTCGAATTCTGATAAGACGGAGTCAAAACGTAAATTCCATAACTAATTTAGCCAAAAATCTTTCATCTGTGAAAAAAAATCTGTGATCCAAAATTATGAAAAAATCTGAGACATCACTGAAAAATCTGTGAATACGGTAGCTCGAAACAAGCTTTTTGGAGTTGAGCCGTTCTTGCCCTTGCCCCTATCAATCATGAAAACCAGCTTCAATGCAATTGCCATTGATTCCCACCACATCGTTGGAATGCGCCCTTATGTAGGCTACAAATGGTTTAGCTTTGTGGGTAAATTCACCATTATTTCCACCGTTCGCACCCATCTTCATTGGAATTATTCGAATAGTGGTTGATGATATCGTTAATCCGTGAGAAAATAGAGTTGACTACTCTTACTTCTGGTGTGACTCATTTTTCAGCTAAAAAGCTAGCAACGTGTTTAGTTGGGTTGCTATAATGTAAGCTTATATTAGGTTGCTCATGGAAGGTAAAGGCCAAAAGTGACCGTTGAATTTTCAAAACGAAATCACCAAAAAATACCAAAGACTTCCTTCAAAATTTTGGAAATTGATTTCGTTATTTAAAAGCTTCTGGAACGGATGAAACATGGGGATCTGGTGTCATAAGGATGTTTTAAAATCGCCATTCTGGGACTTTTTAGTTAAGATGACACATAACTTTGGCAATGCAACTTTTAATATTTTTATTTATGCCAAATGTCTAAGAAATGCATGAAGTATCAAAAACTGTTGTCAGTTCGAAAAAAAAATAGGAAAAATGTTTTGAAAATCTCCTGCATTTATAAGGCTTTCGTACACTCCTAAGACTTTTAAATAAAACAAAAATTACATTTCCAAACTCTAATCTCATCGCAACTCCGAGTGTTTAAAACACCTTTAACGTTTTATTTATTTTTTAGAAATTTGGCATCAAAAGTACAATTTTCATGGATGACTTTGACTGCTTTGCGGCACCTCCATTATATGCGGTGACGGTAATGATTTTTGTTAGAATTTCACAATCTATTAGGTTCTTTACTGAAAAAGTTAACCTCACTTTTCTTGACAGTTCGATTGTACTGTTTACATGGACTTAGAAAAATTTGTGGACGACTCGATTCGTTCGAAGCAAATCGTAAAGGATTTTTCTAAGTCCATGTAAACAGTACAAGCGAACTGTCAAAAATGAACACTCAGTTCATTTGTGACGTCACCGTAAAGTATTCAATACACAGAGAACAGACATATAAGCTAGAACAAACTTTCCCAAAAAACCTGTGTAAACATTTAAATGAAAATACGTTGAAAATCACCATCGAAATATCGTTAATCAAAACAAAAAAACATCGCCTACAGGTTCGTATATGTGAGTCACCATTGCATCCAAGTTTGCATACAAGTTCCGCAGAGCGATTGCTAGCCGATCGAAGCGCCGACCAGTGACAAGTTTTCTGCTTGCTGATGTCATTTCAAAGCGACAGTTTAATTTCTTACACAAGTTGAAAACTTTACTTGTATGTCAGTTCTCAGTGTTCAATATGCGAACGGAGGACTTAGCGGAATGAACGTACTTTATATATGTTTCTACCATTTAATTCCACTATGTTTGTTTTTAGTTAAATGCACTTGCACTTCACTAGTTAACCGATACCTAGTATTTCGATTACTACTTGTAATCTTCTTCAGCATTTGTATCAGTTTATAGGTAATTTACGGGATTGCTAAGTCTTTTATCTAGGAAAAAATGGGTAGGCTGTGGTCAGCGGATACCTAGGTGCGTGAAGCTGGCCGTTTTTTGCACGTAGGTAATGTTTCAGAGAGCCATTAATATCCTTTGGTCTCGATTTAGCAAGGAAGGAGAGGAGTGTTCGAAAAATTCTAGGCTTTCAGCTACGTCTAATTGCCAGGGATTGGAGATTTGACGTTGAATTTTAATATCTTCTATAGTTAGGTAATGTTTTTTTTTAAAAAGCGTGTTCCGCTACCTTGGATTTGAGGTGAAATGGTAAATCTTTATCAGATTCCCTAGAAGTTTTTGCTATTTCTGCAATATGCTTCTTAGCCGAATTTGTAATGTTCTTTTGGTTTGTCCAATATATACTTTATCGCGATGTGAACATGATATTTTATATACCTCCGATTTGCTCAGTGTTTCTGTCGGATCCTTTGTGAACCCTAGTTTTGATTTTAGTTGGAAGTTTCGACTACTGAAAGCCATCCTTTTTAAATTTTCAGTTGTTGGGGCTAATGTTGTGAGATTTCGCTTATAAGGCATTCTAGATTTTTTATTGATTATTTATTGGATGGTTTGCTCTGGATACCCGTTGAGCTTGCCTATTTCGAAAAGGAATTCTGTTTCTTTAATTTTTCCTTCTTCCCCTAATGGTAAAGTAAGCATTCTATGGGCCATGTGATGAAAAGCGGCCATTTATGCTGATAAGAATGGTTTGAAGGTACAATTGTTTCGATATTTGTAGGTTTCCTATATATTTCGAAAGACAAGGACCCTCCCTCTCTTTTAACAAGCACATCCAAAAAGGGCAATTTTCTATCTTTCTCTTGTTCATGTGTAAAATTGATAATTTTATGGATGCTCCTAATGGTTTCCAACATCCGGGATGAATTTTTACGTTTGATGATACAGAAGATATCATCAACGTATCGTATGTTTGTAGAAGACATCTCGGAATGTGAAATAATTTTCTTCCATGCAAAGACGAGTAAGTTTGATATAAGATCTTACTTTGCTTTAGTTAGACGATGAGATTATGGTCTCCTTTGACGTAACCGCAATATGCCCAAGTGTCCCTCTAAAAGATTCGATTAACCTCTTCGAGGATTGGTTACTACAACAAAATAGCAACAGTTTATGGACAATTAAAAACAAAAAACAAACATAGTGAAATTAAATGGTAGAAAACATATATAAAGTAGAATTTCACTCTATAACTATAACCACTATACAGGATCATTTTCCTCCATACATACCTTTCAGTGAATATATACAATTCATAAACACAAAGACTTGGTATTGCTATCCTATTGCGGAATTTTTACATTCTATTTTTTGTTTCGAAAAATCTCGCAGTCCAGTGCACAGAAGATTTACGGTACTGGTGAAAATGAAGTCCTTCATGATCTTGGCTCGAACATACCATATGCATCCCAGGCACATTTTTATTCATTCGAGCATGCGATATATTGGCAGTTTCGTAAGTTCTCCGTACCAGTTCAAAAGCCAGTCTGCCACAGAGATTGATTCATTTTTTCCATGGGTTACAAATATAATTACAATTACTGTAATGCGATTTCGTGATCATCACACTGTTTAGTGGAACGGAATGGTGAGTACGCAATAATTTTGGAACAAACAGAACAAAACTGCAAAATTTCTGTACAAGTAGTAAATTTTATTGAATAACAAACAAACGGTCTACTGAATGGGTCGTGCCTTACCTGCAGCATAAAATCAATCGACGGATAAAGCGCGACGAATGCAACATTCTTGACTATATATTTTTTCTCATAACATGTACTTTCAACACCTCATTCAAAACTACACATCTGCGATCGGCACGTTCGAATGTGTCATCTCTTCACACCAAACCACCAGACACCCGGTCTGACGGAGCCCCTATGCCAGACAGGTAGGTCAACTTGTCCAACCTTTCCAACACAATCGGCGCGTTCGGTTGGCAGCATAACCGCATTCACCGATAAAAAAAATCACAACTTGATTCGTTATTTATTCACTAATTATATAACCATCGCACCATACCCGACGCGATCCTGACTGATTTTCAACCGCAATGCGACACCTACACATTAACCGTTTAGAAGTTTCAGCCTCCATCAGTTACCAACCGCCCGCCCAAACCACATGCAACTGTTACTCGGGACTGTGACTCACCGTGGTCCTAATTAGTAGCGATAAAGATCTTCCAGCGGAATCACGATTAGTCTCGTTTTCTTGCACCATGCATTTCATGACTCATTATAAGTGGGATCATCCTGCCGAAACTTTGACCTCCAATCGAAGCTGACCTCGTATCATCCGTCGATATGCATAACTTTTCAAGTGCCAATTATGAGTTGATGTTGCGTATGGTTCTGTTTCTTCTTTCTAGCACCGTAGTTTATCCACTTACGAATCGCGCCGACGCGCGACGTCAAGTTAAGGCACGTGTTTGTAATATTGGCCTCCATAATCGGGACATAAGTGGGATGAAAATTTAACATAACTAAAAAATCGTTTTACCTTTCTGATGTTTGCTAAAAATTTCTGAAAACATTCCGTTATGCACGATATTTTCCAGTTTTTTGTGAAATGTTCTTCAATTTTTAGAAAGTTTAGAAAGAGGGTTCTAAGAAACGTCTACGTTTGACAACGATTGAAAAATGGCTTTTCCCAAAAATCTACATAGACATTATTATATTTGCCTTTCTAGAACTACTAGACAAAAGCCTTGGTACTATATTCCGGCTGGTTGGTCATCTATGAAAGTTGTCCTTCGATGTCAGCTTCTTTCTCGAGCAAACGTGACGAATGAATGAATAATTTTAAAGTCACGTAAATAAAAATAAATAAAAATCTCGAGCAAGATAAACCGTGTAATGTCGGTAGTAGTTGTTTCAATCGGCTAAGACATTCACTAGGGACCGCTTCTTTCGGTAGGAAAAACCCACGAAGCAGGGAGCCCCGATTTCATAGTGTCATGCGATCTTGGTTAAAATTGTTGAGGCAGGTTAAAATACTTTAAATGGCGAACAGAGCCTGGAGGTACTGGGCGAAATCCCCAGCTTTCCTATATTGCGCAGCGAACCGTTCGCTCTTTATAAACCGATTTCTTTTCGCCGATGCTTGACAGAATTTTGTTATGCAATAAAAATTGGACTAAACCGTTTTGCGCGTTAAGGGCACAAGACCTAATTTTAATTAAGATTTGTTTTTTTGTGTTTCGAATTCATCTCATCAGTAACTAGCACCATCTGGGTGTCTAGTTAGACGATGTATCTAAACTAGTACCCAAATTAGCACTAGTTAGACACAAAAAATTCCAAACAGTTCACACGACATATGTGAACGCCTAAAGCCACATGTCCCGAGTGATGTCCCGGGAAGCAAATATAGCTCTGGTTTGCTGACAACAAAGCGAAGACGAACTCTTGTCTTTTGATATAAATAACACAGCACACGAGCATTAGCGAGAAAAGCTTCCTGGATTCGCGCAACATACTAAATGAAAGCTTGGGTTTCTCGCAAGCATTCCCGCTCGAGATTTTACTTCACCCGAGCGCAAACGATGAAGAGCGCTAGGCATGCTAATCGGACACGCCCGCGAACGAACGTGCTTGCTGTGCTGCTCGCTAGTTTCGCAACACTGCTTCGAGGAGGGGTTTGTTATGTGCACAGCACCCACTCTAATTCAACTATTTAGTAGTTAGTACCTTCAGTAGGATTACAGAACCACTCCCCGACACACCACCAGTTCTCCACCATCTACACAGATTGGTAATTTCTGCATGGCAGTTGGAAAGCTGGCTGTGGGTCGAGACTTAGTGCTTACCCTTGCAAACCCTTCGGCTCCGTTGTCCCATTCAGCACCACGACTCGGCTCCCTTGTGCCATTTAACACCGCTTTTAACTGCCTTCTCGTACCATTCAGCACCACTTACTCATTGAGCTCCCGACTTGTTCACGAGCTACTAGGTCTAGTTCCCGATGATGGACCTAGCCTATTCCGACGGAGAATTCCCCGACGAGAGAAGTTCTCCCGAAACCGAGCCAACCAACCAGGTGTCGAGGTTAGTTCGGCGATTCCGGTGGAGCAGGGTGTCCGGTTCGCTTGTGCCCCGACGATCCGCGACTGGTGGTGCCTCGTCGCGGTCTACTCAGACTAGTCCCCGGCACTGAATCTAGCTTACGCCGACGTAGATTTCCTCGGCTCTCCAGATACTCATGCTTCTTTGGATTTGGCATCAAAAATTCTTGAGCGCTTCGGCTCCCTATCCGGTGCCATTTATCACCGCAGCTCCTTTAGGCCCTTTGGTTTCCCTCTCGTTCCATTTCGCCCCACTCCCCCGATGAGCTAATTATTCAGCTCCTGACATTAGTAAAATCTTGTTCGCGAACTACTCGGTCTAGTCCCCGACGATGGATCTAGCCTACTACGACGGAAAATTTCCCGGCGAGAGAGATTCTCTCGAAACCGAGCGGTAAATTTCTCCCAATAGCGAAGTTCGTTTCCGTGAGCAATTTGGCTTCCCGCTCCGTCCCGATCTGCTCTATCTAGTTCTCGGCGGTGGATCTAGCCAACTCAACGGGACAGCCGATAGGTGCTGAGGTCCATCCAGCGATTCCGGGTGGAGCGTAGCTTCCGGCTCACTAGCGCCCCAACAACCAACTGCTAGCTATTCCACGCGGTCCACTCGGTCTAATCCCTGGCGGTAGATCTACTACTCAACTTGTGGAGTTTGGCCAAACACGTACTTGGGAAATCGCTCCGCACATCGGCTACGGGGGAACACATCTTACCTATCTGGTGGTCGGCGATCGAAAGAGGCCGATGGCTGCTGCTGCATGCTGTCGTTCGTGAACGAGCCGAACGTCGGTGGATGCTAGTGTGTGTATCAACGGATCTTTCAAGTGTTACGCCCTTCAGTAATATTAAGGGAGTATGGTTGGCTCGCTTTATGTTGTCTGGCACATATCCCACATCTTCCCGCTTCTCCAGAAAAAAAAACAACAATAAAATGAACAAAAAATAAAATAAATGTTCTTTGGCAATAATTTTGTTTTTTTTTAATTTTTTTTCATGATTAATGGGGAACATCAATAACGATTTATTTAGAACTGTGACGATCTGAATCTTCTTGCTGACAAACTCGTATGTAACTGTCCAAATAAGCAGGAGGCTTCCGATCCCGATTCGAAGAACGTCGCGTTGTTTCTCCTCCATCATTATCGCTTACAGCATCAGTTTTACAATCCCTCCATTCGTTAACTTTCCGAGTTTGAGTTATGTGTCGGCGCAAAGTTCTCCCATCACTATCGCATAAAACCAGGTTACCATTGTTTTCTTCAACCACGGTAAACTTTGTCGGATCGAACCTCGTGTCACCTTTCGTTCGTACTGTTCGTTCGGTGATGACAACATCCCCTGATTTTACGCGACTCTCCCTAGCTCCTCGGCGAGCGTCTTCATACTGCTTTGCTCGCAATTTAGCTTGACGATCTCTGATGTCGACAAGACCGTTATCATGATCTGAGTCTCCTCTGACCAGCAGCGGCAATCGACGTCTTATTTTACGACCCATCATAATCTCTTCAGGGGGTATTCTGGTTACGGTATGGGCCGCCGCATTGTGCGCATCTACTGCAGCTTGGAGTTCTTCCCTGTAATTAGTTCCAGTCGATAGAGCTGTTGCCATGGCCTTATTGACGAGTTTCATATACCCCTCAACAAGGCCATTTTGTTGAGGGAAAAGCGGAGTAGTAAAGATGACATTTATTCCACGTTCTCTACAATAAGTTTTGTAGTCTTCGCTGTTGAACGGGGGACCGTTGTCCGATTTGATGTTTTGGGGGTATCCTTCGCGCTTGAAAATATTTTCCAGGACTCTCTTCGTGTGCTCGAAACTAGTGCACTTGATCGGACGAGCTATCAGGTAACGAGACCTGTAGTCTACCACTACGAGAATTAAAATACCGCCCAATTTTGCGTACGGACCGTTAAAATCTATCGCGATCGTGTCCCATGCAGTTTTAGGCGCAAACGAGCGTTTCATAGGTGTAGGTTTTTCAGGTCTGCCGGTAGTAGCGCATGCCTGACATGCTCCAACCCACTCTTCGGTATCGATTGTAATACCAGGCCACCACACCCTTTCGCGCAAAATGCTTTTCATTTTTGCGGCCATAGGATGACCACTGTGCGCGACATTTAAAGCTTTCTTTTGGAGGGATCTTGGGATAACCGCACAGCCTCTTTTGATCAAAACGCCGTTTGAAACAGATAAATCTTCAGCCACCAACTCGTACTTACGAAGGGACTTGGGCCAGCTACCTGTTTTGAGTGCCACTATAACTTGCTGGAGGTCCTCGTCGTTTGCTGTGGCTTCTTGTACTTCAGCTTGTGTCAGGAACTCAAAGCAATTAGATTCTATGCTAGCTATTTCCCACGGAGTGAAGGTTTCATCGAATGGTTCATCATTCGCAATGTAGAGTCGAGACGAGGGGTCCGCAATGTTGTCGCGACCGCGGATATACTCTACATCATAGCTATAGGGGCTCAGGCGTAGGGCCCAGCCATCCGCTCTAGTCAACGCTCGTTTCGAATTCTCGCGGGAACGATTAAGTATAAACGAGACTCCCTGGGCGTCTGTGCGTAATAGGAAGTGGCGACCGAGCAAGAAGTACGAGAAATGCTCGACTCCCCACACGGCCCCTAGCGCTTCCCGCTGATTTTGGGCATATCGTTTTTCCGTCGAAGTCAAAGCTTTTGATGCGAAACTAATGATTCGAGAATTCCCGTCACTATCCTCCTGAACCAGTACGGCCCCAACGCATTTGGCGAAGCGTCGGTATACAGAATCGTCTTGTCTTTTTCTGTGAAGTACCCCAAGGTAGTTACGCAATGCGTGATTTTGTTCTTAACAGCTTCAAAATCTCTTTGCTCTTCTTGACCCCATTTCCAGGTCTTCGTCGTTGCCACTGTCCAAAGGGAGGCCGTGATGTCCGCAAAATTCTGTATATAAGGGCTGATGAACGACGCTAGCCCCAAGAAGCTACGCAGCTCTGATGCAGTATTTGGACTTCTGAACCTCTCAATGCTCTTTACTTTTTCTCTGTCGACGTGGAACCCATGTTCGTCAAGCTCGTGTCCAATGAACCTAATGTGGGTCTTGTCGAATTCGCATTTACTGGGGTTCAATGTCAGGTTGTGCTTCCTCAGGATTTGCAGTACTGTGGCTACCGTTTTCCTCAGTTCTTCTAAGCTGCGTGCAAATATGAGAATGTCATCGATGTACACAATGACATTTTCCACATCTTTCAAAATTTGCGTCATTTCCCGCTGGAACACTTCGGGCGCACAGTTGACGCCGAACATGAGGCGCTTAAACCGGAACATGCCGCATTCCGAAAGAAACGTTGTCAGGTCTCGTGACTCCGGACTGAGTTCAAGGTGGTAGAATGCATTACTCAAATCTAGCTTTGAGAAATATTTTGCACCATGAAGTTTCATTTTTAGGCTGATTTATTTTACAAGATGCATTGTTTTTTCTGCACCTTTTCCGTTGCTTGCCATTAATACTTATTTTTTTTTGTGTGTTTTCCCGCTGTCTTTTCAGACACCGAAATCGTGCCTAGGCGTAAACCAAAAACAATTCAAGTGCAAAATTAGGGAGCCTAGGAACCATTCCAACACACCACCCTGATACAAATCACAAACACACAGCCAAGAATCAATGCACTCAACATTAAAGACCTTCCTCCGGTCACAATTCAATGGCACTTTGTTCTTTCACTGATTCTATTTTGCGAAACATTTGTTAGATTTTTATCTTAGTTTTTCCTTATATATTTTTTTAGTTGGTAGAGCTTACTTTAAAACTAAATCGAGTCCGCAAATGAATACTGCAATATGCCACACAAAACTAGCGTAGACAAGCAAATTTTACAATATTTCTTTTCGCATTTCGCTTTTTAGACGAGGACCAAGCACAACCGCAGTCGAAAAAGGGAAGGGGGAAACGTTAAACACAAACCAAACGTTTGCCACACGAGTCCACCGCTCTACCATATCCGGTTACAAGTATAGTGCTTGTATTTTCCTTTTTGTTGATCTACAAAGCTTAACGTCTAGGTACATTACGTTTAACATTAAGTTGGAACAGTTTAGAAACGGCCCTTTCGAGCCAACAACATGATTAGGTGTTAGGATGGAAACTTTACATTTACGGGCGTTGAAAAAGTAAGTTAAGAAACAAAGTGGAAATATACATTACGTACCACAAACACCGTTTGTGGAGTTTGGTCAAACACGTACTTGGGAAATCGCTCCGCACATCGGCTACGGGGGAACACATCTTACCTATCTGGTGGTCGGCGATCGAAAGAGGCCGATGGCTGCTGCTGCATGCTGTCGTTCGTGAACGAGCCGAACGTCGGTGGATGCTAGTGTGTGTATCAACGGATCTTTCAAGTGTTACGCCCTTCAGTAATATTAAGGGAGTATGGTTGGCTCGCTTTATGTTGTCTGGCACATATCCCACACAACTGTTCTCCGGGGACCCGGGGACCTAGTCTACACAGGCGGCGGAATTTCTCTCGAATCCCAATTTGTGATTTTAAGACGACTTTCTAGCCAATGGCGCTACTTTGTTGGTCCTTTCGCCACTTTCTCTGCAGCTCGGAGAGTATACTCGTAACCACTCTATCGACAGCGTCCCAGGTATGCTCATATCACATATTCACATATGGCACATATCTTCAACGGTATTGTCCACTGTCAAACTAGGCCCTACGAACTTCTTCGAACCTAGGGCGTTCGAAAACCACGTGTTCCGGTATCTCTTGCACGTTCACACACTCCTTGCAAAGGGGTGACGAAGCATGTGTAAACCGATGCAAGTACCGGACAAAAACTGCGTCTAATGGAAATTCGACTCCCCATGCAGCCAAGTCGGCACATTTGGGATGAGTCGGTGGGTCCACCTTCTTTCCTCCGCGATGTCCCACTCTTGCTGCCACTTAGCCAACGAGTCCGCTCGGACCAGTCTCCTTGCATTACATGCATTTCTCCGCTGGTAGCATTCCTCGTCCTCAGCTAGAGTAATGCAGATAGGGAACGTCCCGGCAATTACGCATACCGCTTCTGACGATATCGTTCTGTACAGACTTGTGACACAAACAGCCATTAGGCAAAACGTGCTCGTCAACTTCGTACGGTTTCACTTTGAGTTCAGTGCAGCAGCCCAAGTCGATACCCCATTCCTCAGTATTGAGGACCCCGCCCGGAGACGTCTCGTGCTGCATCTTGCTCCTCCGTGATTCGGCATGATTCTTGCCAAAGCATTAGTTGTTCTCGCAGCCTTCTCACATACATAATCGGCATGGCTGTTGCAATTTAACCGATCGTAGACTATCACACCCAAGTATCTCAGCGCACGCATCGATGGAATTGAGTGTCCGCCAACGCTGACCACAACACGCTGGATTTTGTTTCGGTTGCTGACCAGCACTACCTCCGTCTTGTGGTGAGCCAGCTGAAAATTGACGTCATCCATGCAGGTTTCTACGATACCTATTATCTCTGCCGTCAGCATCTCCACCTCCTCCAAATTTACGCCAGTTATCGTCAGGACAACGTCATCTGCAAATACGACGATCTCAACTCCCTTGGGCAACTTCACTGTTAACACCTCGTTGTACATTATATTTCACAGCGTCGGACCAAATATGGAGCCCTGAGGTACTCCCGGCGTGACCCTAATCGACCTCTGACACAATTTTGTTTTGTGGACCAGTACTCGGTTCTGGAAAAAACTTTTCAGAACCTTGCACAGATAGTCAGGAACCCGCATTCTGTGCAGCGCTAGGGCGATCGCTCTCCAGCTGGAACTGTCGAACGCGTTCTTCAAGTCTATCGTTACCACGGCGCAGCAGCGATTACCCCTTCTCTTTTGCTTCGATGCTTTCTCCGCATCTCCCTTTAGCGTCAACTGACGAGCCGAAGGCTTTCCTTCCTTCTTCTGCTTCCTTTTTCACTCTTCCTTCTGCTTTTGCTGTTCCCCGTGTTTCTCCTTCCGACCTACAACGGTACACAAGCTTTCTCCCTGTTGGGTGACGTTCTATCCTACGACAACAAATGTGTGTGTGTGTGTGTGTGTGTGTGTGTGTGTGTGTGTGTGTGTGTGTGTGTGTGTGTGTGTGTGTGTGTGTGTGTGTGTGAGAGAGAGAGAGAGAGAGAGAGAGAGAGAGAGAGAGAGAGAGCGTATGTGGACAGGTATGTGACCAACAAATACACATCGGTTACTCGGAGATTTTATCAAACTTAGTCTCAAATGAAAGATATAACGTTGCCATTGGCTGCTATTGAATTTTATTCAATTCCGACTTCCGGTTCCGGAGTTACAGGTTTAAGAGTGTGGCCACGCATGAAATTCCCATATAAATCGGAATCAGCGTGTTATCGAAATCTAAAGGATGTAAAACTTCATAAAATGTGTTCTAAATTGCTTAGATTATAGCTTCAAATTATTGATGCCTAATAAAACCCACATTGACCATGTTGGATACCTTTGGCGGAACCGGAAGTCTCGGGAAAATCGCTAAGTTCCTGAATTGAATCTGCTTCTTAGAAATTTATGACTCGAATTCACATCTGCTTCTTAGAAATTTATGACTCGAATTTCTCAAATTTAATCTCAAATGAAAGTCACAGCATCCCTATTAACTGTTATAAACCCTCCGAAAGTCACGCAAATGGCCCACTTAACGAGCAGTCGTTGGTGCGCTAAGTCAATTTCGCTGAATTTTCAGAACAGCGTGCACTCCGTGCACTATCGCGACTTCCGGAAGGTTAAATTCCATTGGAATCGGAGTTCTGGTTCTTGTGCTACGGGTTGAAGTATGCGGTTACATGCGAAATCGTTGATCCTGATCACTTATTGCAAATCAAAGTCTCTTTCACCACATTGAGAATCGCTGAGGATTCCGGAAGATCCGACCGAGTTCCGAAATTAAATTCACATCAGTTTATCATATAAAACTGACTCTATTCTTAAAATCTTATTCTTAAATAAAGGGTCTAGTATTCACATTGATTTCCATCGAATTTCTTTTGAACGGATATAGCCACCTAGGATAGTCTTGATGCTCTGGAGAACGTACCAATGTTCCCAGTTAATTTCACACCAATTCCTCAGAAAATTCCTTGCCATCTTCCAAATTTGAAATTTTTTAAAAATGGGAATGTTACAACCCCAGTAAATAAACTAATTTCGACCGAAGTTCTGGCAACATTGCCCACACTAACTGTCGAATGAGATTTGTGTTGCTTTGGTTTCGAGTTATTATAGTGAATACGCGGTAGTATCTTAATTACAAAGTATGTTCGTTATGCTGAAATAATACGGAACTGAATCCTGATGTATCCTAAATATGTAGTTACAATTACCATCCATAAATAATTGCATAGCTAGCTGTGGGTTAAGTCGGCTCTTTAAATATATCAGATCGAAAATAATCGAAGTATATCTTCAGATTCCGTACCTCCTGCACCCAGCATACTGTAAAGTTCTTTGGCAGATCTAGGGTTCGCCGCGGTTGCGGTAATTACCGCAACCGCGCGGTATTTGCCACACCCGCACCGCAGAATCTGCGGTGCGGTAAGACACTTTTTCCCGCAGATGCGGTGCGGGAAAAAGCGCTTAACCGCAACCGCACCGCAAAAAAAATAATTGATAAAGTGATAATTTTGGTTATTCTAAATTGATAAACGGACTGCTATTACGAAAGAAAATCTAGCTGTGTCCGAAATATTTTGACGCTATTATTTTACGACATATTTTGGACACTAGTTATTTTATACTAAGTAAGACTTCACAAACTAACCATTTCAAATACATAAAATGCAAGATCCAAATAGAGACAAAATTATTAGATCATTTAAAAACAATAAATTTTTACTCTTAAATCCAATTTAAAAGTGCATCACTTCTCCCGATTTCTGTTGGAAATCGTTGAATTACGAATCGTTTTCGATATCAATTTTTCAACTGTGAATTTTGATTAATTTAAAGAAATTAGAGATAAACTAATTATGCTGGGACTTAAACACAACCCAAAGAATATAATTATCTTCATCAAACCAAACGAATTTGAAGCAATTGGCAGCAAAGGATACAAATATATTAAATCGTCCAAAATAAGGAGGGGTCCAAATTAGGATGATTATTCTATCATTCGTTCATCAACATCGTATATCTATCTTCTTTGATTGCTGTGTAAATTCAATGTGAGTCAATGCAGTCAATTTTATTGGACTCTTTCTCAAAAAGTATGCTACATTTTTTTTTCGCGTACTTCCATTCAAATTTACGATAGTTTTCTACCAAATTAAGTCCTAAAATGTTTCAGTTAACCCTCCAGCACTCGTGCGAATGGTTCCTCGAATGAGCAGCCGCTGTTGCTGAAAGAAGATTTCGCTAGAGTTTCGGAAGGTGTTTCACAAAATGCAACGGCGCGTGTGCTGGAGGGTTAAGACTATTTTGTAGCTTTTCTGAAACTATTTTTGCCAAATACCTCATTGACTACCGTCCACTTTAATTGAAGTTTTTGCCATTGGCTCTTTGGGAAATATTATAGGAAAATACATTAAATGCTAGAACTTTCTAGAACTAGCTTTTAGAAAATTACACTTCATATATTTTTAAAGGGAGCAATCTTAGTTTCTGAATGAGAATACATATGTTTCTTGAAAAATACGGAAGTTAGAGTTTTGGGATATTTTGACCATAAAACCCCCTATTTTTAATAACATTTCTGCTGTATGTTACAAATCATACATTTTTAGCAGTTTTTCTAATGTTCAATAATTCTGTACCGGTTGAGACCGGACTCCTCATTAGATGTAATGTATAGAGCAATTTTTTTTCGTCAAATATGGCTTCGTTATTATTGATGAAATACAATGTTTTTATTTCACTGTATTGGAATATATGCGCTACTATATATAAGTATTGGTATTTCGACTTTATTTTTTTGTTGTTGAAATTCCTTTAAGAATGAAAGGTGGTTTTTACTACGTAAATGCGAAAATCATCCATTTCATTTTCATATGTCAAACACATTGAAAATATGACAATTTAAAGAAAAAAATACTTCATTTCTTATTACATTTTAATTACATTTTTTCAATTAACTGAAGGGTTGCTAAAATAAAAGTTTTCCTATTACTGCAGTACAGCGTTTTTGAATGTATAATGCTTACATTTTAAATGTACGGAGTTTTATTAATAGAAAATGCAAAAGATTTTTTCTTAAACGTTACATTCTGAGGAGTCTCTTAAAGTTAAATTTGGTGTAAATAAGAGTAACATTATATTATATATGGTTATACAAATGAACAATTTTTCAACACAATTTTTAAAAATATGAAAAATTTACCGCATTTACCGCATTACCGCGCGGTGCGGTGCGGTAAATAAAGTGCGGTTGCGGTAAGCGGTGCGGACAATCCATTTACCGCCCACATCCGCACCGCGACGAACCCTAACCAGATCCAATGACCGACAAATTTGCACCCATTCAATACATCTGGTCAGATTTGATACATCGAGACATTTAATGTAGTAACACCCACTAATGTGCAAGAATCTATGAAACAGTTTTCAACAATTTCTATCTTGACAACTTCGATTGAAATACATTTCGAGTTTCGGCCCATTTTGTCCGTTTTTGTTTAAGTGCGATTTAAATGCGGTCTCGTTTAGGGTGTGTTTGTGCGGAAACCACGTGATGCATTTGGTTTTGTTTCAAAATCACTTTACTCGCTCCAGGCACGGCAACACGGGGCAATTTTTATAATTTCAAATTGATCATTTTTGCCTTTCGCATATAGAAAGGTTATTTATTTGTTTATTATTGTTTATACATACAATCACTCTGAAACAGTCTGCTTCCTCATCTCGTACAGATCAGAAGCCAAAAAGCGACCCGCTTGCGAACAGCACACAAACAAAAAATACTACCCGCGCCGCGCCGCTCTAACGTGTTCGTGTAACATATAGACACAAGAAAGTTCCGTTGCACCTAGCTGCGAGTGAAATGAGTGAACAACAAAACAAATTTCACCCATTACGGGAGAACACAATCGCGATTGATTTTTCGCAATCCCGTCTTAGACCTTCAGTGCGCGAGGTGGAACAGTTGGTCAAGGTGAAAATAGAACTTGATCTTACAGATATTTCACACGTCCAGCTTCACCACACCAGGAATGTAGTACTAATAACGTTCAACTCCTCAGCCGAGGCAGAAAGCTTCGTAGCAAAGAACAACATGCAACATGACGTCGAATATGAAAACGTCAAAACCAAGATCCCCGTGTATATGGATCTTGATCTAACATAAATACGCCTCCATGATCTGGCACCTCGTACTAGCACGGATTATATTAAAAGATTCATGTCGAAGTATGAAGAAGTGGAATCCGTCTCTAACGACACTTGGAGAAACTTTTTCCCTGGCATTCTCAACGGTGTTCGGGTTGTGCGAATGCGGCTGTACCAACCTATACCGTCATATCATCTCAAGGTGTTAACTACGTACAAAGAACCCTATGCACATACCCTGGGCAGACGCCCACGTGCCAGTTCTGTAATCAGACTGAACACTACGGTAAGCCATGCGCCAAAACAAGCAAAGAAAACTCATCTCCACCACTACCAAACAGTCTTCAACATTTGCTGATACACAACAGACAGCCGGCCAACAAATGAATACCGGATAAACAATATTCCACGACATCCCAAAGCCAATACTTACCGTACGCAGGGATGAAATAAACAAGAAAGAAAACGGCTATATCAAAGTCACTCGAACACACAAAAAGCACCAAAAATCTAACAGCGACAACCATTCTAGCGATGACGATATGGACCCAAACACGAGCGAAGGGGAAGGCAGACAGATTGATCAGCAAGCAGAGATGCCAGGTACTTTTTTCAAATGTCTGCAATAATATTTTAAAAGTCTGGGAAGAACAAAAAATGTCAGGAAAGCTAGTGTAAACAAAAGCCTTTATGTTCAAAAATCTGTAAATATCTGCAAAAAAACTAAAAAATCTGCCAAAAATCTGCAGCCAAAGTAAAAAATCTGCAAACATCTGCGTCATCGAAAAAATCTGCAGCTTAAATTAAAAGTCTGCGAATTTGCAGACTTGTCTGCAAATCTGGCATCTCTGTCAGCAAGCGGCAGAAGGTACACCCGACCATCGCTCACCACCAAGAAAGCTAGTCAACACAAGAGGCGAAAAGCAGTGCGCCAAGGATAGTCGACAAAAATAATGTTCGATGGTTATATATATATATATATATATATATATATATATATATATATATATATATATATATATATATATATATATATATATATATATATATATATATATATATATATATATATATATATATATATATATATATATATATATATATATATATATTGTTATCTATTTTGAATGAAATTTTGAATTTGTAATTTTTGAAATGTACATTATTTTCCAAAAGGCAAATGACCCTCGAGGTTAAAGTATTAATAAACAAACAAACAACAATCACTCTGAAAATAGTCAACCTAATCGCGGCCACATTTCTGGATTTTAACAGGGGTGTACGGAGTGGGGTTGCCCTTCACTGATCGCACCCCTTTCAAATCCTTCTCAGGTCACCCCCCTCAAACCACCACCTCATCCATTCCAAATACCGCCCCCCTCTTCACAATCCCATTATCTTTATTCCACCACTATATCACCAGACATACCAAAATAAGCTGGGATGGTTCAGTTAAGGATTATTCACCCTCCTCACATACTCATCCCCGCATGTCAAAATAAGTTAGCAGGAAAACAACATTGAACTAATGCCGACTACGTCGACACGTAGCTCATCAAGTTCGGGCTGGCGAGTCATTGTGTACTAAGAATGTAATAGACATTTCCACAATTCTATTGAACATAATCAGTAGGGTGGGGCAAAATTATCGTTTTTTCAGCACAGCACTTTTTTGGTTCCATTTGGGGTCCCAAATATCTGTGCAAAATTTGGAGTCGATTGGTTTTGACCCGGTGGAGCGCATTGCGTTTGAAATTTTTATGGAAATTAGTAAGGGAAAATATACTTTTTTGCATTTTTTTATTTTACAGACTACAATTCTTCCTACAGTATGCCAAAAAATCAGATAGAAGTGTAGTCCAGGATATGCGAACAACTTTGTATGGAACAATGTATGGTGTTAGAATGTCTCTAAAACAAGTTATAGTAAAAAATAGTTTTTCTTTGGGCGTCTTGGTGGAATGCTGAAAAATAGGAATAAAATAAAAAATGCTTTTCCTTTTAATTCCACCAGGTATTTATTAAATTGAACACATACGTATTTCGTCGCCGTCTTGCCGACTTCTTCATTGTTTGTACAGCTCAGTTATGAAAGAAACTAGTTATAGTTGTTCAAAATTCGATAGATCGAATTAAATGCCAAAAATCTTTATTTTTTGGAAACACTGCGGGTGTACCAATGATATTTCATATAGCATACCAAAATAACATAATAGATTTTTGATTTATCACATTGGTAGGTTTAGATGAAACCTTAGTTCAATTTCATGGGCGTAGGTAGTTGAGAAATAGGGCGTAGTGAGGAGAGGGGGGCTTTAATAAATTGAAATTCGCACTGAAATAACTGGAATAATGTCGAGTTGGAATGTTCAGTTGAATTATCTTAAAACAATTGCACAATCCACCAGAGCCCCAGTTCAACACCAATATTTTTGCTTCAGGTGAAAGAACAGCACCAAAAATAGCATCCTATTAAATTATAATGCGTATTAAATTGAAATATAATCAATGCAATCCTCTGACATATCAACTTGACATCAGTTAATTCAGTCTGTAACTTTACTTCTATTGACTAAAGTCAAAGCAGAGGGATACAGTATGTTTCGTTTCATCATTACTATTACGCATAAGACATTGTGCAAACGTTTTAAAATAATTCATCTGAACATTCCAACTCGACAATATTTCAGTTTTTTTCAATTCGAATTTCTATATGTTAAAGCCCACCTCTCATCACTACACCCTATTCATCAACTACCTACGCCCATGAAATGGAGTCAAGGTTTTTGAATAATTCATCCAAACATACCAATATTTGGGAACCCCAAATGAAACCAAAAAAGTGCTGTGCTCGGTTTCTGTGGTTATGATTACGTTTTTCCATATAACAATGCCCCACTCTAATAATCAGCCATGTGTTCATTGTTTGGAGAAATCAGAAAGATACAATTGCACCACTAGGTGGATTAAAATAGGTTTTAGAACATAAAATTAGCGATCGAACTGATGTATCGTTTTCAACTAATTGTTGAAATTGTTAAATTTGTTTTGCATTTTTTTCCTTTTTGCTGTCTTTATTTTCAGGTAAGTGACAGCTTTTGATAACAACATTTTTTTTCAACCATCTGGATATGCAAACAAAACAGTTCGATGCATTAACAATTTCTAGTTGAAAAAGTCAAGACAAAAATCAAAAACAACAGTATTCCATTTTTGCGAAGTTCCGTTTTTCATTCATTATCGACCATCCTGTTGAAACTCGAATATGAAAATGAACGATGCATTATATGCTTCTAGTAAATATTCGGAATTATTCGGTTGCACATAGTTACATTAGAGTACATACTTATTACTTACCTTGGCAAATACAATAAATATTAGTGAGGGTTCTTCTTCTCCAGCAAGCAAAGACCACCCGAACGCTAAATTCATCACCAACCACCCAAACAGATATTTAGTATAGACTAACAATATTTCCCTTTCGTTGATCCAAAAACGATTGTTTGCATTTGCTTTTAAATACTTTTCTCTTAAATACTTCTGCGATTGTAACCTATTCTATCGTTTATTTTAGTAAAAGATTATATCTTTGTAAGGGTTTTACTGGCCAGAAACAAGGACGAGTGGATAGCATTTTGGACCAATCAATTTTGTTGTTTTTCCAGTATATCACAATATTACGATAAAAGAAAACAGTTAAAGGTTTTGCAATAACAATTGCGTTTACTATGTGTTCGAATACATTTTTTTGTTTTTTTTTTCAACTTTGCTGTTTCTGAGATACGCAGTGTCCATCTCTCCTACCATGTCCACAAAAGCAAACTTTCCTCTATAGATGTTACAACATAGCTCAGCGATGATGATAGATTATGTAATGTCATTCGTTTTTCCACACCTTTCCTTTGGGACGATTTCCGCAAGTGAACTGATCTTGGCGAAAGAAAATAAAAACAGTGCTTGCTTGTGGATGGTTTGTTTATAGTTAAGATTTTCATTCTTAATTTCAATTCCATGGTTTAGTGTTGCTTTTATAGCTTGAAACATTTGTCTTCTATCTTCATATAAGGTAGATGACAAGTATAGGAAAACAAATATTTCTATGTCTCTTTTATTATTTTACCCTTTTAAAGTCATTTTAATTTGTAGTTTTTATCACTGGGCTATCTTGGTACTGAGTTTATTTTGTTTTGGATATACACACTAAGCCACACACTAAGCCAACCAAAAGTTGTTCGGTAATTTCTTTTGACCACTACCACAGTAAAGTGATATTTTTACGGAGCTTTCAGCAAATTATTTAAAAAATTGCGGTAAAGTTTTCATTTTTTTACGATTTTCAGTAATTTTTCGAATAATTTGCTGAAACCCGCAATATTTTTCACTGAATTTATCAGCACTTTTGTTTTTTTCGGTATATAAACATTATCCAGTAAAAAACTGACTGATTGTTCGGCAAAATTGTACCAACATTACCGAACCTCGTCAAAAACTTACAAAACAGGTACAGCAAATCATCTGTCAAATCGAGGAAACTACTGACTGACCAGTATTTTTTGACGTTTGGATAGAACGGATTGCGGAGAGTTCGGTAACCGAATTGTTTTACTGAATTGATTACCGAACGGTTTGCTGTTCAAAAACCCAGTAAAATTTTACTGTACCCAGTAATTTAAATTAAGTGTGTACGAATTTTTGATTCGCCATAAAGATCTGACAATAGGGTTTTACGTCGTGGATTTAAGGTCTCAAATTTGTTGGTGTGACTGTGAAGCATTGGAATGAATTTTAACGCGTCATTATTCTATCCTGTTCTGGCTTTAATATTAGTGATGCAAGTAATTGTCACCTAGGCAGGAGGCTAGCATTTCTTTACATTTTTTTTAATTATTTTTCATTGAATTGGAAATTTTGTCTTAAATTTTATTTTGTTTTTCGGAGGTAAAAGGTTCTATGAGTAAAGGTGACTGACCTAATGCTCACAGCCTGCCATGAACAACCACAAGTTTCGAAAGTAGTAATTACGTCATCAAACTGAAAAACTTGAACGGAAAATACAAATGTAATACTTACCTTAAGCAGGTTGCAGCACTCTGAATCTTCTGCGATTAATGTCACTTTAAACCTACTTTTCAGAAGCTATTAAGTACAAAACAATCCCCGATGATGTTTGTGCGATGTGTGTTGCTACAGCAAATAGACCACAGTCGATGGCCCAAACAACCATCCATCAGTCAGTCAATCAGTCAATTGGAGACGAACCGAAGAGAAATATATGCATTGATATAATGCACTTGGCGAAGCAATCAATAAAGGCTGTGAAGGGGGCTAAATGAAACACAAACTTGTTATTGTAATAATACTCTCGAAGTTTTTTTTATTTAACATCTTCGTTTAGCTTCTTCGGTTCCACGAAAATAAAATAACAAGAAAAAGAATGGCAGGATGATGGTCCAAATAAAATGTGGTCGTTTTGTCATTTACGTCGAAGTCGTTTTCATGCGTACTTTTATTATTTATGCGAAGACCTCACACACGATGCACGTGGGTGTTGGTTTGTCTAACGAGCTGCCGCTAAGTACGGTTTGTTTGAAAATTGTTGCATTGCGACGGCGAAGATCAGGCATGGATGGAATGGTTGTATGTAGCAATAACTTGCTTCTAATGAATGTTTTAACTGACATCAACAACATTTTAATCGATAATGCGTTTGCAGCAGTGGATCTTACACCGTTTATGACGGGTGCATTGAAACGTTAGTTCCATCGTTTGCCGTGCAGAGGTACGAAAGTATGAGCAGCTTTACAATTTAAAGCACCCAGTGTCTCGGCGATCTTTCCAAACGTAAATGTATGTAGTAAAATACTGTACTCGCTCAGAACTATTAAGTATCAGGTCAAACGATTTCGTTTACCTGCACAATAAAATTTTCCTTTAGATCTTTGTAAAGGTGACGATTGCTTGCTGATATATTAGTAAAACTAATCGGTAAGACTCGGAAAATATTTGGTTGAAAATAAGTAGACAAATGTCACTTTGCTGAGATATCAGTTTCCAAACTTGCTGACCACACGGCTGCTTGGAAAATTCTAATTTTTGTTAGCAAAAGCATAGAGAAAGAAAATATTTTAAAAGTAATGGCACAATATCAATTTGGTGTAAAAGGATAAGTTACAGGAAAATTGGTGTTCATTTCGAAAAACCTATTGCTCTTAATAAACAGTTATAAATAACTCATGAAAAGGTCGAATTATTTTTATTGAAACAAGAACTCAAATATCTCAAAAACCACTGCATTTTCAAAAACTTTACTTTGAGCATTTTGATTAAAAATGGCATTATGAATTTGGCAAGGTAAATAGTATGAATTTCAACAATATATTTAAAGTTAACGTTAGGAAAACACTTTTCTGTTTAGGCTCACTGCGGAAAACATTTTATTGTTGACAGTTTTTGATGAAGAAGCGTGAAAAACTTGTAAAAAGAACATAATTTCACAAGTTAGTTGTGTTTTTTAGGGCAAAATTTAAAATATCTTGAAAACTATCACATTTTGAAAGATTTTCGTTTAGAACATTTAGAACAAAATTCTGTAATATTTGTCTACGAATTGGCATGAAATTTTTTAAATAAACTTTTTTACCGCTAACTTCCACATGATGCGATAACATTTAAAATATCTTCTTTCTCTTTAAGCTTTTGCTGACAATAAATAAAAATTTAAAAATGTTTTTTAGCCACACGATAGAGTGTAAACGGATCGCTTCCAAAGTATTGATTGAGTTTGTTTTCTGAACCTTTGTCCAAAAATGTGTATGTTTTACTATTATACCTCTTGGCGTTTTATGAACATTTGTCAAGACTGATATTGACGCTGTTTCGTCTGCGAACTGCTCAATTCCAATCCAACCCTACTATACGCGTAAAAAATGTGTTCCCGTTCACGAGAGAATGTGTTTGCGTGTACATTGTGTGTACGTGTGTGTGCGTTTGTGTCTGTTTGGGACTGCGCGTTTGTGTGTATGTTTCTGGGTGTATGATTATGTGTGCGTGTGTGTGAACGCGTATACATAAAGTGCGAACACGAAATTATTGCGACACATTCAACAGGGCATAACTTTTTTTACCATTGGGTAAAAATCAACCAAATTTTGCACACTTTCTCATTGATGTGTATTGTTTACATGCTGTCAAACTCGAAGTCGTGTTTTTCGATTCAACGAAAATGGAGGTGAACCAACGCGAGTCGAGAGAACAAATTCTTTCCAAACACCTGGAATTTCCTGACCAGTCACACCGGCAGTTGGTAAAAATGTTGAACATTCCCCATTCAACCGTCTCCAGAGTGTTGAAGCGGTTCCAGGAGAGGTTGACGTTGGACCACGGCAAAGGAGCTGGAAGAAAACCGGGACCGGAGAACAAATAGACGGAGGGAAAGGTGAAGCGGATGATTAAAGCAAATCCCAACGTCTCAAGCCGTGATTTGGCTAAAAAGATCGGCATGTCGCAGAGCTACGTCCAGAATGCAAAGAAGAGAGCTGGACTACATACATACAAGGTACAGAACTTCCCAAACCGCGATGAGCGGCAACAATCGACGGCTAAAACTCGGGCACGGAAGCTCTACGAGAAGATGCTGACCAAATATGGCTGCTGTGTGATGGACGACGAAACGTATATAAAAGCCGAATTTAAGCAAATTCCGGGGTTAGAGTTTTTCACCGGCAAGAGCAAGTTCTATGTGGACGACAAATTTAAGAAGAAGAAAATGTCGAAGTTCGTCTCCAAATATCTCATTTGGCAGGCCATCTGCTCTTGTGGACTGAGGAGTGAGCCTTTCGTGACAAAGGGCACAGTAAATGGCGAGATCTACAAATCTGAGTGCCTCGAGAAGCGCCTTTTGCCGTTCTTGCAACAGCACGACGAAGCTCTGCTATTTTGGTCAGATTTGGCATCATGCCACTATTCTAAAAGTGTCCTGGAGTGGTATGAGGCCAATTCTGTCCATTTTGTTCCAAAGGACATGAATCCGCCAAACTGTCCGGAGCTGCGCCCGGTGGAGCAGTACTGGGCAATGATGAAGCGGGAACTTCGGAAGAGCAAGAAGACAGTCAAAGACTAGAAGGACATGAAAATGGAAAAAACTGAGAAACTGGTACCGGATGACACTATAAAGACTTTGATGGAGCTCATCAAGCGAAAATGCGTTCAATTTTACACTCAAGGCTCTATCGATTAACTTTTCTTTTGATTTTTGAAGTAAATATATGTATAAATCTACCCTAAAATTTTGGTTTGATTTTAAACATTATAAGAAAATTGGCATGACATTTTCGGTGTCGCAATAATTTCGTGTTCGCCCTTTACGTATAACTCCATACTCGGTGTGTATTAACAAGAGTAAACAAATAGTTTGTGCTCAAATTGATTTACGATATTGTTTCTGCAAGGCGATGGAGTGCATGAGTATGTTTATGTCCCACACAAATAATATCGTTGCAAAACACTGAATGATGCCAGATGACAATTTGAGGAATATCAACCGTGATAAGAAAACATCTCTTTTCGAAAAGAAGTTCAATTAAGGGGAGGTACACACCTTGGAAAAGAAAAAAAGGTAATTTTACTAATTGGTTAAGGATAATTACATGAAGTTTCGGATTGGAAGTTTTTCTATCTAAAAGCATAGAAATTGGAGGAGCGGACACAGCGTAGTTGGTAAATCGATTTCCTTATAGACAACTCACCTGGGTTCGATCCCCACTTAACGTGCATTTCGTAACCCGAAGGTTAATTAAGGTTATAATAAAAATAAAAAGAAGAAAAGTATATTCAATAAAATATTCCATATTTTGACGTAGGTCTACGTCTTTGTTTTCGATATGCAGGTGCACTTTCCAAATTCAAGAAAAATGAGAAGTCGCTAGGTTTTAAACGTGTATAATTCAGCTATCTCACAATAAATCTTCAAAAAATTCGCACATATCGCTCAGAAATACTTCTAAGAACAGATTCCAACGGATAAAACCATAGATTTTTTATAGCATGGTATTATACATTTAAATATTGTATAACATTGTCAAAATACCACGCATTTGCACTCAGAAGATAGCGCTTCCCAAGTCTGGCACGACCGATTTATGTACCTAGCGCGATATGCTTTTATGAATGACGCAATTGTCGACTATTTAAGGATCAGAATTGGTCGAACAAGCTCAGTAGAAGAGAGATAGAATATCGAGATGTTCGAAAGAATTATTGCAAAATACCAGTTCTACAACTTTGTGGAAGACACCTAATTTCTATCTCTCCGTTGAAAAGTTAGTTTCGACGTCCTCTATGCGGTAACATGTGTAAGTAAAATGTTCTAACCAAAACATGACTCGTATTATTTACTATAATTCGTCTAAACATGCTATTAAGCTAAACCTAACCAAATTCACAAAAATGTTTAGGTCATGCGAATCGAGTACTGATACACAATCATGCACTACTAGCTCTAATCAAAAATATTATACACGGTCTTTAGCCCATATAGTGCTACGATTCCACATGTTGTTTGGATAATACCCTGAACAGGTCGTTAGGCTCTTGAATCATAAGATGTTTATTAGGGAGGCCCCATGCAAAACTGACTCAGACATCACTTCGCTAACAGTTTAATAACTTCTTTCAACAAAGCCGGATTGACTAGTAGTCTTCGACAAAATTGTAGACCATTAAATAATTTTTCAGTGATAATGCGATGCGTACAGTTGCCACCCAGCTGCGAGTAAATTGTCGAAAAATCCCATACAAACTTCAGGAACGTTGGTCCGCCATACTTGTCCGATTTGCTTCAAATTTGGAGCAAGTACTTCTGCTGGGACTAGGAAATAACTCAAATGTTGGCCAATAGGGGTCATTTTTTGTCACTCTACTATGGAGGTACGCTACGTAGTTCCGTTCAACAGGCGACTGAGCTTGTCCGACCAAACACTATGCTTTCCCTTTTGCTGTACTCGTTTCAAACACACATTTTATGTATTTGCTTGGCCTGTCTCTTTCATTCGTGTACGGATACGATGTACTCACACAGCTGTGTAATTCCAGCAGTTGTACGTACATCGATTGGGCTCAATGCGAGATGCATTATAGTACATCTCGGGCTCAATGTTTGTGGCGAATGTGTAGGTATATCTAATTCGTTTGCGGTTGCATGCGTGCATAACGGCAATCTGTGCTTTCGTTGTGTCAAGAAGAAAACTTTCTTAGCATCAAATTTACGCGAATCGATGGAAAGCACAACGAAGGTTTTTTATTGACGTTTATTGATTGCACGTGATTCATATCCAGTCAACCTATTCTACTTTGATTCTTCTAACATATTCTACAAAGCTTATTTATGAATGAATACACTGCCACTCAAAAAACCGGCGCAAAACACGTATTAAGTCCATGTTTAAAATTTTTTCGGAAGCGATGGCCTCGTTTATTTATGAATCGCGAAAACATAAGATTTATATCGATGCATGCATTTTCATCACGAGATCCTTGCGAGCATGTTGGCTAGCTCTGTTTTAAATCCATAAACGGTAAATCTGATTTCGAGTATAAATCTCTTCGAGCAGCCCAATCTCTCTCTATTTTCAACTTTACTTCTAAGGTTTCCATACAGGACCCCGTTTCAAAATTTTCGGCCAAACTTTTACCCGATTCTTAAAACGTGGATATCTGCTGTTGTACTGAATGATAAAATGTTTGCTCTCTGATGGGAAATATGCACGACAATTTTGTAACCAATTCCATAGAATGTATAATAAGTGCAAATAACGGAAATATGTAATTGTTCTCGATTTGCGCAATCTTTTTTTTTTCCTATTCTCAAAAGCTAGCGAATAGAATTAATAAAACAAAACCCGACGATTTCTTTGAAAATGGGTTATTATTTCGAATTCCTATATAAACCAATTAACTAGAAATAGATTCAATCTGCATAGTTTATTACCAAACACGCTGTTTCCTTTACGCCGCACCGAAAGAGCCATATAGAAGATGGAGCACCTGAGAGAGTCAATCAAGTACGTGAAGCTACAAATATTGATGCCGCGTGTCCGCTTGAAGCATTCGTCGCTCGTCTTCCAAACGAGCAACATCATGACTTTTTTTTAGAAATGTGTCCAATGGAAAATAGACAGAAAGAATAAACAAAAACGGCGACCTTTTATTGGACACGTTCAGAAAAGATATGTCCTCATGCAAGAATCGAACCTTCGATATCCCAGTTTCTAGTTGGGTGCGTTAACTACTCCATCATAGAGGAACTGTGATGATGCCTCTTATAAGCAAATCGTCACCGCCCCTTCTCAGGCAGAATCCACTAGATATGATGATTTGCAATGTGGACGGGATTGGATTGAATTCAACAAACTACAGAGTGCGACGTGTGTTTGCTGCTTATGAGTTAGCATTGGGAGAAAATTATACATGTTTGTACGCACGCACTGGCTAGTAACTCTCATTTCAAAGTACTTTTGACGGATTGTATGTATTGTCCGTACTTTTCCAAAGGAGACGCGACTATTACTTTTCGTCGCAGCAAGATTCGTAGCGCTATTCGGCACAATTTATGTCTTATGGGATGAATGACACTTTAAAAAACGGTGATTCAGTTTTGTGTAAAAACGTTAAAGTAAATAATTAGCACACATCAAACTTGGGTAATACATGCATTTCGACGATTTTCAGCAATTATTATCAAATGCGCCAATTCAATTCGTCGCCTCAAAATGATTGAATGACTCGTTTCCAATGAAACGTACAATACCTGATGTAATGAACCTATTGGTACACACGTTTTATGTTACGGATATACGTGATGCATTTGTACCACTAAGGCACCTGATAACAGGCTTCTGCAGGTATTTCTAAAGAATGGGCGAACTCAACTGGGTTTATGCTTACTTAAAGGCAGGGGATTTTGGTGGGTAGAGATTGTGTTATGTTATGAGCAGTGATCAAGAAAACGAATTTAATGGTTTTTATTTTTATCACAAGTTTGCAAGCATTAGTATTTTATGCCTATCAAATTCCTTAGAGTAGCGTAGAATTTTATATAGGAGCTTCAAAGTGGAATTGGAACGAAAACGATCACATCCACATTTTATTATTTTAAACTGTTTTGCTTCAAACTTCGAAACTGGTAAATGCTGCCGTTCTGTTTAAAACACATTTAGAACTGTGTTTTGAATAAAGAGTATTCAGCACCAGAGCTGCTAATTTTCAACAGCATTGTTTGAATTTGAAGGAGGAACAAATCTCAAATCATGCCCTACTATGTTCAATTCGCAGTTGTTCGTTGCATCATTCAAACATCAATCATTTTCCATTCATTTTCAATTTCATTGACCCTGTGAATATCTCTCTACCGGGGTATTGACTAAGCTTGAAAACCATGAACATGTCAATATTGAATCTAAACTGACCTCTACACGGATACGAAAAACTACCAAAAGTTGAGCTCTTTTCACTCAATATCGGGGTATCGTGGAATAAGGTGTGTTGGAAGGTAGTTTCCCTTTAACTACGGCAAAAATCACAACACATTGAAAGTTTTTTTTACTCAACCTTGAGTTAAATATACTTAAATTTAAGTTGAATCTACCTAATTTTGAGTATACTTCAAACAACTCAAAAGTACCTTATTCCATGGAAGACCCCGACTGAGTCGTATCTCTCTCTTTGTTTTTGACAACACTAATAAGTGCGAAAGCGACGCAAAACTCAAAACTACCTAAATTTAAGTTTAAAGAACTTATTCTGTGGGTTGTTTTATTTTTCCGTGTACAGAGCAGATGACAGCTTTGATTGGTGAAAGAAGAAGAGTTAATTTGAAATGTAGACATACGATTTTGTTATGAAAATCCCGTGAACTTGAAAATGAATTATTATGAGAGGCTTTGAATTGGAATCATGGTTGAAGTTGGCATTTCGCAAATTTGCATCATTGTTCAACACACTACACTCAGATTCGATTGACTGTGGAAAATAATTTCGAGTCAAGTAATTTCCGAAAGACATGTTCAGGAGTTATTCAGTTCTAGATTTTTTTTGTTGTAAATAATAGTACTAGTAAAGTAGATACAATCTTTGCAAATATCGTCCTGGAGAAAATGTTCATTATTTTGAAGTGCTTTGCATATTCCAGAACACTGAATGCGATGGATTTTTTTCGAATTTGATAAATAACGATTAAGATTATTATTTACCAAATTAAAAAAAATCATTCAAAATGACTTACTTGGAGTTTCCGATGACCATTTACGGAACAAGTCAGAAGGGAAAACATGTATTCTACTTAATTGCGTTTATGTCTCTGATATTACCCACCCGCCTTTTCAAGATAAGAATTGATCATCTCCGTGATATAACATTATTTAATTGTTCTTGTATGAATTTCCACTGCTGTTTGAATCTGTTCAGTTACAGAAATCCCCTAGTTCTTTCTCGTAAAAATACATCATTAAAAATAATTTGTCCATTTTAAAAATATTAGTCTCGAACGACTACAATACTAATTCTGGATACTTCGTGCGAGCATGCAAACAAGTCAATTATAAGCGGTAATGCAAATCATACAATTATTCAATTATAGGTGCATTGATGTGTACCGCATGACCAAACCACTGCCGTTGTCGGCAAACCTGGTCAGCCTGGTTGAAAGTTTTCAATTTTTCACATTTTCACACAGCAGCAGCAGCACACGCTTCGAAATTGCAAAGCCCCCTCACCAGCTAGAAGAGGGCTCTCATCGAAGCCATCAATAACCATAATGTTTACACTCGTTTATTAACTGGCGCTTCGCTGATTCTTCGCTCAAATAGCTATACAAACATGATTCGACCAGAAATCCCTTCTCTCTGCGAAGCAAACCTCATTCGATGCGTTGAACAGTGGGAAGAAATTGGAAAGGGTGGGCAAAATTTAAATCCGGCTGTTGTTCTCATTTTCGAGGTTAGGCGTCCTCCGAAATGTTTCGTCATATTGTATTGTGCTTTTTTAAAATAGAATTATATTTTGAAAAAAAAAATAGTTAGTTATTTTCTTCTACAATCGCATATGATTGTTCATTTGAAACAACTTAGCAGAAGACATAATTCATCCATACATTTATACGGGTGAAATATATATGTCCAAAAATATTTTAAAGCTACCCAAAACGTTAGACAAAATTTCAGACTCAATTGACGAACCAAATAAGTGCAGTGGTTCTCCTATTATCGATCGAGATCGATGTCTAAGTGTAGATCCGTCTTCAAAGCCGTTTTTTAGTCCCATGCACTGAAAATTTCAGATCTAATTCTTGTTACTGAAAATTTTATTTTGCACATTTCAAACCAGCAGAAGTTTGAAGAAATGTATTACTTCTTCTACGAGTATTCACCAAATACCATTCCATATTCCAGTACGAAGATGAAGACACCTCGTGTCTTCTGCAAAGTGTCTCACACACAATTTGGAGAAACTTTGCAGAAGACACCGACCCTGAGCATAAAATTTCTGAAAATCTAAATTTTTCATCTCGCTACTACCAGAATTGGCCATTGTCAAAGCCAACACCGACCAACTTTCCTGCAGAAACCATATAGCTCAATAAAATGCCATATTTGTATGACCAGATATTCACAATTCAGAACCACCGTACCTCGATCTTACTGCAATTTTCTTTCTCCCTTCGCTCACCGTTCGATCGTTCGTCAGCTATAACCTACCCGTTATCCCGCACCCGTTGATGGGAGCTGAAGAGTGCCAAGACCATCGAGCCCGATCAAACTGCCGGCTGCCAAAATCGATTGTTCAGATTGTGTTGCATAAGTGCAAGCAACGGCACCAGCAGCTCAGGTCTCTCTCCCCTTCTCACATCCTGAAGAAGATGCAACTATTCCCAACTAGCCACCCGCCCGCACCTTCGTCGCGCTTCGTCACACGATTGGTGGGAAAACGGCACGACCGCACATAATGGGGAAAGCAAGAGTGTTAGAAAAATATTGCCAAGATGAAAACGAAATAAATAAATTATGAGTCGCTATAAGTTGGTCGATCCAAATAAAAGTTGCGTTGGTCCTAATGGTGCGCTGGCGATGAGTTGCGGTCCAAATTAAGTTAAGAGTTCGATTTGGATGAGTGTACGTGTTTCGATGCGCATTTACTGACCTACATGACAAAATGAAATTCTTACCGCTAATGGGGAGCGATCGAACGCAAGCCTAAAGAAAAGGAACACTAGGGATCTTGTAATGGTACCCTTGGTCATCGAGGGTATGCGACGCCACCGGCACCGCTGGAACTTGATAGTTGTAGCCCATTTCACTTGGGGCTTCCACGGCAGCTACTAGAGGTTTCAGTTCGGATTCCTCGGCATCCGTTTCGGCGGGTGTTGTGCGCTGCGAGGACGTCGGATGATACGTTGTTATCGTATCCGCTACAGTACTGGGCGATCGATCCAGCGGCGGAGCGTCACTGGTTGGCATGTCTTCTACCACGATCCGCATTCCGGTGTCCGCTTCACCTAAGCTCGGAAGGGGATAGATGTCAGGGGAATTTTCGTTCGGCATTAGATTGTTGATCTCAGCTACGATCTCTTCCATCGGGGTTTGAGATGGGTCCGAACCTACGTTCCCACTTGGCTGTCTGGGTAGGCCACTGTCAATTGGAAGGATCGATGGCTGCTCAGATATGGTGTTGCCGGATGACGGGTAATTGTTGTTAGTTCCGAATCTGGTATCTGGAGGAAGATATTCTGGAGCTGCTGTCGAACCTGGTTTTTGTTCATCCACAACCGATGTCGTTGCATTCAGTGGTCCACTGTTCGGTTTGTACGAAGAAGATTCGTCGATTGGCTTGAGAGTAGGCGAATGATCAATAGTTGAATACTCAGGATAAGCATTATCTTGAGAAGGTACCGGAACGCTAGGTGATGTGTTATATTCCGGAACATTCGATCCTATCGAAGAAGACTCTGGAGGTAGGTATCCATTCATGGTTGTCGTTTCTTGGTTGGGACTAGTGAATCCTCCGCTAGTGGTAGTATCTTGACTAGAATAACCGGATGAATGTGTAGTTTCTCTATCTGGATAACCACCAAACGTAGTAGAGTCGGGCTTGTAGGTAGAATACCCAGTAGAAGATGTCGTTTCCGCCACAGAAACATAAGTAGGCGACAATGTAGGGTAGTTTGGAGGCGGGGTTTGCCCAGCGAGAGGTTGCTGTGTAGTTTCCGATGGCTGTTTTGTTTCATTGGACTCATTGGGCGGAAGATATTCCGGAGCAGCAGTAGAAGATGTTCCCTCCGATGGAGAAACGGTCGTCATTTCTACAGAGGAAATTTCAGCTGCAGGAGTTCCTTCGGGAGTTTCTGTGGAACTTGGACGCACGGGTACCACCAATTCTGGCAAAGGCTTCGGCGGTATGTTGTACCCATTATATTTACGGGTCGTTGTTGTGCTTGAAGTAGTCGTGGCAAGTTCGTTGATGTCTCCGGGCTCCCCGATAACTTCATTGAGATTTGGTGGTATAACTGGCTTGTTGTAACTATAGCCTTCATCGTTATCGAAGGTCTGATGAGTTGTGAAAGTACTTCCAACGGTGGTAAACGGAGTATCTGTACTGCTTTCGGTACTAGGAGAATTAGGGCTGGGTGTTTCCCGAGGATATCCGCTAAATGGACTCTGAGTAGATGAGCTGTCTGTTTCAGCTTGTGTCGAACTTGGTCCTCGTGGATAAACAGTGAATTCGTTCTCGGTTGTGGAGTCTGTTTGTTCCTTTGCGGGACTCTGACTAGAGCTTTGCTCGATACCGTCATCTTTTCCGCTGTTCCGAATATCAAAATCTTCAACTGGATTCAAGGTTGTGTCTTTAAACTTATAACCAGTAGTAGTTCGAATAGTTGTAGTTAGTTTTTCTGGTTCATATCCTGCAGTTCCTGTCGAAGAATCCTGTTGACTTGGATAACTATTAGGTCGAGTTCCGCCAACATCTGGTAAAATTGATGCTGGATATGATGATTGAGTACTAGTTGCTACCGAAGCATCCACCGGTGAACTAGCTAGTGGAACTTGCTCTACTGGTGGAAGATATTCGGGCGCTTGGGTCGACACAGGTTTGATCAAATTACCATCCGGATGGATCGGAAAATCCAAACCACCTCCCGGCCTAATTGGTAATGGAACAGCAGGTTTCTCATAGATATAGCCATTTTGTGCCGTATTCCTTTTGAACGGAGAAGGCTTTATCATATATCTAAAAGCTTTACTCCAATCATTTTGTTTCTGCTTTATGAACCGATCCCCAAAATTATTAACTTCCGTTTCATTAAACGTATCAAGATAATCAAAGACACTCAAACCCTTTTCCGATGCAGCTTGTTTCTCGGGATTGCTTTTAAACTGCGCCAAGTAATCTAACGGATGGAAAGTCTTATTCTGCTGCTGTCGACTCGTTCGATTTTGCTTCAAAATGTGGGAAACATCTGGCCGTCCAAATCCGTGCGTTACCAGGCATGCCGCTATCAACAATTTCAGCATCTGAAATTAGACCAAGAAACCAAAAAAAAAAAACAAGTCATCAAACGAGAACTTTAACCTCTAATTTGTGAAGAAATAAGACATGGATTGATGGCTACCATCTTTTGGGGTTACCCCAGAAGGTGCAATTGAAAGTGGTGTTCTCATGAGAGCCGAATCAAATCGCAGCTCGACAGAAATCCCCTTCACCGAACCGGTAAGAAGTAGATGGTGAAGTGTGGGCCAGCGCGAACTTCAATTAATGATCATCATCGCTCGTAACCGAAACCTTTGCCTGCTTCTGAAATGGCTATAAAGCAAAATTGTCTTTCCCCTATCCCCCCCCCCCCCACCGAAAGCTGACCTGACCAAATTATGCGCCTTATGAACGGCCAACGAGAGAGTTTTTAAAATTGTTACTTGTCGATGCTGGCGATCTATCGTGGACCCCGCGGGTTATTGTATGCATCTAGACTAGAGAAAGGTGGGCACCGTAGGCCAATTTATAAGAAAATAGCTATGATCTCGGGTGTCGTGCAATTTATGCCCTGATGGCGATAGATACTTAAGTAAGTAGCAGGCTCGCCGTAACTAGGCACCAAGGGATAGTGCCAAACAACGAACAGGTTAGCGATGGTTATCACTTATTTTGCTCGCTTTTCGTAAGTCGTGCTTGATGCATCCCCCGTTTGAAGAATGCATTTGGGAGTTATTGTTCTACATCGCGAAGAAAAATTTATTATGAAAGATAGTCTATTTATCAGAGACAGGCAACACCTAAGGATAAAGCTAATGAATAGTAGGTAAATAATGACATGTTTGGGCAATTTAGAGTGGGACACGGTTATAGAAAAAAAAGAAATTTTACTCCGAGCAACTTTCACGAGTTATACCAACCAAGTATATAAAGGAGTGGATATTGTCAATCTAATAAAAAACGGCAGGCTGCGGTGGGCTGGTCATTTGGCACGAATGCCGGAAGAACGACAGGCGGAGATACTATTCAGTAGAGAACCGGGAAGAGACCGACGACTCCGTGGCAGGCCGCGTACACGATGGCTGTTTGCAGTGGAAGAGGACCTAAAAGCACTCAATGTCCAGGGTGACTGGAAGAGATTGGCCCAGGACCGGGTCCAGTGGAGGAGAATTCTTCACTCGGCGTAGATTCAACGAAGCAAATTGTTGCCCATCAAGTATCAAGTAACTGGGTTTCATTTGGGTTCTAGAACAAAGGAGGAATTCCACGAAGATCCGTCCGAAAATCTTTAAAATCGTGACCTTTACACGTTTCACCGTCATGCAAGACTAAATGTTTTCCACAGGTAATAAGATTATTTTGACTCAAGAGCAACTTTTCAAAAGGGCATAAACGTTTCTACGTGCATGAATTTCAAAATTTTTTGTTCGATTACTGTATTTTATACAGCAAAACTATCTGAGAACGAGTTACAGGGAATGAATACTTCTGTCTGAAAAAATATACACTAAAAGTAATGTTGTGTCATTTTTCAAAAAAACAAAAATTTATGATAAAAATTTAAATTGCGAAAAAACCCATTTTTTTAAATTTTTTATATTTTGTTACCAAAAACCTAAAGAGAAAAGAAACATTTTGAATGTGATTGCATGATGGAGAAATAATCAGTAAAAAAGTTTTCCTAACAATAACTTCGCACATGTTTTTAAATTTCATACTAATGGACATACAAAATTGTAATTCTATTACAGAATATAATTCTAAGCACCATTTAAAATCAAAATGCATTTAACAAAAATCTTCCAAAATGCGATAGTTTTCGAGATATTTGAAATTTTGCTCCTTCAAAAACCATTAATTCGTGTAATTATGCTCTTTTTAAAAGTTATTCGCGTTACCCCATCAAAAAATGTCAAAAATTTAATGTTTATCGTTTTAAAGATGTAAAAGCAACTTTTTAGTGTATTTGGATCCTGGAGAAGCTTTCAATAAAAAAGTTTTCCTAACAACAACTTTTGACATTTTTTTATAATTCTTACTATTTGCAGTCAAAAATACAATTTTCTTTTTGATTCCAAACGCCATTTTAAATCGAAATGCGCTTAACAAAAATTTTCTAAAATGTAGTAGTTCTCGAGATATTTTAACTTTTGTTTTAACAACACAATTATTTTGTTTTATTACGACCTTTTCATAAGTTAGTCGCGTTTCTCCATCAACAATAATAGGTTTTTCAAAAGGCCCGTAAACTTTCCTGCAACTTTCTCTTTGATATCAAGGCGATATTGTGAAACATTTTAAAGTTACATGAAAACAACCAACATATGATTCAGCTATATAGTATAATCAACAGACCCAATGGTTGAAATATATTTTGGTTGCTTTCATGTAAACTTTCAATTAAATCGCATTTTGGAAAATTTTTGTTAAATGCATTTTGATTTTAAATGGTGGTTTATTTTAACACGCCGAAAAATTAAGCATATTTAAATCAAAAATATGTGTTATTGAATACTATCATTTATTGTTTATTACTTCAAACAACAAACGTATTGGTCTGACAATATTTTTTTGTTGCAACAACAATAAATTTTTGCTTTCAATAAAAACTGTTTTTAATTTCAGTAATTTTGTTTTAATTTCAATAAAATATTTATTAAAAAATGGAACAATAACTTTTTTTATTGAAACAATAAATAAATTTTATTGAATTCAATAAATAAATTTATTGTCTCCCGACCAATAATTTTCTTTATTGAATTTAATCAATATTTTTATTGAAGCTACAAATCTTTTTTCTGCGTGAACCTTCCAATGCTCGATACAATTCTTCTAGAATAGTCCTAGAATTATAATAGTCCAATTGCGTGAAAAACGTAGTCGAAAACGATCTGAATCGACAGGTTTTCGATAATATTGCAAAATAACTAAGATATATGAAAAATTCACTTTTCGTCGTCAACGTCAACTATCCCTGGCAGCACTGCTCCATCGGAATCCAAACGGACTAATTGCAATAAGTCGAAGACTACATATTAAGAAGACTGATATCTCTTTCCTTCCCCCATACAAACGAGAAGCGACAAATGTCGTAGCGCCTCTATTGGAGGAAGGTAGTAAGCTTAATGTATAACTGTATATGTGTGTACATCACTATGGGAAGTACCACCTTTACTCGTAAGTGGCTCTGCTGTTACAGCACAATACAAAAACTTCGTAAGCTTGTTTAGATTCCAGTCAAAGTATGAGCTAAGCGCAGTATGGAATTTTGTTGCAGCATCCCATGGAAAACTCTTTTTAATAAGATTCTTGATTAAGGGGTTACATACCTTTTAATGATAAAAATGTCAAAAAAGTTTGAATTTAAGTAAAGGAATAAAGCAATAGACCTTTCTCGTCAAAAAATTTTATATGATAGGATGCTTCCTTTTTTATCCCCAATTCGTTACTGCCTATTGCCGCGATGATTTGGTACCTCTAACTATTGAAAAAATCAAAAATAGTGCAAGCTGAATACCTATCTTGCCTTGTTTCCCCATATTTTTACACCATTTGGATGAATTTTCTGTGGGGAATACTAAAAGGATGCCAGATCTGCATATATATTAGTAAATCTGCAGATTTTGCATTTTCACTGCAGATCTTTTGCAGATTACAAATATTTAGCAGAACAAAGCCTATGCCAGCCAATTTATACACCAGCCTTCAACATTTTTGATCATTTAAATTATATACATACTACATTTCTACGTCGCATTTATTGAAGATTTTTGTAGCAATCTGCAGACTTTTATATTTTTACTGCAGGCTATTGTTTAAATAGACCTGGCATCACTGATGCTGAAATGATTCATTCATATACCTGTCAAAAATATAGAGCATTGTAAGAAAATGTATAACCTCACTTTTCTGACAGTTTCGGTGTGCTTGTTTACCTAAGACTTGTTTGCACGGACTATTAAAATTTACATTACTTGAATACTTTCGATGCTCTTTGAAAGAATATCAGCTCAAGAGGGATGAGGATTGGAACAATGGTAACCTGGTTCATACATTGACCAATCGGCGCTGGATGTAAAACCCGGTGGCATATGCTGAATCGCAAGATCAAGCATTGGGCTATAAAACGATTGCTTTCTGGATGATGGATCCTTATCACATTTGTACACATTTTTTTGTTTGCTCGTGGGTTAATTCCTAACAAGATGATCAGATTGATTATTCATTTTTAGGTGGTGAAGTTTACCTGAACTTTATAGGTAACGAATTCGGTCGATGTTGAAATGATTTTGATCGTTCAATGCCCATATCGAAGAACGTTTCCATTGGTCAGAATGCCTACCAGCGTATAGACTTTTCTACGGCTCATGTACGTACACGGCACATGACACAAACACTACATCACTAGCTGGTGGAAAATAATAAAGACGGCAAAATCAAATGGGATTGTTTTCAACCAGGAAGCTGCAGAAGTGGTCGTGAGACCGGGCGACAAGAACTCAATGATAGCAGCAAACATGAGGACGACAAGGTTATTGCTTTCGAGTGGAATAATCATTTATTAGGGTTACCAAATTGACTGAGAGCAAATCAAGGACATCCCTGCCAAATCTATTCGGAATTGGAGCCTGAATCAGTTGTCACTTGAGCCAGAATTCTGAAAAAGTCGGGATTCTGGCTTATGTTCCAGCAGTTGAACTGGGACGTTGAATCTTGATCGAGACAAATTGGAATGGTGTAGTGCCAATATTGAACGAAGGTAACATCTTTGGCTATATCGAGTTATCCAACAAATTTTGGTTACTTCTGAGTAAAAGAACTTTTGGTTGTGATGAGTCGCCGAGAGTATGCATTAACAAAAACAATCGCTGGAAGTATTTGAAATTGACAATTGAAATTGATTCTCTTGGAATAAAGCTGATCTGAATAATTTAATACAGGGTGATTCATCATGACGTTTTTTTGATCTCGCAAAAATTTTAAAAATGGAGTTAATCGCGAAATGTTTATTTGTCAATCGAAAGAACATTTTTTGCCATTTATTGTTTGAAAACAATTTCTTTTAAACGTTGACCATGTTGGCGCTTGAGGTAATCCTTTCGATTGGTCCAATTTTTGTTGATGGATTCGAGTATTTCAAGTGGTATCTGGCTAATTAGTCGAGTAAAGTTGGTTTCCAATGGGAATGTCAATGTTTTCTTCAATGCGTGCTGGATGTGGTCGATTTGTTAGCTAACCATCCAATAACGAGAACTGCAACTTTCACTCTTTTATTGTATGGTGAATAGTGGAATCAGTTGGCCGATTATATCGACCATATTATGGACGGAGTGCACGAAACACATTTCTCACAGATCGCTGGTTTTCGAAATATAGTTGAATAATTTGAAAATCGTGAGCATACTGTGGTGGCAAACAATACTAAACTACAATAAAATGACATGGCTTGGTAAAACCATCATGTTGAATCACTCTGTATATGCCAAGGTTTGAGACTAAAAATAAGGATATTTGAAGTAAAATAAGGACGCTTTCCAAAAACCTCGAAAATAAGGACATGTCCTTTAAAATAAGGACGGTTGGTAACCCTAATTTATTATTCGTGTTCAAGTTCCATTACAGCAAAAGTTTCGTCGATTATCGCATTGTCGTTGATTTAGCCGGCAAATGCAAAATAGCGCTCGGCACTGACGATAAGGAGTAAGAAGGATTTGATTGGAGTGATAATAATGCAGAGCATTATACGTTCTGATAGAATATCAGGGAGGAGAAATTATATGTAAATTTATATTATATCCCGAGTTGCCATCATTTTGGCACCGCAATAAAGCTATCTGCTGTCTTGTTCAAATTGGCACGAAATAACTAGGCAGCGAATGATAAATTTCATAGTCAATTTATTTACTTTTTCGGAAGGATAAGTAATTAGTATGTTGTGAATATATGTGTCGCCGGTGCCGTGTGTTATGGTGGTACCGGACGGAACCGTTGGTCAGCAGACCGTCCTTGTCGTACTGGTCATAGATGCGACGTTTTTTCTCATCTCATAGCACTTGACATGCTTCGGAGATCTGTCTTAACGCTCTCTACTTAGAGCAGGATACGCGAAACCACTGCTAGCTTTCAAAAGAAAATTCCTAGCTGCTGCTACCCTATCAGTCTCTTTCTCGGCTGAGGACTACAATTTCGGTCGATTAAATTATGCTATGAAAATTGTATTTCCTGGAATTTCAGCTAACAAGGTCAATTCATTGTGAGGAATTTCGCTGCGTTCCAACATTGCTTGCCTCTGTAGGTGATGATGTGTGTGGATTCACTTCGGCAGCCAGCTCTTATGTTTTGGATAATTTTGCTATCTTATTCTGCTGAATAAATCATCTGCCTAAAGCCTCTACGTTATACTACGGTCACTTTAAAAACGCTCTGCTATTTAATCTTGTAGCTCTCGGCAAGTCAGTCCTGGCACTCTGCTTGACTATTCCTGGCACTATACCGCTGACGTCGCACTTATGACGGTGATCAAACTTGGCGAGAGTGGCAGTGGTTTCGTCGGAATTGTTCACTCGACAAGCAGTAAGTGCAAGGACTCTGCTACTTATGCCTGAGCCCCTCATTGAAACCTTCGTCCTGCCGGAGTGTTAGCTTCGTCCGATACCGGAGCGTATTGCTGAACCGAAGCAGTCTGCAACTGGCACAGCTTCCTTCGAATCGGAATCGCTGAATATTCCCGTTAGCCGAATGTCCAACGTGGCCGAAGGCAAACCGATTGCAGCAACACCACCAGCCGTAGCTGACCTTTTAGCCTTTAATCCAAGTCCCTGCCATTGGCATAGCGACAGACGAGTGCGGCGCAGGCTGGACCATCAGTTGACTCGGTGCCGGACGGGGCGAAACAGCTGCAACAGGAGCGGACCTAGTATGGGGTGTAAAGGTCATCAATTGCCATAGATCACCAAAATGCTCTGCGACTAACATTGTGAACAAAACAAACCAAATGAAATTGATCGCAACAACGATAAAATAATCTAAATTCTACCCAAACATTTGAAACATTTGAAAAGGGTCTAACCAGCCCCCTGTCAAGGACGACGTCTCTGTACAGCCGCATCACTGCCATGAAAGGCAAAACATTGATTTTGAACCGAATGATTAGAAGCTGTATTTAGTTACAAAATGTCGATTTTCTGAATAATATGATATTAAATCATCCCACAAGATGCAAAACGTCGTGTGGAATGCTTGAATATCGAGCATAGTGCCGAACATAATTCTTTGTTTGGGGCTTTATAGCTATAACGCCCCATATATGTCGGTCGCTGTCAAACTCCATGTGATGGTATAGGGTTGCCAGGGGGGCTGGGTCTAACTGCCAAACGTAAACCTTAAGAAAAAGGCAAAAGAAGTTTTGGTCGAATTCATTATAATTCTATTTAAAAATTTAATACTGTTTTATTTAGTTTGATTGCGCATATTGTTTACATCAGACACTCCCCTTAATTCATTGAGTACGTATTTCACTGCCTTTATAATCCTTTTGGAATCAGTTACAATAATCCTGTATAATCATTTTATAATAAGCGTATTGCTAGTTAGGACTTTTATATCAGCCGGGTCCTTTTATAATTTGTTATAAAATCATTATCAAAATTCTTCATAATCCATTGTTGCGTTACGTTTATGCACATGGCCAGATAGATAGTTTTTAACTGGGACGTGACGTGTGGATACGAAAAAACCTAATGTCAATTGCAGCCAGGAGGAGCTGTCAAATGCAGCCAAAGGGAACCGTCAAATGCAGTCAGGGGGAACTGTCAAATGTAGCCAGTCCATTTAAAATATGTGAGGAAGAAAGAGTGGCTATGCAAGACAAGAGATCAAATGAGCAGAAAAAAAGAAAAAGAAAACATATATCCACAGGTTTTGTCCCAGGATTTTAATAGAGAACATGAAAATTCGATTTGTTTGCATTTGGCAGTGGGCCTTTTTCAAATGTTTGGCTAGAAATTCCTTACTTCTACGATAAATCATGTACAAGAAAAGTAAAAATGTTAAATTTAACGGAACAATGTATGATGCCTACATCAAATAAAAAATAACAGCTGAGCGACCTTGTTTGGAAAGTGTTAACATTTGGCAGCGAACCAAACCAAGTTTCTCATACTATGATCGAATCAACAAAAATTCCAAGACCATGTAAACAATCTCTCTGAACTGCCAAAAAAGTGCGGTTAAACATTATCATGCAATGTTCTCTACCGAGAGGTTCACTTTAGTTTGTTTACATAACCAATGAACTTTGTACCGCGACGCACCACTTCATTTGCCGCGTTGCCAGGAACTCAAGCAAAAATATTCAAAACAGTGTTGCCCAAACACACATTTTCAGTCCCACCATTCTTGCAAAGGTGAAAAAAATTCTCAACATTCTTGCATTTTTCAAATTTAAAAAAAATCATTAAAAAATCACGATAGCTCCAAATAGTCTCATTTCAACGGCAATATTCTTAAAAATATGTAGTCTTTTGAATAAAAATAAGAAAAAAGGGGGTTAGGTCGGACGAGAAAGGTCTATTATTTCATTACATCAAACTTATAATATTTTGGTAGTACATTTTTCAGTGAAATAAACAAGCATAAGTTTATAAAATAAATTGTTTTTTATTTAAGAGATTTGCGGTGATTACGATTGAAGACCAATAGATCATCTAAAATCCCAAGACTCAAAAAATTCTATTAGTATATGAGTATTCCTCGTACCTTAACGATTAGTTGAATAAAAAATATTTTTTTCCTGCATTCGAGAAGGTTTTTAGTAAAAAAACGCTGTTTTAAGCTCTAAACATTGTATTAAAATATTCTTATCCATGAAAAGGAAACGTTAAAGTACGAGAAAAATTACGATCAATTGAAAAAAGCGTTTTATGAAAATTTATTAAGTAGTTTTTCGGCAATCATGATCACGGAAAAACCATTCTTAGTAAAACGACATTTCAAGATAATCGAGTTTAAAATTTCAATCTACCACTGCTCTTGGTAGACGAAGCGCGCTTGGAAGCGCTGTAACTTTCGATCTATTTCTCAGATCTCTATAAAAATTTGGGAAAACATTCTCAAGGAGTTGTACTTTCAGACAAAATAATAAAAAAAATCCATTTTATGAAAAATGAAAAAGTAGTTAACCCGTTAGTAAAAATATGCTTTGTTGCTAAATTAGGCAACATCTTCTCACAAACTAAGTTTTATTGGAGTCTGAGATGATTATAGTTTTCATTGGTTTAGTTTTTGATTAAAATACACTGAAGACAAAAAATCAGTTTGGACAAGGAAAAGTTTTTTTCAAATAACTTTTTTTCCTTAAAAGTGCCCAACCTGAATTTTTGACGGTAGGTACCCGTATAAATAAATACCATTCCAGAAATCTTCAGAACCATTTCCTAACTATTCATATAATACTCACCATATTGGGAATACTACTGATACATTCCACCATTATAATTCAACTATTATACTACCATACCCATTTTAGTTACCATTTCCAGTACCTTCCTATATTGGAGATTTGTATACTACATTGTACTTTTGCGCTAGAGGTTAACATTGCTCTGGTGGTCTTTGTTATTCGCATATCTGTTCACGCTGCTCCAAAAACCTGTAGCTTAAAATGATCAAAAATCCTCGTCTTGCAATATCACGGCGATAGACTATGGCCATTTGAAAAAAAATAGTAAAAAAAGTTTGGCCCTTTTCAAAAGACAGTCTGGATCATTATTGGAAAAGCAAAGTATGCAAAGTAGCTTTTTGTGACAAAGTCTTTATGTACAGAAAAAATTTCATTAAAATCTGAGAGGGTGCTGCCAGCTCTGAATACGATTTAGCGCGAAATTCGTCTATACCAAACTAACTTTGTACGTTGATTTCATGAAATGATACCGTCATCAGTCATTTTTACTTGTCAGATAATTCAGAAGTATTTTCATAGTATATTTTATATATTTTCAATATTTTCAAGTAATTTTACCACAAGATGGCGATGATGCAGCATTTTCCCGCTGGCCAGCTTTTTTGCGATCGGGGCAACAGCCGGAAAGCTATCTTCCGTAGTTTTCAACCTAGCGCCAACAATTAGTTTTTTTATATTCCTTAAAACGATAACAAGCGACGTGCGTAGGATTTTTCGACATTTTGATTTTTCGCGAAATGACACACTTTTTAATACAAATCGCTGAAAATGTGTTAAAAATCCACACAAAATATCATAATCCAGAAAATTAGAATAACAAATAAAATCCTACGTGCATCGCTGGAGAAAGTAATTTGTTTATACACTGTGAAAATTCCAAAACGAGTGGGAACCCGGTCAAACCATTCGGAAATTGATTCGGAATGCTGAATGAAACCAGTATGGATTCCAGCTCAAATGCAACAACGGATTCTGAAACCGATTGAGTCGGAATCGGTTGTTGCATTTGAGTTAGAAACCATACTGACTCCATTCAGAAATCAGAACCGGTTCCGGAATGAGTTTAACTGGGAAGTGGCAGCACTGGCGAATCGCCCGGACCTGTTGTCGTTAACATCCAATATTTTTCAAAGTTTTTCAGTGATATACAATATATTCAACAGAAAAATGAAGTCAATCGTTTAGTAGGTAGCTTTTCCTGTTGAGTTACGCGTTAGTAGGTTGAAATATCGCTAGAAAAGTGTGATTTTGCATAGAAATTTGTCGTCACAACTTTTCCATTGAAGTATGTGAAGCAAGACGCGAAAAAATACGCCTGTTCGTTTCACTTAGCGCCTGCAGCGCCGCCTGGCCCTGAGTAGCTGATGTAAAAATTTCACGGATAGAGGAGAAATCTCATGAATTTATTTAATCAGAGCTGGTGAGATCGTTTCATGTCATTTTTCAATGCTTATCTACTAGAGTGGCTCGAATATGACATTTCTCAGCACAGTATTTTTTGAGTTCCTTTTGTGGTCCCAAATACCTGTGCAAAATTTGGGAGCGGTCGGTTGCTTCCCGGGTTTGCGCATTGCGTTCAAAGTTTGTATGGGATTTTATATGGAGAAATCAATTATTTTTTACAAAAAGTGCTGTGCCCGCTAGTTCAAATCATTTTGAAGCTTTCCCACACATCCACGAGCCACTCTATTGTCCACCTTCATAAATATTTTCCTTTTTGAAAATATGTGCCAGAATCAAAAATATTTTTCATTCTGGAAGTGCGAATATAATGCAAATATCCAATTGATACGTGGATGTATTCGCGTGGGGCTTATTGTATATGAAGGCGGCCTCAGAAGGTACGTGTAGGAACAGGCATTCTTGAAATGGGTCGTTGGATGTACAATAGAGCTATCGCCTATTATTTCCAGGGCCAAACATGTCTACACCTATCGATGAAAACAAATATATCATTACATAGATGCAGACAAGTTTCTTCCATAAAAGCACTGCCGGACAGTGGGAAATGGATTGTACACACAAACTGTGAAAATTTCAAAACGATTAAAAATAATTTGGTCGAGATAAATTTCCGGCCGACTCAAAAAAGGGGTTTCGTGAAAAACTCGGTGTTACAGTTTTCAATACTCTTAGGATATACATAAGAGGCGTTGCGGCAGCATTGAAAATTTGAACATTTAAAGCCAATGCTCGAATGGGAGTACTTTCGCCAAATTTTCGAAGAAATCGTTAATTTAACCCCTGAAAAAACTTTCACAAATTTGGTGTTGTTCGATACAACTGAAAAAAATGGGATGAACTTATTATTGTGCGGCACAGTGAATAATAAACATTATACTACATAAGCTGTATTCAAAGAAGTCCCTTGTGAACGAGTGTAGAACGACTTTGTATATAGTTACTTGAAGTCAGTGGCGTAGCCAGAAATTTGGTCTGGTGAGTTTGGAGAAAATCGAACTGACTGTCAAAAAAACGTAATTCCGAAACCGCCATTTTTGAAGTTTTGAACCTTTGAAGAAGTTTTCCAACATAAAACAGCACGTCTTCTAAGATAATAATTTGAGTAAATATTTCTCCTGGAATTAATTACGGAGAATTAATTCTTCAAAAATCTCTTTCAATCCACCTAGTGGTGCAATTGTGACTTTCTCAGGGTAGTGATGAAGGAGGATGTTGTAAGGGCAAGGGGGAAAGGGATGGCGACGCAATACTCAACTGGATATTTAGTCTTCCAATTGAGACTTGGTTTGAAAAAATCGGTTCAGTCAGCACCGAAGAACCGACGTTACTTTAATTGTGGAATATGCCCTGAATCCGGGACTTCGTCTTTGGTGGTCAATATATTCAAAGAAAGTTTGATTGGCAATCAGTGGTCTAGACGTCCGAATCGATGTAATTTGGTAACCATTTCAATAGTTTTTAGCCTCTGAAGTATTACGTTTGTACCGATTTATATGGGAAATTCCAGTGCAACCTTACTAACCAACCAAATTCAGCAGCAGTCGATGATATTACTGTATCTTTCATTTTTATCTTTTTTAGTTTGTAAAAATCGGTAGAGAATTCCCTGAGGAATAGGTGTGATATTAGCTTAGGAACCTGGTGAGTTCCCTGGAGGCATCAGGAACCTTCATAGGTGACCAATGTAGCCAAAGCTACTTTTATTGATCATTAATGATCAAACCCGCAATTATATGGGAATTTGCTGTGTGACCGCACTCTTCAACCCGTAGCTCCGGAACCGGAAGACATACACACCGACATTTTCTGATGAGCTGAATCGAATGGTATATGACACGCGGCCCTCCGGGCCTCAGTTAAAACGTCGATAAGAAAGGCAAAAATAGTAACAGATTTCGTGTCTTTAGCATATTTGTCGAAGCTGTCATTTAAAATAACTCAAGGTATGAAAACTACCTGTATGGGAGTATATCGAGCTATAAAGTGATTTACGAAGTCATACTAAGGTTGGACAGAGAATGGGCAAAAATCGAAAACGAAAAAAGCATTTTTTTTCCACACCGTGAATTAGATTTTCATAAAAATCAATCAGCTTATGTAGAAAGTTGTTACAGTACTGCTAATTGATTTTTATGAAGATCTAACACAGGGTATGGAAAAAAAAAACTGCTTTTTTCGTTTTGGATTTTTGCGCTTTCTCTGTTCAACCTTAAATCCAGTATGCGACATATTGAGAAGTGTGCGCAAATTTGGAAGTGTATGCGAACTCACGTAACGTTAAGATTATGTCACTAACTAAATCATACATTTTGACAAATATAAATACATAATTAAATAACAAAAATAATTGCATCGTTTAATATTATTATCAATTATCGGCTTAGTGTTTTTTTTTTCGTTCAATGGTCTCATAGTTTATTTATTTATTTATAATAATTATAATCATAATTTATAATTTTTATAAGAAATGTAAAAGTGTATATTAACCGACATTTGCCATTATATTTCATTCTCAATACCCCGGCATTTTGGTTTCAACGTGTACTCCATATTCAAAAGCAAATTTTCGAAATTAAATCATTTTCCTTATTTGATTTTATAACTTAGTTTTTTGTGAGTCATAAATCTCTCCTACTGAATAAATACTTTGGGTTTGCAAATTCTAAACAGAACTCTGTCAACTTTCGAATTTTTAATATTTAAACCTTTCATGCCCCACTTTTTTTTGTAGCGACTACAGAGTTCAGAAACTATTTTTTCTGAACACTGTGCGTGTCAGGAAACACGAAAAGCTTGTTTTGATTAAGGTGCAGTGCTAGAAGCTGCTCAATTTTTACATTCCGACTTCTAATTCAATTATCCTAAAATATTTGGTGTAGTCCAATTTCATGGCAAAGGTAATCGAAGACAGTCTAAATTGATTGGTTTTAACAATTTTTCAAAATTTGTTAGGACTACAAAAATATCCCAAAGTACTATTTTGGACCGTTAAATAAAACTGTCCCTGGCAACATTGCCCCCGTGGAATCCATTCAGGCAAGTATCGGTAGCTTCAATTATATTGATAAAATTCATAGCTGTTAGTGCTCAAATGAAAGGTAATATTCCCGGTTATTGGCCTAACTTGATTTTGTAACCAAATCTTACTTAAATAAAAAAATATAGCTGTTGAAAAGCGTTGTTGTTTATAAACGCCTTGGGAATGAAGGGGTTAAAAATATATATTGAATTTTTACATTGCTCTACTAAATAAACATAAAGTAAAGCTTAGATTTAAATAGTGTCAAATAAATTGACAGTTTAGATCAATCGAAAAGTCTGCTCTACTAAATAGGAGAGAAAGCAAGGCAATGATAAGACATGATAATAAAAGTAAACCGTGATTCCGAAAATAAAGAATATTTCTTTGGCCATAATTCGCCATTCTATACTGACCCTAAGATCCATGTACACGAGAGTAGGTATCCCGACATTTAACTATTACACATAACCCTTTTTTTTATTCAACTCATTGGTAATATAAAGCGCTAGATTGGAGATAACAAAATTGGCGGTTTTAGATGCACACTTCATTATCAGCTAGCGTTTACGATCAGCCACTAACTACGAAACTATGAACTATCTGCTCTAGGTGCTGCAAATTTGTCTTTCCGAGCGAGTAGTTCTACGATAACGGCAATAAATTCAGAAGTTACTGAGCCCCTACACTAAAATCCCACCCACATTACTACGGATCATTCAACATGGCATTTGAACAAGTTTAAAATACCGCACTTAATTATTTGCAACTAAGCTGTTGATTTACAACGCCGTGGCACATTAATATTTTACACTAGGCACTAAGTCCTTTCCATGGAACTTTACCACATTCATAGATATCTTTCCTGACTATAATCAGCTGAAAACCACAAACTATGTTCAACATCACAATGTAACCAATCACCTAGTTCCCCTCAGCTCGAGTGAGTAAATCTTCTGCATGTCCAATTCATACTATCACCGCACATAACGACAAACGACCTATCCATCGCCGTTCGAAAGGTCAGCTACAGTCGAAACCTCAACAACATGTCGCGCAGTGACATAATTCGAGTCGAAAATTTGCCGTCGATCCGTATCTTTCTGCAACTTCTTGAAAGCTCGACGGATCGACACGGCTCTTCCATAATGGCACGGGATAGCAGCAAAAAAAAAAGTTGAACGAACCAAACGATGCGATTTTCCACGAGTAGTACATTCACGCACAGCTTGTGGCTTTCTCAGCCCACCACCCAATTCTTCTTTCGCCTAGGAGAGATAGATCATCGCCATTGACGTCGATTCGGCCCAGACTTCAAGATGATCGCGTTCAAATCGCCGGTCAAATGATGCGGTCTAGCTTATGTAAGACTCTGCCAGGCATAGTGAGAAAAGAAACAACATCTGCTGCGTGGGGATCATTTGAAATGCACTTTTTGCCCAGTTCTTCTAAAGTGTTCCTCGCGATCCGAGGTCAAACGCCTTCATCCTTTCGGGTCGTTTGGAGGCGTTTGGGATCATCAATGACACTCACCATTGTAAATTAGCTGAAGATACTATTACTGCAAACAGGAAGTCACCACTAGAGTAGGACCAGTTACTATTTTCAATTATATGAATTTTCGTTACACTCTAATCCGTTGCTTTTGTCTATATGTTACACAATGATCAAATTTTCAAAATGTCACTGTTATGGCACACTACACTACACATCCGATAGTCCTTTTACCGGTTTCGTACGGTCCCTAAAGTTATTTAGAACATTAAAAATCTAATCGCTAGAACAAAACACCCCGCGCGATTTTCCGACATCAAACCGATCTTAACTCTCTCGAACAATTGTCGTGAATGAAGTTTAGGATCCATCAATCGACGTTACTTATATACTAAACCACTGAAGAAGGGGCATCCTCCTGGCTGTGATGGCACCGACAGCTACTGCTTTGTTTTGGCTTAGCATCACCAGCATCAGCACAACTCACGAAGAGAAGATCTGCTTTCTCGCATTGGCCACGTGCTTCGCTGCCTGGTAGGCGCTGGATACGAGCTTACGATGCGCACGCTCTTACCGATTGAAGTATGTACCTACCCAGCTCGCGCGCCAATTTTTTCTCGAGTATCCTGAGTCGGAATCTTGAAAACTTCTTAACGGGCGCCCATCGTGCCCCTGCTCTCGCCGATCAAGCGGTCAAATTAAATTTATGCATAATGCATAGAGGAAGCTCGCGTAGATTATGAGGTAGGTTGTTGGTTTTTTTGCACGCGGGCGCGTATGTCTTCTTCGGGATTTGCCCGGTTGGGCATGTGATGCCGATTGGAAATGTCAGGCTGTAACATTTTGCACAAACACAGTTACAGCAAATTATAATTGTTGCTTTAGCAACCGTTGTCGTCTAAAATCAGTTGGAATACATTCATTGAAGTTTGTGGGATTGGTATTATTTCGCAAAGGTAATTTTGTATGAATAATACACGAATCATGTTTCTATCATTATTCCTAGAGTTAACCATAGAAGAAAAAAATATTCTCATGGACAGTATAGACCGCAATAGAGTGTAATGTGTAGACAATTATGACCCTTTCCTTAACTACCCAAAGGCATGAAAATTTTAGAGCAGTGAGAGCAAGGGGTGTGAAATCAGTCCCGTAGCGTGCGATTGGCCTGGTTGGTCCCCGCTAAGAGCGACAGCCTTAGGGGAACGCTAAAATATTGATCTGGAACAATTGGAATAATATAAAATAAATCAGAATATGTGTGCCATTTTCAGGTAAACACTAAATTATTCGAAAGTCAAAATGAAAAAGAAAGCCACACCAGTCCTGTCATGACATGTCAGGCTCATACAGAATTATGCAGATGTCGCCAAGCGGATCGTCAGAGTTGAACTATTCCTGAGCCAAGAGAGCACATTTTGTCATGAAGAATGGTGTAACTCTCTTTAGTATTTCTGAAAAAGCGCGCTTAAAGAGTTTGTCAAGGAAACGCTTCAAATTACCCTGGCACTTTCTGTACGCGGGGCAGGGTAATGGATGATGTGAACTCTCCTTACAATAGGCACAGTCTTGTCGATCAAAACCTAAATAGGCAAAGCAGTCCGGGTCTACAGGTCACCCGATACGAGTTTGTAGGAACATACTATTTTGCCCCGTCCTGTGCGGTTGCCATTCAAAATTATCGCTCACTAAAGCAAGAGGTCCTTGAAATAGCAAATTTCGTGCTTCAGATCGAAATATGAAAAACTCGAATCGGTAACCACACCATCAATCTCAACTTCGTAGGTGGGAATGTAGACGCGGTAGTGCTTCATAAAATACTTACCGTCAGTAAGTATTCTATGAGCGTCAATTAGTTTCTTTAGACGAACTATCACAAATTCAACAATATCTAGGCGAGCTTTCGAGATACTTGGCGGAAGATCTTTGACCCGAAAGCACATCTGATATAGTCAAATAGAGTTCAAGGTGAGTGATTTTGAAAGAGAAGAGCCAGAGCTTTCAATGACGAATCTTGTTCGCAATCCGTGGAGATACAGGTTGAATTCCTTAATAAATCATCTGCCTAGTAGACAAGTGGCGTAGCCAGGGGGGGGGGGGGGGGGGTTGGGGGTTCAAATCCCCCCCCCAAACCAAAATGAATTTAATTGAGTTCTTTACACGGACGTCACAAATAAACTCAGTGTTCATTTTTGACAGTTCGCTTGTACTCTTTACATGGACTTAAAAAAATTCTTTGCGAATTGCTTCGAGCGAATCTAGTCAGCCACAAAATCCATGTAAACAATACAAGTGAACTGTATTTGTATTTGTATTTGTATTTGTATTTGTATTTGTATTTGTTTATTAACAATATTACGGTAACCTGTCGACATATGCCTTAACTCAGGTCAAAGAAGTCAATAAAAGTGAAGTTAACTGTGTCCGTAAGGAATTAAGAATGACCAGTTTAATTTAAAAAATATTTAACATTAAAATAAGACTTTTGGAAGTTTATTATCTGATCATTACATTCAGAACTTAACATTTTAAACACCGTTGGGACTTTTGGTAAATTGAGGGAATGGGATTTTTTAACTGATCACTTAGTGAGGAGCTTATAATTGACAAATCATGTCAATATCAAATAAAATCCCTGCATGGAAACATCCACATAGAAACTGATGAAAAAGGCATTTTCCGTTGGGCTCAGTTTTTATGAGTATTTGATTTTCTTTTGTACTATCAATTATTTGAATAGCCACTAAGCAAGATTGGAAATGAAGCAAATTTAAAAAAATCAAGTTAGTGAATATTTATAATGTACATTTGGGTACAGAATTAAATGGCGTAATACAATTTCGTATACAAGACTCATTCTTATGTTATGAACTTTAATAGCAAAGAAAAGTAAAATAAATTGCTCGACAACAGTTTTTATGGTCAATATCATATAACTTCTGTTTGAGTCAGATTTGGAGGTTAAGTATTTTCGAAGAATTTTGCAACGTAAAACATCTTCTGGTAAAATAATTTTCGTGAATAATCCTCCCAGATGGATGCATTAATTCTTCAAACAAATTTACTCTCGAAAAACTTGATACCTTCAATCAAGTTTTCGAGATTTTTCTTACAAATAACGTGTCTGAAGACATGAATGCTCCATATATTCAGGGTATCGAGATATATTTGCTATTTGCGAAAGTGAACCTTCAAAATCAATTATTCTGATATTACTGTATGTGATCAATCTCTTCTGCTGTTAATAAACAATAAAACAAACATTTTTCCAAGCTATGTGCCTCTGAAGCTTACAGTAACATTGAAGAAAACTAAAATTAAGAATAATTTCGTAAATATCGATATATCTTAATATGCCACATACATAGAGCGTTCATATCTTCAATAAAGATGTTTTAAGTGAAATTCGCAAAAACTTTGCTGAAGACATCAAGTCTCTTACTACTTTTTTAAAGAGTTGATATTCCATTATTATTTATTTCCATTATTATTAGGATTTATCACTAAAATGATTAGATCTGAAGTGTTATTTAATATTGGAAAACATGTTGCTAAACTTCCACTTAAATAATTTAGTTACCAATCCGTCTAAGGCCGCGTTGTCCTTTGCTGTATCAAGAAGTTGTCTCCAGTTCACTAGGTCCATGGCTGTTTGTCTCCTCGCAGGGAACGAAGAACCCGCAACCCCGCTTAACACCCTTTTTATAGTTGGGACATACTACTTCCTCCATCCAATGCTTTGATAAGATCTTCAAAACCACCCGGCGGAATGCTCTACCCAACGCCTCTCTTCTGTGTTTCAGCAGTTCACATGGCAGTTGATCATTGCCAGCGGCTTTATCAAATCTCAACCGTCCGATCTCCTCATAAATCTTTAGTTGATCCGGCGCTGCGAATCTGTCGTCGGCTACGCATTTCCCCAGGCTAATTCTTGCGATACTTTCGTCGTCTACTGCTATTTCGATGTTCGTCATAATACACTTATCGATCAGCTCAAACTCGGTCGTGAGAAGGTCTCCATTAGTATCTTTTCATATGTCGGCCTGTGGCACATAGCCTTTGCTCCGTCGCTTCGGTATCCCGATCTTCCTGAACGAATTCTGAATCTATATTCGCACTGCGGAAGGTGCGAACATTTGTGATGTCGGAGAAGAAACTTCAGTTCATGAGAACGTGGTCGATTTAGTTCTCAGTTTGTTAACCAGGTGATCGTCTGTTACTTGATTACGCGTTGGCGCATATTGCCCAGCACTACAAAGCGGATTCCCAACTCGTTTGTTGTGCCGTCCAATAGAATGTAACCACTCGATGCCCGCTTTTCCACACATTCTGGCCCGTCAAGCAAAGTTCCTACAATGCTACGGCTTTCAAGTTGCGAGTTTTCAGCTCATCGTGTAGGACACGTTCGGGGAAGCAAAGTGACTTGCAGTTCGATGTGTCAAGTTTTCAATAAAAGTCCTTTTTTCGCTACGTAAACTTTGACCGATTGTTCCGATCCGCCTTTTCTTCCTGATTCTTCGTAGCGTGGTATTTCTGGGCGACTTGTTAGGTTTAACCCTCCTGTCTCATGGAACGACAGCTATGCGGGTTTCTTTGCCACCTCACCTATTCCGTTTTGTCTACGGTAGGGTTATAGCGCCCATACCCACTCGCACCTTATAATTTCGCTTCTACTGCAGAAGACGGTAGTACCCACTCGTTGCCGGCCTACAGATTAAAAGTCGTCAATAGACGTGAAGCATGCGATACGAGCTTGTGAACGCTGGGAAGTATTCACCATTTGACGACCAACCTTCGAAGTTGAAATTGGAAACACACTAAACGACTTCTACCTTACGATATCCCGATGAAGAGGTTCTGTTTGCTGATGAGACCTACTGAAATCGAAAACCTTGTTTTCAGCTAAGCAGGCGAGTGCTAGCAAATGCTATATATCTGCCTAAGGATTTTGGACTTAGTGTCAGCCCGGTGCATTGGTCAAGTGCCGTAGTTCAGAAGAGACGAAGTCGAAACGCAAACACCTGGACTAATTAACTAATATTTTATTAAATTTACATTATATTGAAGGATTTTCGAATAATAACGTTTTTCATCAATTGAAAATTTCTATAAAAGGATAACACTAACCGGAAGTCCACCATAGTAAATATACACTGTCAAAGTTTGATAACCGCATGTCAATAGAAACTCAAGAAGTCAGCCAAAAAAACGTACCCTTCTCATGTGATTATTATGGCTCGGGCAAAAAGGATGTTCAGCTGATATAAATGCTGTTTTACTACTATATCAGCGCATTCCACCACTATTTTTACCTTTGTTCGTTATTCTGTCGCACTATATATGAATAACATAGGCATGCGCAGCCTTTTTATTAGGGGGGGGGGGGGGATCTTACAACTTAAAAGCTTTCAGTTATGTTAAGTCTTCATTATCAGTTAGATTGCTGGTAGAGGTTCGATCGTAAAACAGCTATTTTATTTTGTTATTGAAATTTACGTTGTTTCATTTTTGCCCAAGTCTAGAAGAAATTAACATTAAACATTTTCAACTTCCTTGAAAAAAAAATCTCGTGGCCTTTAGCACAAAATAATCCTTACGTTTCTCGCAATATATATATTTTCAAAGTTTATTAAATTGACCATCGTTCAATCCCAGATAACATGTGAACTATTGATGCATGAAAAATTTTCACAAATAATTAAAGTTGTGTGTTCGTATGAAGTGACTGGAAAAATTTTTAAAACATTTTTTATCATTTGACTTTTGTATGGTGCAATAAGCAAAACCAATTTGAAATCACTACGCTTTTAATTAGAAGTATGATTTATCATAAAACGTTATTAGAAGAAAATGCTGCGTATTTATTGTAGTTTAAAGATACATTTTGGGTTTTTACGGTTTTTATTCTTCTCGAATGAAAATTTGAACTTTGGGCATGATACCTTCCTTTGATTTCTGCACAAGCTGCTAGCCAACATCACCGGCTGCTTTGCAGTATCTTGTCATTGAAATAGCTATAAATCCTTAGCCATGTTACCATTCTATATATTCATAAAGTGTATAGATTTGGATTGGGTGGAATTCCTGTATACTTCGATTGCATGGAATTCCAGGCAGTTTAGGGAGTTGAACGCATTCTCATGGACGTCGACGTCACTATCCCGGTACCGTTATTGCGTAGTGGCTACTCACAAAATCTGGCAAAAACTTGGGAAGGCCCCGGTGAGACATAATTAGCCACTAGACGCTTTTCAGACCATCGCTGATGTATAATTCGGTTCATATTCTGGGTTGTGATGAAAATAGAAGTTTTACGGCCATAACTGCAAATTTACTACCAGATCATACACTTTTTCCAGAAAACTTGTCCGCAACATCAATTTTACTATGCTATATTCAACCCTAAGGAGGAAAATTGGGTAAACACCAAAATTTCTCACTAGGGCGAAATTTTATACTCCTTGGGAATATCTTGGGAACTTCTGACCCGGAAGCTGTTTAATTTTGTTAAATTTGACATACGTTTTATCAGTGTTTTACTGCATTTATTGAATTTGTTCAGATCATGATCATACGTCTTTCAGACCCTCGATTTTGGCCGTAATGCTGTGCTTTACGGTCCAGTTCGATTGCTTGGCTCTATACTTGAAGATGACTTCCCACATCCATGCCCGAAAGTCCTGGATTAGCTTTGAAAGTCTTCATGAAGTCCTGATGCAGTTTCCGGTACCGCTTCGACGGACCGATGGAACCTTCTGGACAGGAAACAATCTGTATCGATTTTGTTGGCTATTTTCGGCAAATTTAAGGCTAAGAGAAACGAAAGCAATGAAATTAAAAGACGGATAGGTATTTTAGAGCGAATCAGTTATAAACTTAGAACGGAAACTAGGACAAGGCAGGCTCATATGGACATGATCGAAAGTAAACTTGAAGAATCCTTTGCCGGCGTCGACGGTAAAACATGATGATGAGTTATGTTCTATCAACGACCATGCGGTAGACTTAGGCGCAACGCCCAACTCTTACTTAGCAGAAGTCATAGGATTCTTCACATTTCCTTTCAATCATGTCCATATGGGCCTGCCTTGTCCAAGTTTTCCGTTCTAAGTTTATAACTGATTCGCTCTAGAATACCTATCCGTCTTTCAATTACATTGCTTTCGTTTCTCTTAGTCTAAATTTGCCGAAAATAGCCAACAAAATCGATACAATAGAACCTTGCGGTAATTAAAACATAGTTACTTTGAATCTGTTTATACCGCACATACAGAAGTTTGGCCATTGTGTCATCATACTCGGGTTTTCATTTCTTTTGTGCAGAATTAATTCTCTCTTTTTCCATCGCGTGATAATTTATGAAAACCGGAACCTACCACAAAGAGCACTTTGACCGTTTCATAAATTATCACCGAATAAAAAGAAGTATAACGATCCTACGTTCGCAGAGCTCAAATGTTTTTAACTTTTTTGTAAATTTAATTAAATTGAAGTAAAAGCTATTCTAATTTTAACATGCCGCCTGCTATAAAGTTACCTTGCTTTAGTTGTCATAGACTAATAAAATTTATCTTGAAGATCCAAAACTTAAGAATGTTTCAGTGAAAAGTTTACAACTGAACCAAAAAACAAAAAATAATTAAAATCAATAAAAAAAAGTACTATAAACTGGTGAAAAAATTCATTGTGAGATAAAAAAACCAATAATTTGTTTTTTTTTAAATTTGCGTAATAAGATAAAAACATTTACGAAATATATTTTTTGTATCTCCCTAGGATTTGGTAATAGATTATGGTCCACTAATGACGTAAATTATAGTGCATTAAAAATCTTTGTTATCGGTCGATGAGCTTTTATTATTTGTGATATATTTTTTCCACTGTAGGCTTTGATTTAATTTTGATTTTACTTTTAATTTGTTTTATTTAATTTTATTATATCTGTTTTTTCAATATGTTTCAATTCTCACCAAAATTTTCACCAAAAAATTATTTTTTCAATTTATAAAAAAAAAACTACAGCATTAGGTGAACCTCTGATGGATTAATAAGAAAAATAAAGACATGAACAACTCCGAGAATCTAGTAGAAAATAGTCTTACTGTAGGAAAAAAATTATTAACATTTTTCGAGGTTTGCGAGTGGTCCAAAATACATTTAGAAAACATAATTAGGAAATAAATCAATTATTATCGTAAACCAGTTCTATTTATAGCAACCGAACAATCCGTGTAGCCACGCTCCACACACATATTTTCCTCTATTGCATTCCTCTAGCGAGAGCAACGCTTTCCCCAAAAGTCGACGACGCCTTTTAGGTTGTCTACTGATCACTCTAGCGAGTCTCCCTCCTGTTCTCCACATGCCTAAAAGCTTCCCGAGGTAAGCATGCTTGTATAATCCGTACAGCTCGTTGCTTATGTTTCAGAATCATTTTCAATTATCTTTTCTTCGTCATAGTATTTAGTAGTAAATCTTTAGTAGTAGTTTGGTAGAACTTATATTTATTCATCTTTGACTGATCTGTGATCGAACGCCAGTCTGATTACCAGCTCGCAAGTAGTATTATCATAAGGTCCATCATTTGTCCACTCGTAACCTCACTGACAAAATATTCTGTCAATGGTCGTTGTTTGCTAAACAGAAGACGGAAGAGAAGCTTATAAGCGATATTGAGGCGCGTTATGTCTTGATAATTATCACAGTCGAGTCTGTAGATAAGCCATATGAGGCCAACCAACCATCCCGAATGCAGTTTTTCCATCGATCATCACGATCACGTGGTGGATCACTTCGTGCCGTTTTTAACTCCTGAATATCATTTTACGCAGCCTCTAACATGCTAATCCATAATTCTCAAGCCTTATGCGCCCCCGTCATGATCGTCTTTTTTCAGCAGCTTTCAGCACACTACACTGTTCCAACATATATCCAGTATGAGCAACAAGCTCCTGGTCTGATTTTTCTCATCTGTTGCTCGTTGGCATCCCACATCGAATCAGTTTCCTCGAGTGTTATCCGATAGTCCTGTGACTGCTGAACTGATCGCCTTATGAAGTTGCTGCTACGTTGTGATCAGACAATCTCTTGTTGGCGGTAGCTCAAAACGTTTTGTCCTAAATGCGGAGTTAAGTATGGGTCATTCCACGCGAAGTGATCAAGGCACGTGTAATCGACCTTCACGGATTTGAACCAAATTTGGAGCAATTGTTCATCTAGGGTCAATATATAAAAACCCAAATTTGTGTCAATTGAACCACCCCTCGGGTGCTTCAATGACCTCCCGTTCTGGCAAATTGCCAAAACCCTTGATTTTCTTTTGATTTGAGATAATAAGTTTTTTTTATGTAAAAATGTCTGAGGAACACGATGGCATTAGAACCTTCAAAATTAAAATATATGTATTAAGAGAAAAATAACCTTTCAATATTTGATTAAAAAAACGCATCGTTGGCAGCACTGCAGCCAAAAAATTTATATATTTCTAGATTCCTTGAACAATTTTCATCAAAAGCCATCTTTGGCTCTAGAGTAAATAGAACCGGAGATATAATCAAAAGAAAACCAAGGGTTTCGGCAATTTGCCAAAACGGGAGGTGCTTTAATGACCCGAGGGGTGGTTCAATTGACACAAAAATTTGGGTTTTATACATTGGCCCTAGATAAACAATTGCTCCAAATTTGGTTCAAATCCACACGTGCCTTGATCACTTCGCGTGGAATGACCCACCCAATTTTCAGTCAAGGCAAAAAAGGAAATTGATAACCAGCACTTGTAATTTTAAGCCGGTAACCGAATCTTTGCTGCAGTTACCGCTTCCTCTCAGCAACCTTGTCATATTATCGATAGAGATTCCTGATTTCAACGAACTTGCGCCAACTGTTGATTTTATCGAGGCGTTCTAAGATTACAAGGAAAGTTTTTAAAAAATTCCAGAACATTAGGGGGGGGGGGGCTATAGCCCCCCTTGCGCACGCCAATGATGAATAATCTCCTAAATAATTTACTTTTTGCCAAATTTATATCTTTGCTCCATCGAGGGCAAAATGTTCTCATCTTTGATCTTGCTAACTTTTTAATCGAAAACAGAAAAATCGTTCTGAAAACCTAATAATTGCATAACCTAAGACGATATAATGACACACTTTTGTTAATTCCCGACAGTAAACAAAACAACTTACTTGTTCACCAAGCATTCCGCTCCTTTTTGCAATGCATTTTTTTAATTCGTTTATTTGACACGGCTCAACGCATTAGCTTAGAGGAGCCATGGGTCTTTTATATATTTATTTTGCAATGCATTATGCCTTGTTGTTGTGGTGCATTTTGCCCCCGTACAGGTTCGTTTTACACCGCTTAGTTGTAAATGAGTAATTTTTAATGATTTGTAAATCGCATGTACGAATTATTTTTTGGTGAAATTGAACCGTTTTTCTTTTACTTTGGTCAACCCGATGGAATTATTTATTCCAACTCTGCTGTAGATAGATTTATCATATTAAAAAATTAATTTTGAAATGAAATCCGCATATATGTTTCCGGCATAACCCATCACTAAATTTCATTTCGTTTCTTAATTCCAGCCCAGCAAGACATTGGTTGAACAATAAAATAGAATATAAAGCACGACGATTATCCTTACCCTCTCGACAGGTCTGTCGTAATAAACGAGTTGATACCTAATTCACCATCTCAAACGCAAACGATATCCGGGCACTAACTATTCAATTACCTGAGCAAGGATGCATGAGGGTACATAAAACAATTTATTTCAAATGCCGCAGGTACCAATAAAGTAAGATAAGTGTAGAACAATTAACTCGAAAGATGAAAGAGATAAATCTTAAAAAATATTAATACGGAAGACTGGAAGATAAAATTATATACAAAATCAACACTACACTAAGCATGAGAAATCACCCATGTGCTGCTACTCTATTATTGACCAGGGCTAATTGAGCTCGCATTACAAAATAACACATTTGGAATTACGAGGTTACACTACTTAATTTTCTTGTTTTCCTAAAATGTTCTTCAGGATCTTTAAAATAATATGCCAAAAAATAAAATATATCATTCTAAATATATCGAATATATCTAATTTTACATGCATGTTCGTGTTTTTTATAACTGCACGGACAGTACTCGGTGTCAGGTAAAACGTGAATAATTTCGTTATGATCACGATATCTGCTTGTTATGGATCCAAAGGGATAACGTATTGTAACGCCATGTTCGATTGGTTCCGGTATTTGACAGATCAGATTAGCTCCCGTAATTGTCTACGCACAACTATTAATATCACGACTGATAGTCGCAAGCATATATCAAAGCTGTCACAGTTAACAAATAATTCAATTTCCTGCAATTGTGTGGTAATATAATATAATTGATATCGACACCCAACGGTATAGGTGATGCTACTAGATCCGTGTTGGTTAATTTAAAATTCAAATAGAAGTACCAACAGGGCAATGCGGTTTAGCATGACGCCGTCAACGTCAGAAGAACAGAAATCACGATCACAATATTTAGTTGTGCACTTGTTTGAGATATAAACTAGACAATTATTGTTATGCTGAAAGTTTTTTTTTATTATATTAATCGTTTTGTTTCAGCATGTGGAATAGTTGACGGATCACAGAAGAAATATTATCTGATATCACTTCATATTATTTCAGTTGATCATAAACAATTGAATTGAAGCTATAACAGAAATGTTTCGATTATATTCACGATATTAATATGAAAGCATACTTTGTTTAATTACTCCTTAACCTTACGGCAGTCGCGCTAGAGCACTGAGTGCACGGTGCTCTGAAAATCTAGAGAAATTGTTTTAAGGCACCAGCGGCTGCTCGTTCAGTGGGCCATTAGCGCGACTTCCGGAGGGTTAAGGTGTATTGTGGAAAATAGTATTAAAACTGTTTTGCGCACATTGACCCCAACGTGGACAAAACAATTTTAATTCCATTTTCTCGCTAGGGAGCAGTGACGAGTTTGCTTTTGATGTTCCGTTTATAATTTAGCGTCTATCTGGGTGGCCAACTCGGACTGCCAGATACTAATGAGACAAAGGTGAACCGGAAATTCATTATCTTTAGCAATCTATTACCGAAAAGGAATAGTTGATGGAAGAGAAGTAATTATAGTAGAATTTGGAGCCGGCTGTATTGTTTTTTAAATATATCTTCAAATCCAAAATGTTATGAACTGCTTTAAGCATTAGTGGTGTAAAAAATTTCGCATCTGCTTACAGGGCAATACTGTAACGATAATTGAGTCGAATAAAATCTAACTATTTCAATCTGCACAACACCGCGATAATTGAATTTATTTTTATTATGCTTACACATTCGCCCGAGACTGACAGACGAATACAATAATAGAAGGATTTTGTGCGTAATCAATGCACACATAACGCCACCGAATTTAAAATTCAGCAATGAATTTATATGAGATTCCCCTCACATAATAAACTATCAACCTATAAACTATGAAACATCCCACACGAAGAAAGAAGATGGGTGTCGCTAAACAAAGTTTGCAGATTAGATCCAAAGACGCTGTTGTATATATTATATCAGCATTGCAAAACTTATTCCCTGCATTCGGCAGCATCGGCGATCACCGATTGACGGTTTTGTACAAATGTAAGAGCCACAGTTAAAATCGCAGCCACACTGCTTGGTTCACCGGAACTGCAATAACAGTGGCACGCTAAACGTGATTAGTCGTTCCTTTGGCGAATGATACACAGGCAGTATAAGCATCAAATCCTAATCACCCGATCAGACCTGAATGATAGCAAGTTCCTGGAACGATCAGTAAAACTACAAACATGGCAATACTACGCTGAATCATACTTAGCGTAACCATTTACGGCACATTAGTCCAATGTACGAATCAAAGCAAGTTGGGATGACATCGATCAATTTTTGTAATTAACTGTGCATACTCGAATAATTCCTAGTTCAGCGGGATATCATACAGTTTTCAGTATTGAAAAGTCAATGATCGAATCAGTGTTGATTAGGCGGTTGGCAGTCCTTGATTAAATGTCCGAATCAGCTAGCATTCACATTTCCATGTGCCGCACATGTGAAACTTAATTAAGACATAACTGAACGTATGCGTAATTGCTGTTTAGACACTAATTACCTTCAATAGCATAAAATATTCTCGCGTTTACTGCAATAGATAGGGGAGAACCGGGCTAGCAGGAAGTGTTTCGAGCTTTCGTGTTTTTTTCCTGTAAAATATAACAGTTAAGTATATAATTAGGGTTATCAAATTGGCACGCAAAATAAGGGCACGTTTCATCAAATGTGAAAGCCTGTGCGCCTGCCTATTTGAGCACTTTATTAATTCTTTAGCAGCACATGTACAGGTCGAATTTGGGAAGTTCTAACAGTGATGTGTTGGGAAATACACGAGTTTCCGTGGTGAAAGTCTCATCGCGATACGATCAGTTAAAACGAGAGATGAGAACAGAAAATTGACCCTGCACACACCCACTTCGAAAACCCGTTTCTGCAGGTTATCGGACAAGATTATCTGGTTATATCATGAGGTTCCCGCAAATTTAAACTTGTTTTCGCCGATATATTTGTCTAGATGTTGATAAGCAATTTGCAGCTGCGGAAACCAAGCTTTTTATCCCTTACAAAATATGAACTCTAAGCTCTACAAGCAAAAGTGCCTGGAGAACTGTATACTAGTGTTTATTATGGCTCACAAAGGCCCAATGAAGTTTTAGCTAGATTTGCCACTAAGGCTTTCGAAATTTTTGTAGTGAGTGTGCAAGATTAATTTTATTTTCTCGTTTTCCATCTTGTACAACTTTTTCGAGACTACCCGCATCAAGGCCAGGACCGTAGCAAGGATTCTGTTTCGGAAGGGGTTTAAAACATGATGCATAAATGCAAATATTGTATATTAACAATATAGTCCACTCCTGTAAATCCCCTACAAATCACAAAGGACATAAATGTAATGCCATCTGTGGACGAAAAAGGACTTTAATCGCAATAAATAATCATTCTGCGATCAGCGCGCGCCGTCGATTGAAATGTCAAACGCGCCCAAGAAGTATAGAAGAGAAAGGTGGGCAAATTGTTCATTTCCTAATGTGTTGGTATTTGGTATCTGAAACTTTAAGTTGCTGCCAGACCTGCGCAACATAAGAATCAACAGATGGAAAAAAGTGCTGCCAAGCCTGCGCAACCTAAGAATCAATAGTTTGAGCTCAGTGTAGAATATTTCGTGGGTGTATTGGTCGAATTTGTTTTTGCATCAGCTGCACTTTAGAGATTCTGCTTTAAACTATCAGAATCTTCTCCAGCTGCGTTAGAAAAAAAATATCCCAAATACATGTAAGCACACGCACAGAAATTTTGCTAGGTAGAATTAACAAAATTGTTTGTTGAATTCAACCCTTGTGGTTTGTTGAACCAACAATCATATTTTTCGCATTAACGTGTGGAGGTAATTTACAGTATAAAGTGTTTATTTTTCATATTACTACTTGGTTCAAAAAAATAGTTTACCAATTTATCGTGGGCTTGACGGTAGTTGGGGAATTCATCAGTAGGTATTTCTGATAATTATTTTGAAATCATAAATCACGTCTCTTTATTTTCAGCAAATAACCGCCACCTACATTCCGGATCATCGACAACAAGGAGTAAAAGAACTGATCCTCCGTTCTTAGCGGAACGCGCCAAATTCATTCACGAGATGAATAATTAGGGTTGGATTCAGGTACTTATATCGTATTGATTAGTTAATAATAAATTAAACCTGTTTGAATAATATTAATGATTTTTTATTTGAAAGGAAATAGTGAATTTTTAATGAGCTGTCATGTCAACAAAACTGATAGTCGAATCAATAAACAATATTGTTGATCCAATCAAAAAGATTGTTGAAATGACAAATATGTCAAATCACGGTAATAACTATCACGCTTGTAGAATCAATAAACATTCCGGGTTGAAATCAACAAAAATGTTTGTTAGCCCTCAGATAATAAACAAGTTTGTTGAATTTGACCCAATATCTTGTTGAATGTACAATTCATTTTTCTGCGTGCAGAGAATGAGCGTTTTCGTCAGCGATATATTTTTCTGTTTCCTTTTTCCTGTAAACTGTGCCCCCTAATGAACTGATCAGACTACACAGAAAAAAAAATGTTGGTAAAAATAAGAGTTTTTCGCTCTTAGCAAAAAACAACCAACGCATACTCTTAGTTTAAAAATAAAACTTTTGTTTTGAGTACTATTCTTCATTTGCTTAAAAGGAAAACTTTTACTTTGATTATTATTCTTGATTAATTTGAAAGTTTTACTTTCAACCTAATAGTTGGCGTTGGTTGTTTTTTGCTAAGAGCGGAACACTCTGACTTTTACCAATATTTTTTTTCTGTGTGTACGCAATGATCGTTATCTCATGTTGGTATTAAAATATGATCATTAGAACGAAATAATGTAGCTTTCTCCTGCTGGAGAGATAATAAATCCAAAAAAGTTTTCTCCCTAAATTAGGAATGTGCCCACCTCTATTATAATCTATTGTATGGAGCTGAGAATTGTCATTACGTGCTGCAAAATTTACAGTGTACCAGTAACCTTTTGTGCCATAGTGGCGCCAGTGTGGTGTCTTTTAGGAAATACAGAAGTAAACCATATTGTATTTTATAATATTTGATAAATGTGTTAATTCTGGTGACTTGAGATAGTTACTGGTAACTGAATCTAATTTTGAAAAGTTCTTAGTGAAAAATAGTTCCAAAATTAAGGCAATAAACGATACAAAAAGGCTATAGTATATCGACGAATTATTGTTTTTGAGTTTGATTTTCATTTTTAATTTACAAGTAACAAATTTTCACCAGTGGCGGATCCAGAGGGGGGGGGGTCCTGGGGGTCCAGACCCCCCCCCCCGAAAATTTTAAACTTCATGAGAAATTTTAAAGTAGTTTCTATTTTAAATTCATTCTAAATTCTAGAACATTCCAAATCAGATTCGTTCACCAAAGCTGATTTTAATTAAATGAGGGTATTACATATTACGTATTGTACAATGAACATTTCAAAATCGAAATTTCGGACCCCCTCCGAATTTTTTTTCTGGATCCGCTCCTGATTTTCGCCGTTGGAATTCGCAAACGTATTCTGGTGGGTGCCCCTATCATGCAACTTGGAGTCAATTAAAGCTGTCCAGCTCAGGTTCATACTACATGCGTTACATCAATTGATTTGGAACGATCCGCAGCACGGCTTACATGTACAAGGTTAGCTCGTTAGAGTGTAAACATTTGACGAGCGGGTGTCGTAGAAATCGTCGGCGAAAATATTTAGATGAAATTCATATATTCCTTGTTGCTAACGGATGATCGACACCTGGTAGATCACAAGGAAGCTATCCCGATGTCCAAAACCTTTGCTGAGAACAGAAAATTACGGTTTG